>NC_133860.1:64295532-64604406 GCF_047830755.1 Zonotrichia albicollis | reverse complement strand
TTTGCGACAGCGCTGCTGCGGGCGGCGAGAGGCCTTGGGGAGGCGCCGGACTGCCTGCGGGCCGCTGGGGCTAGAGGCAGGGAGGGAAGGAGGGAGGCAGGGAAGGAGGAAGCAGGCGGGGAGACTTCCTCCTCCTCCTCGGCAGCAGCAGTAAGCAGCTGCGCGGCTGGAGCAGCCGGCACGGCTGGGCACCGGCCCCCCCGCCGGGCGGCGGGCTGCGCCCCGGCCGGAGGCTCCCCACGCCGCCCATGCCACCCACGCGTCCCCGCTAGCGCTGACCGCTCCGCCGTCCCCGCGGTGGGGCTGCTCCTGGGGCGGCGGCCGCCGCCGGCCGGCCGGAACGAGCAGCGATGCCGGTGGCCGCCCGTTCGGCGGCCCCCGGGGCGCAGCCCGACGCCGGCTTCCATGCCCCTGCCCGCCAGCGGGACCGCGGCGTCGCTCCGCGCGGCGAGGAGAGCGGCGGCGAGCGGCACCTCCGTCAGGCCGGCGAGGCGGGCCGGCGCGGCAGATGGGTGGCTTCTTCCGCCGCCCCCTTCCTGCCTGCCTTCTCCTCCTCCCCTCCGCCGCCCCCCGCCTCCTCCGTTGCCTCCTCCCCCGCTGGTGGGGCCGCCGTCGCCGCCTCCACCTCCCCCTCGGCTGCCTCCCTTCTCCCGGCACTCCCCCAGACCCGCGCCCGTGTCCGCTCCTGCTCCGGCTTCCCGGGACTCGCCATGAGCGGCGGTTCCGGTCGCTTACCGCCGCCCGCCGCCCTCTGCCCGCCGCCGCCCCTCCACGGGCCGAGCTTGCCGGAGGCGGGAGCGCGGAGCCAGGGCCGGGGCAGCCCCGCCGGGCACGGCGCACCCCGCGGCGCCCCGGGCTCCAGAGCCCCGCCACCAGGTGAGCAGGAGAGGGGCCCCGGGGGACTGGGAGCGGGTCCGGGCGTCCCACCCCCGGCTGGCAGCGTAGCCGGCCCGCAGGGCCGCGGAGTTGCCCTCCGCAGCGCCTGGGGTCCGTCCCGGGTGGGGGCCACAGGCGGGACGGGACGGGAGGGAGGGCAAACTCCCGCTGTTCTGAACACGGCGAGGCGAATCGCGGCGGCAGCTGGCGGCAGGCCATGTGTCGCCTGGCCAGCAGCGGAGTGCTCGGGGCCGCCTTTGAGCCGGTGCCCGGCGCAGCGATGGCTCTTTCCCCGACGGTCGGTCGGGAGGCGGCGGTGCGAAGCGCGGGCAGCCCGCAGTGCTGGCGCTCGGGCGGGCGCCTCAGGCTGTGGCGCTGCTGCCGCCGGCGCTCCCCAGCCCCGCGCCCCTGCCCCTCCGTGCAGCTCCAGGGGTTGCGCTGTGCGGGGCACCGTGTGCCTGTGTCTTATCGCACTTTGGTGTGTCCTGGGCAGCGCCAGGCCCTCGGCGGTTCTGCCGCCCTACCTCCCTTACGCAGCGGCCGCCGGCCTTCTGCTGCCTGTCGGCTGAGCCCCCCCGCTCCTGGAAGGATTTTTCTGTGTGTGAGTGTGTGTGTGTGAGAGAGAGGGAGGGGGCGATGTGTCCGTATCCGTGCCCGGAGCCAGGCTCCGCCCCTCGCAGCGGGCTGCCGGTAACTGCGGGAATTCACGGAGCGCAGTGACCGGTCATACCAAGTAATTTCGTAGTGCTCCTAAATGCTGATTGCAAGTCAGCCTTTTGCCTTGTGAGACCCCCACTGAGTGTCTTCGGGGATCTCATCGTCAGTTCCACAGACGTGTTTTTGCATTTCCTCTTAGAAACCGCTCCGCAGCAGGATCCCTCTGAGGAGCTGGTTTCGAACATGTGGTTCGTTCATCCTGAAGCTTCGATGTTTTCAGGATTGTGGTCCTAACATATGGGTTGATGTGCTTGTTTATAGTCAAACACAAGAGCCGCTTCCAAGGCTGTGCTGGAGTTTCCCACATGCTTATATTTAAACGCGTGTCTGTGTGGTTTTGGGATCAGGGCCTTAGATGTTTTCCTAAGCTGTTCTTTGTGAATGGCAGCCAGAATTAAGTTGTTTATGCGTATATGAAGTTACTAATTAGGAAGTGGTATGGGAGAAGGTCAGAAAACAAGACATTGTTCTTTGGGCCTGGAGGGTGAAAAAATGAGGTGTCTAATTAAGTCTTTTCTTAGAATATATTTTTAGTGGTGCTTATGTCTTGGGCACTTAGTTGGGTGTTTATACTGATAGAAATCTTGCTCTGAAATGAGGTAGAGTTTATAGACAAGCTCCTCTTGAAATTCGTGACTGACAACATAGTAAAGGATTACTTACAATGCGGAAAGTTGAGGGAGAACTTGAATTTTTACCTTTTCATTGTATTATATAGTGCAAAAGCAGCTTTTGCTGTGTCCTGAGACCACATGGTACATGGTGCAGATTAGTCCCTCCCAGGCCTTCCAAAAAAAATATATTAGGAGAAAAATATTTTTCCAGTATACATTATTTGGAAATGGTGGTTTTGTCTGATGAAACTCTGTTTCAACTTTTTGTTTTTAAAATTGCATGGGCATTCCTGGTATAGATGATAACCTTATCTTAATGCCTGATCTCAAAACCTCTCTTAATCTTCTTAAGCTCTCAGCAATCCTATAGACAAATTGACCTAGGATGCTATTGTTGGGAGATAAAAGCTTTTGTATTTTCCATGATTTGGAAAGTCATGGTAGAGAAAACGATAAACTTTACCATATAATATATTCATCACAGGCCTAGTGTACAAAGACCTTAATGTTGGATTAAGGAATACTGGATTTTTTTTTTCCCCAGAAAGGGGCTTTTTTGGGGTTTGTTCTGAAGTTTTTGTATTCACTAGTACAGTTGCTGTGTTTAAAAGCCCTTAAAAGTCCTGTGTTAAATGGCAATTGCAATAACCAGAATGATTTTGCTCAAAAGAGCTCTTGCAGACACACAAATTGAAATATTAAGTTTTACAGTGTACTTAAGTCACAGTAGCAGGTCAATGCTTGTTACTAGTCATTGTCTAAAAAATATAAAGAACATTTTCAGATAGTGTGATATGTGATTCATTTTATAATTTTGAAATAGTGTCATAATTTAAAGACAAATCCAGGAGATTTCTAGATTGGGCATGAGAAGTGTCTGTTTCTTTGCTTGCTTTTCTCCAAAGGAAAAGACTCTTCGTGGAGGTCTATCTTTTTCAGTCAAATATTGGTCATCAGCAGGAAAAACGATGAACTAAACTCAGGCAGCAGGGCCGAAGTTGGACTGTTTTGCTGAGCATACTCTTAGTTGTAGTCTTAATCCTAATATATTAACTTTTGATAAAAACTTGTATTGTGACCTAATCTTCAAACGTCGAGGGGCAGTGAAATTGCTGTATTTTGCATGCAAGGTTAGGAGAATGTTTGGTATTTCGTTTCTCCTAGCAGAAAAATGTGCAGTGGTAGTTGGGTCTCTTTTGGTGTTGTTTTTTTTGTGGTTTTTTGCCAGTATGTGTCAACAGAATGGAACATCTCCATTCATGGCTGTCAAATGTGAAAGGATATTGGACTAGAAATGCTGATGATTCTTTACTTCATTTAGAAAATTGATCCTGATCTTAAAAGGCATTTCACTGTCCGTGAAGTAATTTGCCTCCAGTGGGGTACCTGCGTCTCCTTGGTGAAAACAAGTAATTCATCTAGAGGAAAGGTTGTCAGCTAGGAAAAGTATGTCTGTAGTGGAAATTCTTTTTTTTTGTATGTTTATTTGTTTAGGTTTTGCCTTTTCATTTGTTTTTTGCTTTTTAGGTCTGAATTGACATTATCCTTTTGGGAAGGAAAGATGGCTTTTGGAAGTTGTGTTGTATCTAACATTTGGTGTTATGTCCATAACTGGCGAAAACAGCTTTTCTCTTAAACATCTTTGTTACTTATATCAGCTCTTTGGATGTCATCTGATGAACTTTTCTATGTCTACTTAATACTGCTTTTTCTCCTTCTGTGGCTAAGCAGTCGTTAGTTAGTTTAATTGTTTTTTAAGGTACCAGCTAAGTTAAGTCCTATATTAACAGGGGTAATGGAAGGCGGTTATTTTGGCAGATAACTGTGTTTGCTAAGTCTTTCAGTATGAAGAACCTGAAACTTCTGTTGAAAGGATTAGTCCCAGTTTTCAAGCCTAGCTGATTGTAAGAATGTGAGGAGTTGGACTTCTTGTGAAGATTATATGAAGCGTCAGTCAAATGCAGTAGAAAGCAGAATTATTAGTGATTCTGCTTAATTCTGTATATGCTGAGCGGTTGAACTAGAATTGTATGTTCATAGTGACACATATAAATTTTTGTGCTTTTAGCAGTTGTGCATAGTTATACCATCTCTGTGTGGTATTTGTGGTTTTGTTCTCAAACTGGAGAGCAGTTGGTGTGGCTTTACAGTGAGAGTCACATTTAATTCTGGCATGCCTGGTGATAGACGCTAGTTTTTTTATTTATGACATGGTGATGCCTTCACAGTCTTGTAACTATATAAAATAAAGTGAGATGGAAAGACAGCTTCTTGGTTGGAACAGGTGAAGCATATTCAGTATGTGGAGACTTCTCAAGAGTTATAATTGATTTTTATAGATTAAAGAAAAAATAAACAAACAAAAAACCTCCCACTGAAACCAGAAACTATCATTAGAGCATCTCCATTTTAGTTTAGTCAAAGTGTGATGTAAAAAAATGGCTTGATGGTACTTCTTGGTTAGAATTACCACAGTGTTGTAAATCTGTAACTTTGTGTGTTTGAACATAATCTGTTTTGCACATGAAATTGCAATTACCTTTAGCATACCAGAATTGTTTATTATAATGGTGGTATGTTAGTTCTGCTATTTTCGAATTATAAAGGAAGATAGGAGGCTATGTCTTCACATAAACTAGTTGTACTTTTTTAATAGATTATAGTACTTACAGATTTAATGTTAGCAGGTATATAATAAATGTTTGTTTCAAGAAGTTATTATAAGGTATATGATCTGCATATTTATTGGATTTATTTGGGAAAAAATACAAATGTATTTCCTTAACAATTATTTTCAGATAAGGTGTAATGATTTTAAGCCATGCTCTGTGACTATCACTTTTTTATTTTTATTTCTCTTTTAACTTGTAGTATTTACAGAATCTGGAAATTTTGATTTTATGGTCTGAAATTGTTCTTTGGAAGTGTGCCTTTTAGGTGCGAGCATCAAGGCAGCTCAAGTGGATGCTAGCAAGTGTTAATATACTGCCATACCCTGCCCCCAACATAAATATTTAAGGATAAAGTGAGGCTGAAACAAAATTTTTTAAAAGAAAATATAGAATATAAAATTAATATACAGTTCTTTTGATTGTAGTTCACAGAATGTGAACAACTTGATTGTTGTCTAATCCGGTATATTTTAGATGCAAAATGTGCAAAAGCATGGAAATTAAAAATTCAGAATATTCTCTAAAGTACAAATTTCAGTTTAATAATAGCAAGAAGACCAGAGATATGTCTTTAATTTGGAAATGCGTGCTCTGCTTTGTAACATCTGCTTATGAAATAATCTAAATTATCCTTTTGGTCTAAGTCATCAAAATACTGAGCATGAGAATTATATTTGCATTGTCACAGAAAGGTTAAAATGAAAAACTGTTTTAAAGAATATTAATGGCCATGATTGAGAACACTGTAAATTCTTGGAAAAGCTGTGTTCAATTAAAAAATAATGGTGGGGTTCAGAGTTTTTTCTTTGCCTTTTAATGTTTAGTTTTGCTGCTTATACAGCCCTTTTTTCACCCACATATTATCTTGGCAAAATGAAATCCACATGTGGACAGAACCTTTTTAACCAATTTTTTTTTTATTTCCTGAGAAAGATAGGCTTTAAATCTTTTTCAGTGGATTGCTTTGCAGTTTTTTTTGTTAGTTCTTGCACTCTCTAGGTATTTTAAATGTTCTTGTATGACATCTGCTTCATATTAGAAGTTCAAATGGAGATGTGTCATCTGACTGTAAGGGTTGTCACTAATGTGATGCTAATGTGATGCAGGATGTGGATGGGTTAACAGGAAGGTACAGTACCAGAATAAGGGAATGTTACAAATTTTTCAGGGTCTTGGTTTTCGGTGGAATAGAGTTAATTTTCTTCCTGGCAGGCACTTTGGGCTTCAGCCAGTGTGTGGTGATGGTGGTATTGTGCATAATTTTTTTCTCTTGGGTTTTATTCCTGGGTCACCCCTTACCCTCACCCCCTCATCTCTCCATTGATTATAATTATATCATTAATGTTGATTTTATTTTATTTCAATTACTAAACTAGTCTTATCTCAAGACATGAATTTTACCTTTCCTCATTCTCACTCACGTCCCACTGGCAAAGGGGGAGAGTGGTGGAGAGCTGCTGCTGGTACCTAGTCAGGGTTGTAGTCATGGCACACTGAGAGCTCCCTTTACATGAATATTTCAGTAAGATAGTACTTTGCCCCGCCTTTCTTTTACTGGGTTTTGTTTTGTTATGTTATACCTTTTTAGTGTCTTTTTTTTTCTTTACACCTTCTTGCTGCATTCTTCTATGCTTGTTCTAAGCCTTTCTTTTCTTGTTTGTGTATGTGAAGTACAGTAAGTGCTTGGTTGTTAGAATTCCTTGCATAAAGAAAAGATCCTCCATTCTTGCTAGGAAAAATAGTCCTATTCTTGTGTTTTCATGACTTAAAGCTTCTTTCAGGAGGTTGCTTAGTGTGTAATGTAGGGCAAAGAATGCATACTTCACTTAAAGAAAGATGCAGGAAGTGTTTTAAATAGTAAGTCATAGGTATTTTCACAACTATTTTAAGCAGGCATGACATGCAGTGTTTTCTGAGCTTCTGAAATGCACACACATGCTCCAAATGTTCATTCTGAAAACACTCTTCTTTAGATTTTCTCAGTGGAGAGCCTGGCATCCCAGCTCTAAGCTCCTGAGTTGCTGTTGCTGTTGTCTCTGGCACTGGGTTGAGGTTGAGTCTCTGCAGCATCCCTCTCCTGCAAGCCCTTTGCCATCGCAGTGCATGAAAAAGTAACATCTGTTGTCAGTCTCAGGGTGGGAAACTGTGTCATCAAGATGTTTCTCTAATGTCTTTTGTAATGACTGGGGTTCTGCATCCAGACAAATAATCTCTGTTGCTTGTTGCATTGTCTGGCAGCTGGTGTGGTTTTCTTGACCATGGGCTGTTACAATAACCAGCCTTCACTGTAATATTTCCAAGCTCACATCTCTAAGCATTTGGGCTTGGTCACCAGCTTCTAGGACAACCCCAAATGGGAAATTAAAATATTAAAGGAAACCAACTCTAGCATTTCAGTTACTAAAACCAAATGAAACCCAAACTTCCCCAAACAACAAGAAGATAATTCCAGCAAAATAACCCCCTGACAAACTTAAAGTCTTTAACTGAATTTCTGTTCATCTGTGTAAGATTCACACGTGTAGCACAAAGGTGTGCAGCCAGTATCAGTAAAGAATATTGCTTAAATTGTTAGAGGGTATTTATGATTGTTTCTGATATCCTTTAATAATAGGAATTGCATTTCTTCCTATGATACTATCAATTTCTACTTCCAAAAAAAAGTTATTTGTGCTTTTGCACATTTTTCTGGAAGTAGGCTACAAGGAAGGTAGTGATGTTACAAATTTTCTGCCAGCCTATGGAGGAGTAAAGTATGAATTCTGTGAATCTTATTAAAATACTTCATAATCTGCATGCCTGGAAAAAATCCCTGTTAGGAACACTCCCCTTAAATAGTCTAAAAAGCACTAAAAGCCATGCACTGTATTTGTTTGCATGACTTGTAGTTGTGCAAGAGCCCAAGGAATGGCTATTAAACCACGAAGTATGGCTAGAAACATTGACTGTGTGTATAGAACAGTTTTGTCTGTCGGAGAATACTTGGAACAGCTCCTGTACTGTGTGATTGAACCTGCGCCATGGAACAGCAACATACAGTTTGGAAACTTTTGCTGCCTATTTTTTCAGCATAGCTGAAAGTTATCTCCACTTTATCTTTTGCTGCTTGGCACCTAAAGTACATTCAGGATCTGGAGTGAAAATATTAGAGATTTATGTTTACTTTCTGATTGAGTTCTTGCTCTGTGAAGTTTTGGCTTTTAGGCACATGGATACTTCTGCTTTCATTAAGAGCCTTTGCAAATGTTTGTGGGATCTGGATTATGGTGGGGTTTTTTTTCTCCCTACCTACAAGTCAGCAGTCTAAAGTGATTTTTTGAATTTCCATTAAAAATGCCATCATCTGCTTTTTTAGTGTGTGCAAGCTCTCTGTATATATCTTTTCCGTGGCATCGCTTTTTTCCTGTTTATAAGTTGAAATGGCCCAAAGCCAAGCAGAGTAAGCAGTAGTTTTTGGAAAGAATTATCATGCAGATTTAGTAGTAGGATATCAAGCCTTTTGGCACAGAAACCCTGTGAGTCTGTAATTGTTGTGATTTGTGTGTGGTTTTGAGCAAGTTTACATAAAGTGTTTATGATTTGATCTGAAATTTGCTTTTACAGCTTATTTTGGAGGTTGGCTACAGGTTAGCTGTTTCAGAAATGCATTTTGATTTTTGGAGGCTTGGAAGTGAAAGCTTTTAGCCAGCAGTATGACAAGCGTGTCCTGGTTTTATCTTTGAAGACAAAGTGTCTTCAAACTTAAGAAATATGTGATTATTCTTGTAAAGATGAGCAAACTGAGGTACACACTGCAGGGATATATTTCAAAAAGTGAGAGTCAAGATGTATTTGATGTTGTTTGTCACAAGGCCCTGTTGAGTTGGAAGAAGTGAATGACATATAAAAATTAAATTAAAAGTTTTAATAAAGAAAAGAGTATTTTTCTAACACTGGCAGTCTCTTGTGCCCGTACAGTATTGATTCTGCTTTTATGCACTGAGTTACCAGAAAATATTAATAATGAAGAATTTGGACACTGAGGAAAAATAACTTAAAGGATTTGTTACATTTTGTCAGCTTTTTATTTTATGAGGCATTCTGAACATGAAGGATTGGGGAAAAGCTATGAAAGTTGTAAATATGGTAAAAATTATTGGGTGGGTGGCACCCATTCGAGGATAGCAGTTCCTGACATAGTGGTGGAGCTCGCTTGCTCAAGGGCAGCAAGCTGATGTAGGGGCTGTAGCGTGGGACCTGTGAGGAGAGGTGGAGGACACTAGGATTGCACAGCATGGCTGAAGAGATGGCCCAGGCTGTGAGGAGAGGTGGAGGACACTAGGATTGCACACCATGGCTGAAGAGATGGCCCAGGCTGTGAGGAGAGGTGGAGGACACTAGGATTGCACACCATGGCTGAAGAGATGGCCCAGGCTGTGAGGAGAGGTGGAGGACACTAGGATTGCACACCATGGCTGAAGAGATGGCCCAGGCTAGATCCCAACCAAGAGATCCCAATGGCCTCTGTTCTCTTATGACACATGAAGAAAAGATAGTGCCAGACTTTTGCATGTGCTGGTAAGGCGAGTCACTGGGAATAGGACTCAGGCAGAAATACCTAAATATCTGGCAGATAATTTTAGGAAGAATCTTTCTTCACTCTGAAGAAGAGAACTGTGGACATTATGGACCTTACAACTTTGGAGAGATTCAGAACTTTGCCAGGCAAGGCACTGCTCTAAATTGACCTGGTCTGAGCTGAGGGATTGAATTATTGGATATCCAGCAGTCTTTTGCAGCCTGAAAAACTTTGTTACTGTGTAGTGAGCATGTTATCATTAGCCTGGGGATGCCTGCTTCAGGCATTTCAAGTAGAGAAGGAACAGCAATTTGGGACTGGTTTAGTTGCGCACGGTCAGAAGTGATGGTGAGAACTCAGTTTGCTGAGTGTCGCCTCAGTCTTGTGAGACTGCTTTTTTTTCAACCTCGATTTTTTCACATGCTTCCTTCCTCCTCACACACTCAAAAGTCCCTCTTGTTATGGGTATTTAATATATAAATGCTTCTGGGTAAAGCATCAACAGCTGTTTGTATTTAAAGCAGAGCTATACTTCTGCCTCTCGTCCCTTTTCGTAATTTACTTGCTGGTTAATGTACAAACAAGTCTGTTTTCATCTGACAGACAAAAATATGCGCTTCAATTCTTTATTTTTGAGTCCAAGAAGTGTAGGGGATATTGGGTTCTGTCTTTCCTGGTACAACTCTCAGAAAGTGCCAGATAAATTAATTGAGAGATGTGTTCAGCAATGAGAGGGATTTTTCTTCCCAAGCTTGGACGGTATGTAAAAAAATATAAAAATATATTCACTGATGTATTCTTACCCTTTTTTGTTAGTCTTTATCAAACCAATGTTTGTAATATGATGACTCTCCTAGTGTTTTTATAGTATTTTTAAGGGAGAATGGTATAGACAAGAATTTAGCCAATAAGATAAAATATGAACGCAGCAAAAGGTAAGAAAAGAGTGAAAAATCATGGTATATGACCTCCTCAGGCTGCCTTCCCATGCAAAAGTGAAATGGGCATTCTTAAGTAAAGCTGTCATACTTGTTCCCTTAGTCCTGTTTCTCTGTAAATAGCTTCAAACTTGAGGGAGGCTTTTTAGCGTTTTAAAAAAACTTATAGTAAATCACTGGTCAAGTAACCAGAAAAATTAGTCCGCTCTCTCAAGCAAACAGCTTGAAGAGATCTGATGGTGTTTTGTGTGACTTATTGATCTGTGGACACAGGTAGTTGTTGGGCAGTTAGACAGTATTTTGCTTCCAAACAGCTGCAGTGTGTGGTCTCTCTGACAAGGACGCAGGAAATAAAGGAGGATCTTGAGAGCTTGGGAAACCAAAGAAATTGCAGTGAATGGGAATTGTAAGGATTTGGAGGCAAAACTTTTTACTGCTGGAGAAAACATAAAAGTACGCAACAAAATTCCACTAATGCAGATTTTCATTATTTCCGATGTTTATGAACTGATTTCTTTTGAGGATCACTCTTAAAACATCTGTGCCATAAAAGAGAATTTTTAAAGCAAGTGAGTTGCCCACATTGTTATGGACTTGTTTGCTGTGAATTAACTGAAGCATCATTGTATCTGTTGTTTATGGGCTGTGTGGAGGCTGTGTGGCAGGGTGGGTAGTGAAGCAAAACGATGATGCCAGAGTGTTCTGGAGTTACCAAGTCTTCAGCTAGGTTGGGGCAAAAGTGGTTTTAGAGCATTTTTAAAAAAAGGGTAGTGTCAATTGTTTCATTTATTATTCTGTAGTGTTACATTTCTGCATTACATCAAGTTTTTGTTTTATTAATTGTCAGGCATTTTTTGAATGCTGCATTTTCTGTTTGCGGCTGATGTCATAGAGAGGTAACTGTTTCTAGAAGTTAGTTCTTGTGCACTTGTGTGTTTCTCCATTTTCTGCTAGTTTAGCCCCTTGGGGTTTTTTGGTCTCAAGTAGCAAGAGAGGTAAAGAAAGAGTCTAAGAGTTTGATTAGCAAACAAAACATAGATCATTCTACCATTGTAAAATGCTGTAAAAGAGCTTTGTTTTCAAGGCATCATATGTAACTATGGCCTTTTATGTCTCTGTGGATTCTCAAAATAGGGTTGATTGTCCAGAAAAGAGACGCCTGAATGATTGCCTTCTGGAGTGGTTTTAATTTTGATCTTCTAAAGATCTTAAATTTACACAATTTGAAGAAGAAATGTTGTCTAAGGTTTACTGCATCTCTTTAAGAAGAAGGTCTAGCATAACCATTAAAGATCTATGATCTCTATAGAGAGCAGTAGGTGAGAATACTTTAATACTGGTTAGTGCAGTTGATATGACTGTTGTTGAATATCTGCATACTTGACATGCTTTGATATTTATGATGCAGTATCTTTGGAGTTACTGATTAGGGTGCTAGAAACTTACGCTGTGCTAACTCAGTCAGTGTATCTGAAGGGGCAAGGTTGGTTTCCTCAGACATAAAAGGGACTTTAAAATGCTCATTCTGGGAGAGTTTGTCCTATTTTGAGAAACAAGGTAACTCATCAGTACGACCATTTTGGTCTGATAACCCCATTGTTCTTGGGTTGTAGACACAGTGCATCTGGAAAATTGTGGCTAACAAATACACTTGTGTGTTCTCTTATATAGAATATCAGCTTATAGATGCTTGAAATTTCAAGTTCCTAACAGCTGTGTGTGGTACTGAAAACTAATTTTCAGCCATGTTGGGGCCTATGTGGTGCCTGTTTGGAGAGTGGGTGTCAGCTGCCTCTTTCTTGCAGTCAGTCCATGTGATGAATTGAAGAGATGATTTCCTATAAAACATTTGTGTTTTAAGCCTTTACCTTGCTTGCCTAGCTCTTGGTGTCTTGGGTTTGCTGCTCCTTGTGTTTAAACTTTGTGCCCCCCTCAGCTCTTTTGAAGAGTCATGCTGGAACGTCCTGGATCGTTCTTACGGCTGTCCAGGCATTTTCTTTGCTTTTGCTACCTCCTTGGCAGATTAAGCTTGTCTATTTCAAGGCTATTGCTGGAGGAACAAATTTAAAAGTGCAGTGAAAAATCTTTCACTGGTGGGCTGAATTGCACTGCTTGCAGATTATTACATTCAGCATTCTTGTGACCACTGAAGCTTTCTATGTTATCATTGGAGCAGTGACACCAAAAGAGAAGGGCTATCACAAAGTCTTAAGAGAGGGGAGACCAGGACATGTGGTTACGTATTCTCCAGGGCTGCCCAGAGTGCTCAATGGAAAATACAGTTAGCAGGCTGAGGGTGAAGAATCATGTCCTGGGAGACACATTTCTGGGACTTGAAAATGATTCTCAGCACTGGTAAACAAAGTGCTGTCTTGTTTCAACTGCTTGGATTCCTTGTGAGGATTTTATATGAACTGCAAAACTGGGCTTAGAACTTTCTTTTTACGGTGTTACCAAGAAACACTTTTGCGCATGAAGCAAGCTGCTGTTGTTACGACTGTGTTATGAAAGAAGGGGAAGTAGACTTTGGTTGTTGTATGCATTTAAAAGTAATGTGGCAGTCTGATCTCTGGTTAAATCTGAACTTGCAGAGTTCTGCTCTTGCTGTAGCATATTTTGTTTTGGAAATACTTGGGCAGTGAATGCTTAAATACTAAATTTACTTACCCAAGTACTGCAGATGTTGCTTTCCAGAAAGCAATGTGAAACAGAGCAGATGGAGGCAGGTTTTGAGAAGCAGATTTGCTCTATTGCCCTCGGAAGTGTAGACATAATTCTCAGCATCAACCACAAATAGTCATGCTTCAACTTTGCAAATCAAGTATCATGAGTTAATGTCTGATCTACTGGTCTGTGTTGATTTCATTCTTTATGCTGATGTTTAACAAGTCATGTGCTATTGTACTCTAAAGTCTGTATTTGTAAAGAGAAGGGCAAGAGAAGTTCTTCCAGAAGTCCAGTGGCTGATCTTCATTACTATAGAGATGCTATCAGAAATCTTTGTTTTGCTTTGAAGATAACACAGATGCTGTTGAAATTGAAAAGGGTAGTGTGCTGAAACAAAAAATTGATACATCTCAAGTCACAAGGTTGTTACTCATTTGAACTCACCACTACATATATATTTCTGTTGACTAGTCTCTATTTTTCCACTGGCTATTAATTTCATTAACATTCTGGTAATCTTAAAGAAGGCTTGAGAGTTCAAAACCGGTGAATGAGATGACTGATGTTAAATCCAGCATCTTAAGTTCTAACATTTTTTCTTTTGACATGCATACTTTGAGTTTGTTTGCTTCTAGAGACAAACAGCACATGCATGTGCAAATGCTCACAGACAGATACACAAACTTAGATACCTCATATATATAAACAGTAATCTCTATCTCTAAGAATATCTGCCATTTGGTAGTGGCCACTGTCCTTTACTTCTAATTGCCTCAGTGCATTATGTAAGGTATAAAAAAAAGATTTGCTGAAACTGGCTCTGTGGTTTCCTAGAATTAATGTGTGTTGGCTGCATTGTAAACTTACAGGGATTTTTTTGTGAAACTTGTCTACAATATGCAGTACTATAGCTAATAATTTGCTGTTGGGACTGGGTGACCCAGTTACTTTGAAACTTCTTTTCCAGTTCTATATGCTGGTTACTGAGATCTTGTGTGCAGCTGAAATATGCTTAAAAGAAAACTGGACTATATATGTGTCTTCGAATATGTGTGTATAGTTTTTGTGTAAATGTTGGAGTCCTGTGTTCTGGACTGGAGAGAGGTATGCCTTCATTAAGAGCAACAGTGGTAGTTTGTTCAGTTGTATAAAAATACTGGTGATAACAACCCCACCAAAAGAAGTTAGTCTCTTAAAATGACCTGGATATAACTGCAGTAACTAGTCCTCTTTCTCAAAGTTTTCATGTCAAAGGGGTATTTGGCTGCTAAGCTGCTGGACAAACAACTGAAAACTGCTGAGCTATGTGGATATGTCACAGGTATTGGCTGACGTGCATCTGTGTTGCTGCTTTTGCTTTCAGATGTTACCATGAGTATCAGTTGGATCACAAGGAGCTATGGTAGTAGGAGAGTTTGGGAGAGCTGGGTCTTGTTTACTTGAGAAAGGTAAGAGTGTGATGGGGTTTGGGAATTCCTGGTGGAATAGAGTGAGAATGAGTGATAACTAGCCAGGCGAGATCACTCAGCGATGAGATGCTTTACCTTACTAAGTCAAAGAGAATTGGCAACTACAGAGAAGGAAATACTAAATCCACATTGTCTCTGTAGCATGTAACTGAATTAGGAGGTATGAAGCAAATCCCAGAGTTCATTTCTGCAGAACATATAAGACAATATAGAAATAAGTAAAATTCAGTGGGGAAAGGAGGTTATGTTGTGATGAGATAACTTTGAACACAAGGTGCCCACCAAAGCCACTCTAATCACTTACCTTCCTCATCTGGATGGTGAAGAAAAAGTATGACAGAAGGTTCAGCAAGTATGGTCACTGCAAACGAGACTTGGTTCAGAGAAATTAATTTATTAACTGCCAATGAGAAGCCAGAGAAGGATAATGAGAAATAAATACAAACCTTAAAACATCTTTCACCCACCCCTCCCTTCTTCCCAGGTTCAACTTCAGCTCCAGATTGTTCTTCTCTTCCGAGTGGCTCAGGAAGATGGGGGATGGGAGCTGTGGTCAGTTTGTCACACTTGTCTCTGCTGCTCCTCCCTGCTCAGGTACTTTCTGTGAGGTCTCTCCCAACTCTTCTAGCATGAGTCCTCCCCATGGACTGCAGTTCTTCATGAACTGCGCTAGTGTGTCTTCCAGCATGGTTACAGCCTCCTTCAGGCACCTGCTTAGGTGTGGAGGCCTCCATGGGCTGCAGGTGATCTCTGCTGCACCATGGACCTCAGTGGGCTGCAGAGGGGATAGCCTGCCTCATCACAGTCCTCAGCACTATGGCTGCAGAACAATTTCTGCTCCAGTGCCTGAAGCAGAATTTTCACTGACCTTGAGGTCTACTTCGCTGTTGTTGTGCAGCAGTTTTTCCTCTTCTGAAGTATGTTCTCTTAGAGGTGCAGTCACTGTCACTGATGGGCTTGGCCTTGACCACTGGTGGTTCTGTTTTGGAGCTGGCTGCACTGGCTGTTGTACATAGAGGAAGCTTCTGACATTGTCTGACGGATGTTAGCCTGTAGCCAGCCACCAAAACCTTGCCACACAAGATGGTCCGAAAAAATTTTCTTATTATCCACATAAGTAACCAGTGCAGACAGATGTTGCCTGTATGTATGTGTTGTCTGACCTTTGTCTACACAATGATTTTGATGTCCTGATTTATCCACAGCTCCAAGACAGTTGCTTGAAGAAGGAAACACAACTTATTTCCATAGGGTGTCCTGGAGCAAGATGAGTTATATGATGAATTGGGTGAAAAGGGTAATGCAGGGAAGTAGAGTGAATTCAGCATGTTTTATTTTCTGGTTTGTGATTGCTTATGACTTAAACAGTTTTCTGCCTAGAAGAGTTCTGCTGCTGAAAAGGGTAATGTAGTTGACCCTAAAGGCAGGTTTTTCTGGGTTTCACATTCTATATCTTGCATTTAAAATTGAAAGTGAACTGCATTGCAGCGATTATATTGAAAAAAGAAGTATAAATATATAGAAGGACCTAGAGAAAGGCTGTGAATCCTACTAGATTACTCACTTGTCAGAAATAAAGATGCTCTTTATACATGTAAGTTTGCCTATGGGGAGCTGTCTGGAATTATTAAAAAATAAAATAATGAAATTCCAATTGAAATTCTAAACCACAACTTTTTGATGTAGATAGAGATTAATGTGTCATGTCTTTCACTTAGCTTTTTGGGGATTTCGAATTTTCAATTTAAGATTGGAGGCTTTCAAAAAACTGTGGAGGCTTTGTGGTGGTGTTTATGTGTTGGGTTTTGTTTGTTTGTTTCGTTTGGTTTGTTGTTTTTTTTGTGTGTGTGTCTGTGTGTTGGTTCCCCCTGTTCCCCACCTGCCACTGGAGAGAAAGCAACTGCAGAGCCAACAAAGTTGCAGAAATAATCCAGCTGAATAAATGGAATGGAAACAGTAGTGTTCAGACTAATCTGTGATTTTCAGTAAAATCTACTTATGACTGACCTGCTGCTTTGCCATTTGATTGAAATTTTTGCACTTTTTCTGTTGTCTTTGTAAATCTGGTACCTAGATTTTTGAGCGTGTTTTTGCAACAATCTTCCAGGTGGATTATGTCTATCTAATACCCATCCTCTGGTAAAATGTCAGTGGCTGTGATGTTCAGAGTAAACTTCAGAAAGCAGTTGCATCCATCACAAGAATGGAGGGAGCTTTGATAATATATTTTCCTGTAAGGACAGAGGTCAGCAAGGTTGTTGACAGGAATAGAGAGTAATAAGCTTTACTCAGCAGTGAAACTATGTTTCTGGAAGAGTGCATGGGTTTATGAGTAAGGAGAAAAGGGAAATGACTTCTGTCGTAGTGCATGTAAGGAAGTGCTCCTAAGTGCTCCTTTCCCAGTAGCACTTGGTTTGCATACCAAGGAAAAACTGGTATTTGAAAGCATCAGCTGGTGTTGCTGTAGCTGACCCAGCTTGTATTTTGTACTGTGGTGAAAATGTGCCCATTTCTAGCCTTTCCAAAGTGATCAAAGACATCTGTATTGTTTAAAGAAAATTTTCTGATTTGTGTTTGAAGGGATCTGTTTTTCACAGAATGAGTGGGTATGGGGCCTCTCCAGGAGCTCCTTAGGTAGACTGGCCCTCTGTGAAGCTTTCATCGTGATGATGCGGCAGTCTCTTTAAAGAACACCATCTGAACCCATTGCTAGAAGTGCTTAAGTGTTTCCTTTTATTGAGAGTGATACTGTGGACCTCTGGGACAAACAAAAGAATAAGGCAAAATCAAGACATGTGCAAGAGCTGGTTTGGTTGATGTGTTAGGTTGGCATTGGGTGCTCAAGGGAGATAAGGACAGCCTTGGTCTTTTCAGAGTTCATAAAGCATTTGGCTTGTGCATGTATATTTTCTCTACTTCATGTCATCAGGGATCTACCTTTTTATTAGCTATGTAGAATCAATACAAAGAATATCCCAAAAACTGTGTTTCTAGGGTAATAGTTTTATGTATTTTTAAGGTGCAGCTAGGAATAGCAGAAATAGCTGCACATTATCACGTGGCTTCTGACCACTTTAGAACCTACTGCTGCAATTTAACACTAGCAGTAGGTGTTAACTGAGGTAAACCATTGTCCAGGTCCACTGGGTTTTCTAACAGATACATACCTACATCTGGAAGTGTTTCCCTTATTGGTAGTGCTGCTCTAACATGGGATCAAGAAAAGAAAGCAAAGAGATTTCAACCACTTTTTTTCTGCCTGTGTAGTAACTTCCAGGTGGTATTTGATTCCTCCTTTCACCATTCATTGTCCCTATTACAATCCATTTTGATACTTTTTAAAGGGCTACTAGGATATACACAGTAAACACAAATGAGTGCTTTGTAAAAGTAAATAAATAGTGATGGCATTGATTTTTTTAATTTTTGGCTCTTTAAAAAATTCACCATGTGGAAATAGTGATAGAGATAGCATCAGTGATGAAGGTACATATACTTGAGAACTTGGGAGGAAGAGAAAAAGAGAGTAAACTTGTTTTTTCAGGAAGAAAAGCCAGATAGTTCATGAATCAAAGTCAATAGCTTATGTACTCTGTAACTGCAATTTTGAATAATCCTCACATATCAGGTGACTGAAGCTAGAGACCTCTCAATTTGAGGTACTGATCCTTCCTGCCTGACCCTAAATAATATTGCAAAGCATAAGTTTGCAGCCTGGTAAATGTCAACCTCAGCTGCTGAATGTAATTATTACCTGACTCTGCAGTATGGTTTGGTCATGTAGCTTTACCCCTTTACAGCAATAGTACGGGGTTGTTGCTCTTTGTCTGGTACTTGGCATGCTTTTTTCTTCATGGTGCAGAATCCTTTTACTTACATTTCTGTTGTGCTTGGAGAGGCTGTATTTTGCAGAAAAGAAAAGCTGTAATCAAGCAGACTACTTTCAGACTACTACAGAAAGTGTCATATAGATTTTATCTGACCTGGGATCGGGAATGTTCTTTTGCCTTGTTGTTCTAGTTACTAGTTGTCCTTGTTACTAGTCTTATAGGAACTACTAGGACTGTGAACAGCTGCTTGTCTCCAGTAATTACACAATGTCTGTTAATGGGTTTCTTCTGAAAAGGACTGCTGTCAGTCCTGTTGATGGTGCCCTGTTCTGTCTTGCAGCTTTACTGATACCACAAAAAAGTACTGAAGAGTTTTCCAAAACCTGGAATCTGTCTACAGCTGGCCTTACAAGTCTGGAGGGGAATGTTTGTAGAAGGTGAACAATGGCTTTTGGAGCAAATTGTTCTTGTTTCGTCAGATACTGGCTAGTCATAAGCCAGTATCTGATAAATACCAGCTGACTGTACCTGTCCCATATTACCAAGCTTCAAGAATCCTGGTCAGAGACTTCCAGAGGGGGAAGTTCTGCCAAGCATATTGTGTTCAGTGGGCTGGACTTTTTTTGAGGCACAGTGAGTGTTCTTCATCAACGTTCTTTTTGGCAGTATTATACTCACTCAAGCAATTTAGAAGCTGAAGAGTCCAGGTCTTCTTGCTTTTCCCCACACTCATCTATTTAATCAGTGTTCTCTGACTAATTACAGGTTCTTAAGAATGTAGTTATCAAGGTACTGGAAAACCCTGAGGTATTGTTCAGTCTCATTCTGTAGTCTTAACGGGACTACAGAAGGGGAGAAGGCAAAAGGAAGGTTTTGGTTCACAAGCGTAGCTGGAATGATCTTTCTCCTTGTGTGGACTCATTTGGAGTTACTGGCACTGTATTTCATCAGTCACTTTATTTGCTCCTTATTTGCTGTTGTTAAATACTATCATAATTCTGTTGTATATTTTTCTTCCATTTGACCCCAGGTCATGCCTGTTGCTGATTTTAATAGACTAGGAAATGAGAATTGCTTTGAAATGGATTGCTTTGAAACTTTGAAGGCCTTGTCCATTAATTGCAGAGCCATGTTAGACGGATGAGGATAAACACTCCTTAGCTGAACAATTCTGCCCACACTTAATCAAGCGTATTTACCTGTCTGTGGAACTGGCTGGGTCATGTCTTCCACATTGACTTTACTAGCAGTGTGCTGCTCTGCTTGCTCCTGAATAGAGATGTCCTGAGGATATTCTGGAAATGTGGAGGCCATGCCCTGGTAGTGGGAACAAAGGTTGCACAGAGTAACTCCCTCTGATTTCAATAATGATTTTGTCTTGTTGCTCCTCCTTTCATCTCCTTAAAGGTATTTTTTGGCCCTCTCCCTGCTTCTCCTTATGAAGTTACTTAAATTTGATTTTTCCTCTTTAAAATGATAAGTAACTGGGTCAACAGCCTTTATTGTTAATTGCTTTGAAAAATTTGGAAGCTTTTACAGTAACCCATCACTGCTTCTTCAGGATGACTTAGCGAATCTTCTGATCTCTCCATCCTCTGCTTTCTGGGAATGTGTTCACTCCACATTCCACTGAGAGGATTGCCTTTTTTCCATGTCATTCCTAAGAGATATCTTAATAGAAAATCTTGCTGTTAAGTCAGAGTGTACAAAGCTGTAATTGCACTAGAGTGGGATGGAGTTT
Organism: Zonotrichia albicollis; assembly: GCF_047830755.1. Lineage (NCBI taxonomy): Eukaryota > Metazoa > Chordata > Aves > Passeriformes > Passerellidae > Zonotrichia > Zonotrichia albicollis. The sequence goes on along the minus strand of NC_133860.1, from coordinate 64,584,324 downwards.
GGAAGATCTTACAAAACCCCCACGAATCTAATGTTTTTTTTTTAAGGAGCGCTTCCAGCTGTTACTGTATTCCAATTTTAGATTGTGCTTTTGCACCTGCTTGTGAAGTCTGGGTTCTGTCCACTAGCTAAATCAACTTGTTGCTTCCTTGAAATTAGCAGTACCAAAAAGTATGCCTCATGTCTGCTTTGTTTCTGTTCTAATCAGAGAAGAAAAGTGGTAATTATGCTGCAGGGTAAATAACTGTAAATTTCTTAAGTAAGATTTGAGCAATGCAATTGAGGAAGAAAAATGTCCTGAATATAACTGGCTAGTTACTAGTATTAGTACTTCTAGTAGTTAGTAATACTATTAACTGGTAGTCATACACCTAGGACAGTCTCCCTGTTCTTAGAAGTCTGTTTTTTAGAGACAAAGTGAACTATGTTCTGAAAACGTTCCTGTAAATATATTGACTTCTCATTGAAGTAGTGTCACAAAAGAAGAATGGACTAAGCTTGTATGGGCTTTTGCAGTAGTTCAAGTGCTGGAGGCAGTATTTATATTTTGCATCTGCAGTAGAGCTGGTGGGAAGAGAAATGGCAGAAGGATTCGCCCTGGGGAGTTGCTGTACTTCATGTGCCAGCCATGTCCTTCATGTTTTCCAAATAAGCTTTGATTGGAGTTCTAAGCTTTCTGATACATAACATCTGCTTGCTGTCCAACTTAAGAAACAAGTGAATATTTGAGTCTTCTGATAGATGAGGAGGCTGAAGTGTTCTCTCTGATTAGCATTAACACTTTCAATTAAAAAGTCTTTGGTGAGATGTACATTGTCATTAGCATGCTAGTTGGTCTACATTACTGGCTAGACATTTAATATCATGTCAGTCTTATATTATTTGGCAATATGCCTCAGATACAAAGGAGGATGAGTGAAATAAATTTTTAAAACTGCTGCAGTGGGAGAAATGGATGTTTTGATACTTCTGTACAATGGTATAGCAGATCTAGTCAGAGAAGCAAAGGATTGTTACATATTTGGGGTTAAGAGAGAAGGAAAATTAACAGTTAAAGCAATTATGTGTGATACCAAACCCTGCATGCTTCAAGGATGAGCTTCCAAGAGTACTCAAAAAACTTGTGTTGTGTGGTTTAATTTCAGCTACAGCCATGAAAGCATATCATAGGACAACTTTCTTGTTTCTCCATTCTGAGTTAGGAAAGATTATGTAATGATCACAGTTCAGCTCCTCAGTATTCAGGCAGCTACCTGAAGTTTTTCCACTGCTGTTTTTCTCCTGTGAGCAACACGTGCAGCTTCTTGTCACTGTAAAGCCATAAGTATTAAAACATCTTCTGTAAATTAGGGAATGGCAGGTTAAATATGTGATTATCCCAAAAATTATCTGATGTGTGATTATCCCAAAAATCACTGTCATTATTTGGTAACTTTGAACATTATACTTCTATGATCTCTGTTTCATGTGAGATACACTTAGTGCTTTTTCCAGTTTTTCCTGTATGAAAGCTCCTTCTGGGTAATTTCTTTTAGAAGTTTCGCAAAATTGCCCTCCTTAACTTACATTATGCCCCTTGACCTTTGCCTTGTCTTTCAATGTGTCTTTCCGGTAGTCTTCAGAGATATTCTTCTTTGTCTGGTCACTGACTTTCATACTGTTACGTAAACCTATGGCTTCACGTTTTTGGGCTTAAGTGTTGTGTCCTTTAGTTACCTCTTCTCTAAGTTAAAATGTAGTGGTCTTTTTATGATCTCTTCATGTCCTGATCATTCTTGCTCCATGCTGTCTGCTGGCTTTGAGCATAACCTTTGATTCTTGCTTCTCTGCTTCGGCCTCCTTTATAAATTCAGCTCTCCTATAATCTTCACACCTCAGTCGCTGAAAGCTGGGGAAGAAGAGAAATATATTAATGTGGAACTAAAATATGCTGTGTGTTGCTGCTACCAGCTTACTCTATCCCATCCTGTTAAGCCTTGCTCTGGCATTGCCCTTGTAGCCTCCTAGTGAATGTGGTAAGCTGTTGCCCTCAGCTAGCCTAGCTTCGAGTAGCAGACTTAGTCTAGCATAGATATGCTGCACTGAACACTAGGCAAATAACCAGTTACAAAAAAAGTTGCTCATCCCAGTACCTTGATAATTAGCTTCATTAAGTGTACAGTTTTTTCATGTAGGGAGTGAATCAGAAAGCATATTAATTCTGGAAAGATTGTACGGTTGGGTTCTTTGTGTTCCTTCATTTCTGTATCAAATATCATCATTTGGAGCATACAAGACTGTCCTGACTGTAAGCAAAATTCACATTGTACTTTAACTTCTTTCCTCATTTTGCCTAGTAATAAATAGTGAAGGCCAGGTCTCTGTCACTTATGTGTCACCTCACAATAACGTTTTGACAGTCTGAACTAGCGATCAGTATGTGCAACAAATAGCACTTGACTCCCTTCTCTGAGCAGTGCTGAAACTTACCATGTGCTGAGAGAAGACAAAAGATATCTTCAGGTTTTCTCTTTTAAGTAAATCAGACTGTTAAGTTCGCAAGAAACAGAATCTTTAATGCAAGAGTCCACCAATATATATAATTGGTTTTTTGGAAGAGAAGCATTTTTGTACAAAAACTTAATTTGCTTATTTCCAGTAGTTAGTCCATAGTTTTGATCACTGTATTGTGCTACAGCTGTTTCAGATGAGAGCACAGGTAGTGAAGAGTGTTGTAATGAATTTCCTTAATACGAATAAATTGTGCCATTGGCTTTAATGCTCCACTGTAAGAGCAATTTGGATAAGTATGTAAATTCTGTGTTTACAATAATTACAGCTTTGGCACTACATTCAGTTTGTTTTGTAGTTAGTTATGTAGGGTCCTCTTCTTGGTAACTGTGCTGCTCTTACTTAAACTTCTCAGAAAACAGCAAGCTGAAAAAAGGGAGCATTTGATGTAAAGCTTTTAAAAGGTTTTCAAGGCTCTAATGAACCTGTTCAAAGTTTGTAGCTGTTCTTACTTCTTGTCACATATGTGACAGAATGAATTGATTGTGCATTGCTAAAATGGTGGATTTAGAACTCCTACTCAGCAAGTTTATCCCAAATTATGCCTTTTTTAGGAGGAAGAAAGAGTTAGGGCATAGTCATTTCTAGTTCTTGCATTGCACTTTTCTAAGTTAGCTTTTACATTGAGCATGTTTTCTAAATTCATGGCTTTTGATTGTTTGAACATGTGGAGTTAGGTAGCTAACTGGTCTTTTACTGTATGTTTCTTTTCCTCTGGTATACTACCTCCTACGGAGGATAAAAATGCCTTTTTATATTTTGGTGTTGCAGCTGAGAAGGTTGCAAATGCACATTGAAAAATAAAAGAAAGAATTAATGAATTTTCTTCCTTCTTCAAATACGCAGATAGCAGTATGATTTTATAATTTCATTTTCTTTGGCCTCAATATATTCTTGCCCTAAATCAAGTGGACAATGTATTATGTTCTTGCATCCTCATTGTGGATTGCATGCTATCTGGAGAAGTGGCCAAAATAGCTGAAATTTAAAGGAAAAAGTAGTAGCTGTGTTCCCTTCTGTTATGACAGCTCTGGTTGTGGGATTGAGGAATAGAAGCAGTGAGCACAAACTGAAACATAGAAGCTTCCTTCTGAACATCAGGAAACTGTGAGAGGGACTGCACTTTGGAACAAGTTGCCCATGGAGATGTTGGAGTCTCCCATGTTGGAGATACTCATCTGGACATAGTGCTGAGCAGCCTGCTCTGGGTAGTCCGGCTGGAGCAGGGAGGTTGGACAGGATGACTGCCTCCAGTGGTCTTTTTCACAGCCGACTTGTTTCCATAGTAATCATCAATGATGGCAGATTAATTCTTCCACATTAAAAAAGCTGTCAGCATTTTTCTCTGAAGCATGAAATGAGAAGTACCTCCAAAAAATGTTATCTTTGTTCCAGAAGTGCTTCCTTTTCTAATACTTGGGAGTGACTTTCGAGGCCTTTCAAATTAAAACATTTTACCAGAAATTGATTTATACTAACTTCAGAAGGTTAAAATCAAATATTTGTTAAGTTTTAGTTGTGGGCTGAAGAGGAAAGTCAGCTTAAGTAGAGTATCCCAGCTTCTGTTTTGGAGAAGGCATCTTCCCATAGTAAACTCTTTGGAGGAGAGAGACACCTGAAGCGAGTACGTATTTATGCCAAAGCATTTGTACCTTAGCAATGTATTTGACAAATTTAAACTTTAATTATTTTAAGAATATCAATTGTTGCAGTAATTTTGAATTTAAATAAGAATTGGCAGCTTTTCAGAGACTGGAAATACTGTTTTCTGGCTGTGTTTTATAACACACCAGATGAATTTTATGAAGGAAAGTTAGGGGTATTCTTTGACTGAACAGCTTTGATTTGAATTTGTCATCCTGTTCATAACTTTTCATGTTGCTGAGAAGCATAAGCCCTTGAAAGCTTTGTCAGTAAGCAAGTGTAATCTAACTTTTAACCCACTGGGAAAATTCCCACTTCATGAAGAGAAAAGAAGTGACACAGGGTTTTGTACAGTGAGAGTGAGAACTACTTCTCTGGAACAACAGCAGCCCTCCAAGGAATCCTTTTTAGCTGCCTCCAAAAAAAACCCCCAAAACAATAACCCAAACAAAACAAACAAAGTACAAATGAACAAAAAACCCAAACAAACAAAAAAAACCCAAAGCCATAACAAATCACCTGGCTTTATTGCAAAACATCTTGTTTTGTTATGACAGTCTTTTTGAGGGCAAGGTCATATGCTTATTATCCCATTGAGATGACAAGGTCTTGAAACTCTTTAGTTTTGTGTGTTGATAAAAGGAGATTTTAGGAAAGAAGAAAAAAAAGAAGTTATTTGAAAAATGAGGTATTTCTTATGAATCCATAAAGTGAAAATCTGTATTCTGCCTCTGGAGTGCCAAATAGGTGAGGTGATCCAACCAAGGCACACATTCAGATGTGTCAGCAGTAAAAATTGCTGATAATTGAAAATTTGTTCATGTATTCTTTAATTAAATGCTGAGGTAGTACTTTACCTTTTAAGAACCTTCCCCCTTCAATATGAAAGAAGAACTGCCATAAAAAGAGCTCATGTCATTCCAGAGTAACGTACAAGACAAAAAGATCTGTTGAGCAACTTTTACCAACTGTCACTTCTCCACATAGTTTTTGTTAAGTACCGTATACATGAATTTTAGGTTTTAGCAGCAAAAATTACTGGGGGTAGGCGGCGGGCTGGCAGTCTGTGAAGCAGTTTGCCATCTGGAGGTGGTATAAGCAGTCTGTTCATCAGGGCTTTCATACAGAAATGAACTCTGGACATTTTTTCAGAGGACACTGGCAAAAGAACAGCTAGACAAAAGCTAGAAAAATCAGAAAAATTACCCACACCTTGCAACAGCTGCATGGTTTCCAGCCACAGAGATCATAACAAATTCATCAATAAATTCATAGGCTAGCACACATGGTGTTACTGAAAAAGGGGAACACTTTTTTTTGTGTGCTGTGGAAATCCAGTGGTCACTTCTGACCTGGCTGTTTTGTGCATTGCTGTCAAAAATATATCAGCTGGATGTCCTGTGTTTGGTAACTGGCCATTGCAGCTACTCTGACTGTGAAAGTTGTTCAGAAAACATGAGAACAGGGGACTTTTTTTGTGTCTGTGGTTGTAGGACTTCTGGTTCTTTGCTCCAACTTTCTGATAACTGTCTAACCTACGTAATCAAATGTTGACGAGGGTAGAATTTATGTTAGAAGTAATCTAAAGCCTTTTATTCTTCTTAGAAAACAAATGTTTTGCAACAACTTTTTGAAGGTTTGTATCAAACTGCTCATTTACTCCAGCAGAAATTAAGCAGACTGAAATGGTTCATTATTCTGTTGGACTGGTATTTTCTTTGAGCTCTTTAAGAACATGTCACCAAAATTCTGCATGAACAGTTAAGGAACATTAGTGGGCTTTTGGATAAACTGGAGCTCCAGCTGAGTGTAGTGACAAAAGCTTGACTGAGCTCACTTTAGACTGCTCCATGCATTTTTCCTGACTGCAGACATGTCACATACATGGCTCTTTGGTTTGCTAGTAGCAGTTTAGGTTTCTGATGGCCAGTGTCCTCCTTTGCATGGTAGATTCACTGACAGATTTACCAGGCTGTGGAATTGCCAGGTTTGTACGCCACAGCTGATGTGCAGTGACTGACTACTGCCATGGAATAGCAGCTTTTAGTGCTGTCTGTGTCCTTTTATATTTAAAAGGATTTAAAGTTATTTGTACAGCATTTTATTGCTCTTTACCTACACAAACCCCACTTCTTTCAGTGCAAGAGTCTGTGCATTTTATTAGAGAATATTAGTGTAATATTGTAAGCATTTCTGAAATGTTGGTGAATGTGTTGCATTACTGTAGAGATGCTTCTGATACTAGTCTGTGTCAGGGGAAAGCCTTTTCTAGTGCTCTAAACTTTGATAAAAGTGAAAGAGACTCTCCAAACACCTTGGGGGCTTCCAGTTTAGCATTAAGACACAAGCACAGAAATTCTTGGTGTTTCCCCAATGGTAAAACAGAACTCACTGAAACATTGTAAAAACCAAATGATCTGAATGATTTTGACTGATTGGCAGATTTCAATTTAAATAATACTGAGTTTGTCCCAGGCTGCTCTACTTCTAACCCTCAAATTATGATTCGTTTTCTTGCCTTTAATGATCTTCTGCTTTCTGTCTGCCCAAACAGCTGACTTCAGTAACTGACTTCCATTGTCACTCAAATAACATGTGGGGCTTTCTTACTATGTCAGGTGCACTGTTTGTAACCCTTTAAGACTTTCAGATTTTTTGCTGAAGTCCTTCTCTCTCTGTCTCTCTTTCCGCTCCCCCTCCACCCCTCCCCTCTTCAGATTACTGTTTTCTACTTGGCAAAAACAGGAAAATCTTCATATCGTTCAAATCTTAGCTAAGGGAACTCTTCTGAAGCTGGTAGCTGCCCCATGGGTTTATATGTAATTTTTGAGTACTGGAATTGCTTAAGTTTGTATGTTGTTCTTATTGATTAGAAGTCTTGGTTTTTATTAGCTGTTTGTCCTCTGAGGAAAAAACACATTTAAAAGAAAGATCTATGGAAGTTTGAAGAGGCTGAGCTCAATCACATGTCTTTTTCAAAATTGTTTAGAAGTTAAGTATGCTTGACAGTAGTAGCTATGTAAATCAAAAAGCTGTTGTTTTTTCTTTGGAGACCATGCGGACCAAAAACTAGAAGAGGTCAAGTGCATAGTTATTGTACCAGTCTTGGCTTGTACAGGGAGATCTTGCTCATTACAGAACAGTTGTATTAGCGACCTACCTGGGACTATAGAGCTGTTGGTAAGCTCTGGTCCTTCATTAAGTTTAAAAATTCTTAAAGTGCCCCATAATGCAGTTTGAGTTACTTTAAGCCTACATTCTTGATGTGTGCAGTGTGGGAGGGGATTAAATGACTGAATCCTGCTGTCCCATGCTGTGAGTGAATTCCTTCACTTGCAATGTCTCCTGGCCAAAAGCAGGCATTCACTCTTCTAAATGCAGATGATAAAACTAAAGCAGAGCAAGATCATATTAAAGGTCTTCATGACATACCAAGAGAAGATAGCCTGCAACACAAACAAACATGGATTCTGTGAAAGTGTCAGAGGAGCTGGCTTAGAAGGTGGTGGCAGGGAGTTCTCCTTAGCAAATTTTTTTACTACAAGCTTATTACAAATTTACTTATATGATCAAACAAGTTTTATAAAACATTTACAGCTTTCATTTCACCTTGGCTGGAGAATGAGTACGTTCTCTCCCTGTGATATGGCTCTTTAATTAGTTAAGGTAAGAAACAGAGCAGCACAATAGTCCCCATTTGGAAAGACATAAACTACATTGTTCTAAGTGGGATAAAGTCTCTTGAAGCAGTTTCTGGGTACATTAAGTAGGAGGTTTCATTAAACTGAATATCTTCTGTGATGAAATTACAATATCTATGAATGATGGGAGAGTAGAGGCTGTCATCTGCCTTGATTCTTAGCAAGGCTTTCACTGTGGCATCTCCTGTGGCATCATTGCACAGGGTTGGGATGGTAAAGTCTAGATGAATGAAAAACTACTAGATGAGATCTAGATGAGATTAACAAGGACAGTGAAGGTTCTTGAAGGAAGCTGTCTGAAGAATGACTGAGGTTGCTTGGTCTGTTCAGACTGAAGACTGAGGGGTGACCTCATTGCAGTGTCCACTTCCTCATAAGGGGAAGAGGAGGGCCGGCAGTGATAATCTCTCTGTAGTGACCTGTGAAAGAACCCAAGGGAATGGCCTGAAGTTGTGTCAGGGGAGGTTTAGGTTGGATATTGGGCAAAATTTCTTCACCCAGAGGGTGGTTGCACACTGGAACCAGCTCCCCCAGAGAAGTGGTCCCAGCACCAAGCCTGAGAAAGATCAAGAAAAACTGAGACAATGCTCTTGGGCATGTGGAGTGACTCTTGGAGATGTCCTGTGCGGGGCCAGGAGTTGGACTTAATGATCTGATTTTGTTCCTCCCAAATCAGCATAGTCTGTAATTCTTATATCTGTGATTCTGTATGTGAAAAACTGGTTAGATGTTTGAGCTTGGGAAGTAGTAGTTAATGGGTAATACTACTGGCTTCTAGATAATAATATCACGGGTGTCTGTCCTGAAATCTGTTTAATATCTTCACATTTCCTTGTTCAGCTGTTGGTCATGCACATCACTAAAATCTGTGTATGACTCCAGTCTGGGTTTGCAGTTTGTACACTTGAAGTAAGGGCTGCCATCCAGAACAATCCAGACCGGCTAGAAGAGTGTACCAACAGGCATGTTGTGTAGCTGAGCTGAGACACAGGCATAGGAGATGCTGTTTGCCTCAGACAGGAGCTGACTGGCTGGGGAATTGCTGTGCTGAAAAGCTCTTAGGGATCCTGGATGACAGTGGCCATGCACGCACAGAGTGTGCTCTGCAGCTGATAAAAGCCAGCAGCATCCTGGGCTGTATTAACAGGAGCCTAAAACCAAGCGATTCCTCTTTAGTTATCCCTTGTTAAATTGCGTCTGGAATACTGGATCCACTTCTGATGCCCCAGTACGAGTAAAAATGATGCAGAACTGTCTTGAGCTCAGTAGAGGACTATGAAGTACCACAGCATCTGAGGTGCGTGGTCTCCGAGGAGAGGCTGAGGGACTAGGGCTTGTTTGGCTTGGAGGAAAGACAACTGTAGAGCAGGGATCTGTAGTAATAGTCTGCCTACATCTATAAAGAAGTTGCTTACAATACAGGTACAGACTCTATACTTGGACACAGAGCAGGAGAATGAGAGAGCGATCATTAATTGAATCAGATAGTATGGTGAATACCACAAACTATTTTTAATAATAGCTTTTTATGCTCATTTTGGAAATTCTGTTACTATTTTTTATAACGGCATTTCATACAGTGTTGTCTCTAAAGTGGTGTGGCAAGCTTTAAAATACCACATACTTGCTTGGGATGGTGTAGCCTTTTCTGGAGTAGATGGCTTCCTTAGTTAGCCAAAAGTAAGCTGTGTCATTGTACACAGATCAGAAAAGCATTGATGTTGGAAGGCATGTTTTGAGATCATCTAGTCCAACCTCTTTGCTGAAACAGGGTCATTTAGAACATGTTGACCGGGAGAGTGTCCTGAGCTTGGATTCTTTTTAATATCTCCACATCCTGAAACTGATTTTAGTATAGATGCTATTGTAAAATTTGATGTGGAGACAGGGCCCTCTGTGACAGCACAGTTCGGGTGGAAAAAAACGACATAAGAGTCAAGTAGTCCAAATAAGTTCAGTCAGTGTTATGAAAAAAATAGCAAACAAAAACCCAACAAAACCCCATACCAAAAAAAAACCACCTTAAAAAACCTAAAAAACAATGTCTCCCAAAGCGAACAACCAAAAATACCCCAGACACAAACAAAAATCCCCAAATAATACCCCTTTATATGTCATTTCTTAGTGAGAAGAGCCTGAGAAAGGGTAGCTTTTTTGCCCAAATTTCACTACTGTTAAGACTTTTATACTCTTTCCAATTTGTTTTTAAGCGTGTGTATCCTTTGTTGTGGTATATAGATAGAATGCAGATGTTGCTTCTTTTACCTTTACAAGTTATATTTATTTGCACTATTTCTATGGACTGTAATCATGAATTGTTATGTGTAGCATTTAAAATCGACAAGTTTAGAAAGCAACTGGGAGAGTTTGGACTGTTTTTTCTAATTTGTTAACTTTAAGTACGTGATGACAATTGATGGATGGAGTCTTATTCTTTGGATCTTATTCCTCAGATCTTTTTCAGTGATCTCTTTTGTGTGTTTCTTTCATGTATCATTTAAGCAAGGAGAATGTTGTTTTTCTGCTTATATGTGCAGTTACAAACCTACTCAGCAGCTGGTGTAGATACTCACATAAAACCTAAGTGTTTTTCACTATTTTTTTCTCCAATTCCATAGCAAATTTGACCTAGTTTTTAAAAAATTGCTCAAAAGTTCTGTCTTGAGGTATGATCTGTGAGTTTTAATAGCCAAAATGCATTTAACTGTTGAAAAGTCAGGGAGTCAAACTTCCTTGCTGTTTCTCTACCTACAGAGCTAACAGAGAAATGTGTAGCTTTGTGCTTAACTCAGACAAAAGGGATGCTGACCCTAATGTACAGATCTCATTGACATTTTCTAGGTTTGAAAAAGGAATTATAAAGAACTACAACGTGCCTGAGTGCTGCCTGAGTTGTGTGTCAAGTGTGGGTGTCACTGCAGGCCCAGTTACTGATGTTATCAGCCTACCAACAGGTGCCTGCCAGCAGAGAGGCTGCTGCTTGTATACACAGCAGGGAGCATTGTGAGGGCTGGGAACCCTTAGACCCTTCAATGGCAATTGCAGGAGTACATTTTTCACCCAAGGAGACTAAATAAACGTGGCACAGCTTTCTAAATAGAGGCTATGTATATACTTACTTGGGTGTATACATAGGCTGTTACTTGAAGGCTGTTGGGATGAGAAAAGAGAGCTTGTACTAGGTTATTCCCAATGTAGCTTAAGAACATGTAGTTCCAACCCTATTGTGAATAGAGTCAACTTCTTTGTTCTTGAGAGCTCTGTCCAGCATGGCCATGAACAGGGCTGGGGCATCCACAACTTTCTGGGCAAACTGTGCCACATCACCCTCACAATAAAGATTTTCTTCCTAATATCTCATCTAAACCTGCTGCCTTTGAATTTCAAGGTGTTGCCCTTTGTTCTGTCATTACACACCTTCGCAGATAGTTTCTTTTCATCTGTCTTGGAAGACTTCTTTTAGGTGCTGGAAGACTCCAAACAGGTCACCCCTAAGCCTCCGTTTTCCCAGCTGAACAATTCCAGTTCTCTCAGCCTTTCAGAAAGAAGTGTGACTATTCTGTCCTGGTTGTAAAATGTTGAAGGAATTAGGGTGTGATTTAGTAATGATGCTGCATTCATTTACTTTATCTGTTTCATGTATTAACATAGAAGGGAATTTCCAGAACTGAATCTTCAAGAGAATATCTTAGAAATAAATTATTGTTACAGATGTTTCTTCAGGCTCCTGTCACATGCTAGATGGTCTTTTAGACTGGTACTGAGAGAGAAAACTACTGCTGGTGTAACTTTTTCAGTGGATTTCTGCATCTGGACATAATCTCTCTGACTGCCCTTTGCTTGTCCGTATACTGCATTCAATTGTGTTTCTGTCCTCGTTTTTTAGCTATGTTGTCATGATTCCTTGCTTACTTGGGAGTTGGGCTGTACTCAGATTGTGTGTGTGTATCCGTGCCTGTGGCTTTCAGTCTTGCTGTTCCTGCTGAGTAGAATACCAGTAAGCTATACAGTGAAGATGTCTTTGGATTGTCTTTGGCTAAGGGAAACTTGGAAGAAGTGAAAACCTTGAAAAACAATTTTGAGTGCTCGTGGCATTTGGATTGAGAAATTCCCGGCTAAAGCAAGTACCTCCCCTAAACACAGCCAAGCACTACCCACAGTGTTGTCCCTGGATGTTGTATATCCTGGTTTCAGTCACCATATTAGCTAATTTATGTAAGTGATTCTCTGCCTTTCCACATAATTTGGAATAATTTGGAAATACAGTTTAGCTTCCTTATAGAGTGTTTTTTACTAGCTAAAGGTTAGGTTAATTGTTAGATTTCCGGTCTTTAGGAAACCCAGTAAAATATTCTACTCAGTTTGTGATTTTATAATTGTCCATCAAATGTTATAATTAAAAACCATATTGAGGGTCATCATGTCCTGCATGCAACAATATTTGTGTGTGTGTGAGATTTCCTGATGTACAATTAATCACGGAAAATGTGATTTATACACTGTAGTAGTCAAAGCCTAACAGAAGTTCTGTACATTGCTGGGAAAGACCGTTCTATTTTTACCTGTGTATAATTTTGTCATTCCTTTTATATTTGGTTTAACATGAGGAGTGTGTGGGAGTGTTGTCATTTTAAGGTTTGAATGTTTGCTGAGTTTTATTCAGCTTTTCTGAGTAAGCCAGGGTGGTAAGAATGGTTCATTGCACATAGTCTACTGAAGCTGCAATACACCAAGGTTTAGTTTTGTGTTTAGACATCCAGTTTATTTCTCTGATTAATACGTCTATGCTGAATCTACTGTACTAGTTTTTTTCTTTGCTCTGTATGATAACATGAGGGCCTGCATCTTGGGCCTCCTTTCTTCTCTATAAGATGATGAAAGTATTATTTGCACTTGTTTAAAAGATTAAGGCATAAGAACTGAGAAAGTTTATTAGCCTGATGAAGATACTTATTTTTGAAATTTTGCTCATGAAAAGCAGGTGTGGATGTGGTTTTCTTACATCCCAATTATTTGTAAAAGCAAAAAACAAAACTACATAATAGGCCTAATCTCATTTAGTTTACCTTCTACAAAATAACATCAACTGTAAAATCATATTATATTTCAGAGACCCATTTTTCTGGCCATTTTTCACCATCATCTATTTCACATTAAGGCCACCATTGATTTCAGTATCTTTTCAATTTCTCTTGAATCATGGGCTCACTCTGAAATTTACTCCTATTCTTTAAGATGCATCCAGAGGCAGAGCAAATGAGAGCAATTTTTTTGTAGAAGCAGAGGAGCCCATTTCAGTACTAAAATTCCCAATGTTTCATAAACTGTTCAAATGCACACACCTTAAAACAAGTTTTCACATTTCCGACAAGTGTGAAAATGTATGTGCAAAATACCAAAAATTCAAGACACATGTCACCAAAGTGCAGAAACGAAATATTTGCTCCTGCAGCTTCTCCAGAGCCCCAGCCCAAAATATTCCTGCCTCTTCATCAGTTCCCAATCACCTCCCTTTACTGATGACATAAGTCTTTAAAGTGTTGTACCAGTTGTCCTAAGTTTGGGGTTGGTTTCCTGAAGTCTCCAGTCAGAAGGTCGGTGTGCACTGGAATTTGTCCAACTGAGCCTGTTTGCTTGGAGTGGCCAGTCAACCTGGGCAAGGCGCCCTGTCTGTCCCACTTGGTTTACCAAAAACTTGGTTTACCAAAAACTCACACACCCAGGCGAGGTATTTCTACCTCTTATTCTGGTTTGTGCAAAGGAGGGAGCAGGGTGGTAGCCCACAAAAGACTGGCTCCCCAGTCATCAAAACTTTACAGGATTTGTACATTTTAACAAACAAACATCAGCATTCATGCTTACAGATTACGTGACTTTCATTAATTAGTACTCAGCTCCCTATTTGCCATGCTAATTAGTCTGCCGGTGCAGTTCTTCCCTCTGTCTGACTCTGGGGTCTGGTTGGAGTAGGTGGTCACTGAGTTGGTGGCCACTGCTGGAATTTCCTCTCCCCCAGTTACTGCTCAGTCCTGACCTTACTCCTGGTGGCTCTCATCCAGACAGGCCATTCATCTTGGGATTGCCTTTCCTTCTCCCTAAAACAAGCACTAGCCAAGCATATAATGTTCACAATGCAATTGCTTAATCATAGCTGTCTAGTTATGATCTACATCTACTGATTGACAACAACAAAAATTGCAAAGTTGGCTTCAGATCTTGAGAGGCTTGATCCAAGATATGCATATGCTTTTGTTTGGATTCTGAGATGTGCAGCTGGCCTCCATCATGGGAAGTGGTGCAAGGGTATGTGCCGATGGGGTGGGTGAACTATGGGGGGTTACTGTGAGGAAATAAAACATCCTTGAGGCTCTATATATAACTGGTCTGGGCATAATGGGAAGCAAACTGTCCCAGCCTACTGTAACAACAATAAGTGTTCCTGACTGCATACTTGATGAAGAGAGCTGGGCTAACTTGGCTCCTCACAGCAGAGTTTTCTCTTGCCCTACACAGGGTTACAGCGTTTTCCTGCTAGCTCTTGAGTATACCAGGAGATCTCTTTACATGTCACAGTTACTAGAAAAATCATCTTTGTGTGCTTCATTGTCCCATGAAGTCTATGTGAGACAAAATACCAAACTTTACTTTTACTACATAGCCTCTGCACTTTTTCTGGTGTTTTTTATTTTGTCCCCTCTCACATTTACATTCAACCTTTGAACACAGGGGGCAAAGAAACCCCAACAAACAAATGAAAAATAACCAACCATGTGCTCACAATATTTTTGAGAAGAGATGGTTGTTTATATTCATTCACAGTTTTTCCTTTCTCAGAGTCAAGCCTCCAAGAGGCCTTGGTATGAGGAGGGAAGAGACTTTAGAAAGGATATTGCACCACAGATTCTGTTACATGAGCATGGGTTTTCAGTAAGTCATTTTAAGCCAGGTATGATGCACAACCAGAACACTGTAGATGAAGAATGAGAGAGGATCTGTGTGACGCTGCAAATTGCTCAAAAGCTTTTTAGTGAATGTTTCTGGACAATAATATTGTAATGAGGGAGAAGCTTGCATTTGTAGAACGCAAGCCTCTTCTGTCTGAGGGGTGATCTGTGTCAGAACACAAGGGATGCTGCTATGTCGTGCTTTGAAAATTGGGAGGATGCTGATGCTGAGGGCATCTCAGCTCCAGCTGAGTTCTTCAGAGCTATCTACAGCTGCCAGAGACAGTAATTTTCAGGAACACCTGCAAATATTCCTCTTTTTGAAAAAGAAAGCCCATTCATACTGTTTAAGAAGGTCTGTTGGGGTTTCTGTATTGGTGGATTTCAGTGGCAAAGACTGGCTTGCAATAATACTGACAATTTGGCATTTAAAAGAGCAGTTTCTGTCCTAAAAGCTTGAGACTTTTGTGGGCTTCCAATGGAAGTCTTCCTGTTGTTCTTCTGATGCTTGCAGGTCTTATTGCTGGTGAGCTCTGCCTTTCCGAATGCCATTCCTGCATGCCCAGGCAATGTATGTAAATGTTTCCTTTGTAGCCTAACTTTGCTTTCACCTCCTGTATACTGCCTTTTAGCAATAGAGTTCCACCATAAGTTCTTTTGCTGAGCTGGTCTTCTGATATGTGTACTTCACATTATTGGGCTGGACTGTTCTGTGCTCAGAGAATGTCCTTTGACCTGCTTACTTTATTGTGATGCTTTACCATCATTGCAGCTTTCAGTGGGATCATAGCTACCAGTCCCCAAATTTGCTTTCCAAAAGTCCATGGTCTGTACTCCACTGCTCACTTTCTCTCGGCCCCCAGGGTTTAGAATTCCCCTATGTCATGGGCATTACCACTGATGCTGCCAGTCATTTTTGTATCCTTAATTGGTACTTCCCAGCTAGTGAATCGCAGATGTGCTTAGCTGTACACCAGCCCAGGTTAGCCTGTATAGTACCTGTATTAAGGAGATACTTCTTAATTGGAATAGAAATTCTTTCCCTTCCCTTCCCTTCCCTTCCCTTCCCTTCCCTTCCCTTCCCTTCCCTTCCCTTCCCTTCCCTTCCCTTCCCTTCCCTTCCCTTCCCTTCCCTTCCCTTCCCTTCCCTTCCCTTCCCTTCCCTTCCCTTCCCTTCCCTTCCCTTCCCTTCCCTTCCCTTCCCTTCCCTTCCCTTCCCTTCCCTTCCCTTCCCTTCCCTTCCCTTCCCTTCCCTTCCCTTCCCTTCCCTTCCCTTCCCTTCCCGAACCTTCCCTTCCCTTCCCTTCCCGAACCTTCCCTTCCCTTCCCGAACCTTCCCTTCCCGAACCTTCCCGAACCTTCCCTTCCCTTCCCTTCCCTTCCCTTCCCTTCCCTTCCCTTCCCTTCCCTTCCCTTCCCTTCCCTTCCCTTCCCTTCCCTTCCCTTCCCTTCCCTTCCCTTCCCTTCCCTTCCCTTCCCTTCCCTTCCCTTCCCTTCCCTTCCCTTCCCTTCCCTTCCCTTCCCTTCCCGAACCTTCCCGAACCTTCCCTTCCCTTCCCGAACCTTCCCTTCCCTTCCCTTCCCGAACCTTCCCTTCCCTTCCCGAACCTTCCCTTCCCTTCCCTTCCCGAACCTTCCCTTCCCTTCCCTTCCCTTCCCTTCCCTTCCCTTCCCTTCCCTTCCCTTCCCTTCCCTTCCCTTCCCTTCCCTTCCCTTCCCTTCCCTTCCCTTCCCTTCCCTTCCCTTCCCTTCCCTTCCCTTCCCTTCCCTTCCCTTCCCTTCCCTTCCCTTCCCTTCCCGAACCTTCCCTTCCCTTCCCGAACCTTCCCTTCCCTTCCCTTCCCTTCCCGAACCTTCCCGAACCTTCCCTTCCCGAACCTTCCCTTCCCGAACCTTCCCTTCCCTTCCCGAACCTTCCCTTCCCTTCCCTTCCCGAACCTTCCCTTCCCTTCCCTTCCCTTCCCTTCCCTTCCCTTCCCTTCCCTTCCCTTCCCTTCCCTTCCCTTCCCTTCCCTTCCCTTCCCTTCCCTTCCCTTCCCTTCCCGAACCTTCCCTTCCCTTCCCGAACCTTCCCTTCCCTTCCCGAACCTTCCCTTCCCGAACCTTCCCTTCCCGAACCTTCCCTTCCCGAACCTTCCCTTCCCGAACCTTCCCTTCCCTTCCCTTCCCTTCCCTTCCCTTCCCTTCCCTTCCCTTCCCTTCCCTTCCCTTCCCTTCCCTTCCCTTCCCTTCCCTTCCCTTCCCTTCCCTTCCCTTCCCTTCCCTTCCCTTCCCTTCCCTTCCCTTCCCTTCCCTTCCCTTCCCTTCCCTTCCCTTCCCTTCCCTTCCCTTCCCTTCCCGAACCTTCCCTTCCCGAACCTTCCCTTCCCTTCCCTTCCCGAACCTTCCCGAACCTTCCCGAACCTTCCCGAACCTTCCCTTCCCGAACCTTCCCGAACCTTCCCGAACCTTCCCTTCCCTTCCCTTCCCTTCCCGAACCTTCCCTTCCCTTCCCGAACCTTCCCTTCCCTTCCCTTCCCGAACCTTCCCTTCCCTTCCCTTCCCTTCCCTTCCCTTCCCTTCCCTTCCCTTCCCTTCCCTTCCCTTCCCTTCCCTTCCCTTCCCTTCCCTTCCCTTCCCTTCCCTTCCCTTCCCTTCCCTTCCCTTCCCTTCCTTCCCTTCCCTTCCCTTCCCTTCCCTTCCCTTCCCTTCCCTTCCCTTCCCTTCCCTTCCCGAACCTTCCCTTCCCTTCCCTTCCCGAACCTTCCCTTCCCTTCCCTTCCCGAACCTTCCCTTCCCTTCCCTTCCCTTCCCTTCCCTTCCCTTCCCTTCCCTTCCCTTCCCTTCCCTTCCCTTCCCTTCCCTTCCCTTCCCTTCCCTTCCCTTCCCTTCCCTTCCCTTCCCTTCCCTTCCCTTCCCTTCCCTTCCCTTCCCTTCCCGAACCTTCCCGAACCTTCCCGAACCTTCCCGAACCTTCCCGAACCTTCCCGAACCTTCCCGAACCTTCCCTTCCCGAACCTTCCCTTCCCTTCCCTTCCCTTCCCTTCCCTTCCCTTCCCTTCCCTTCCCTTCCCTTCCCTTCCCTTCCCTTCCCTTCCCTTCCCTTCCCTTCCCTTCCCTTCCCTTCCCTTCCCTTCCCTTCCCTTCCCGAACCTTCCCTTCCCTTCCCGAACCTTCCCTTCCCGAACCTTCCCTTCCCTTCCCGAACCTTCCCTTCCCTTCCCGAACCTTCCCTTCCCGAACCTTCCCTTCCCTTCCCGAACCTTCCCTTCCCTTCCCGAACCTTCCCTTCCCTTCCCTTCCCGAACCTTCCCTTCCCGAACCTTCCCTTCCCGAACCTTCCCTTCCCTTCCCGAACCTTCCCTTCCCTTCCCGAACCTTCCCTTCCCTTCCCTTCCCTTCCCTTCCCTTCCCTTCCCGAACCTTCCCTTCCCTTCCCTTCCCTTCCCGAACCTTCCCTTCCCTTCCCTTCCCGAACCTTCCCTTCCCTTCCCTTCCCTTCCCGAACCTTCCCTTCCCTTCCCGAACCTTCCCTTCCCTTCCCGAACCTTCCCTTCCCTTCCCGAACCTTCCCTTCCCTTCCCGAACCTTCCCTTCCCTTCCCGAACCTTCCCTTCCCTTCCCGAACCTTCCCTTCCCTTCCCTTCCCTTCCCTTCCCTTCCCTTCCCTTCCCTTCCCTTCCCTTCCCTTCCCTTCCCTTCCCTTCCCTTCCCTTCCCTTCCCTTCCCTTCCCTTCCCTTCCCTTCCCTTCCCTTCCCTTCCCTTCCCTTCCCTTCCCTTCCCTTCCCTTCCCTTCCCTTCCCTTCCCGAACCTTCCCTTCCCGAACCTTCCCTTCCCTTCCCTTCCCTTCCCGAACCTTCCCTTCCCGAACCTTCCCTTCCCGAACCTTCCCTTCCCTTCCCTTCCCTTCCCTTCCCTTCCCTTCCCTTCCCTTCCCTTCCCTTCCCTTCCCTTCCCTTCCCTTCCCTTCCCTTCCCTTCCCTTCCCTTCCCTTCCCTTCCCTTCCCGAACCTTCCCTTCCCGAACCTTCCCGAACCTTCCCGAACCTTCCCGAACCTTCCCGAACCTTCCCGAACCTTCCCGAACCTTCCCGAACCTTCCCTTCCCGAACCTTCCCTTCCCTTCCCTTCCCTTCCCTTCCCTTCCCTTCCCTTCCCTTCCCTTCCCTTCCCTTCCCTTCCCTTCCCTTCCCTTCCCTTCCCTTCCCTTCCCTTCCCTTCCCTTCCCTTCCCTTCCCTTCCCTTCCCTTCCCTTCCCTTCCCTTCCCGAACCTTCCCTTCCCTTCCCTTCCCGAACCTTCCCTTCCCTTCCCTTCCCGAACCTTCCCTTCCCGAACCTTCCCTTCCCGAACCTTCCCTTCCCTTCCCTTCCCTTCCCGAACCTTCCCTTCCCTTCCCTTCCCTTCCCTTCCCTTCCCTTCCCTTCCCTTCCCTTCCCTTCCCTTCCCTTCCCTTCCCTTCCCTTCCCTTCCCTTCCCGAACCTTCCCGAACCTTCCCGAACCTTCCCGAACCTTCCCGAACCTTCCCGAACCTTCCCTTCCCGAACCTTCCCTTCCCGAACCTTCCCTTCCCGAACCTTCCCTTCCCTTCCCGAACCTTCCCTTCCCTTCCCGAACCTTCCCTTCCCGAACCTTCCCTTCCCTTCCCTTCCCGAACCTTCCCTTCCCGAACCTTCCCTTCCCTTCCCGAACCTTCCCTTCCCTTCCCGAACCTTCCCTTCCCTTCCCGAACCTTCCCTTCCCGAACCTTCCCTTCCCTTCCCGAACCTTCCCTTCCCTTCCCGAACCTTCCCTTCCCTTCCCTTCCCGAACCTTCCCTTCCCGAACCTTCCCTTCCCGAACCTTCCCTTCCCTTCCCGAACCTTCCCTTCCCTTCCCGAACCTTCCCTTCCCTTCCCTTCCCTTCCCTTCCCGAACCTTCCCTTCCCTTCCCTTCCCGAACCTTCCCTTCCCTTCCCTTCCCGAACCTTCCCTTCCCTTCCCTTCCCTTCCCGAACCTTCCCTTCCCTTCCCGAACCTTCCCTTCCCTTCCCGAACCTTCCCTTCCCTTCCCGAACCTTCCCTTCCCTTCCCGAACCTTCCCTTCCCTTCCCGAACCTTCCCTTCCCTTCCCGAACCTTCCCTTCCCTTCCCGAACCTTCCCTTCCCTTCCCTTCCCTTCCCTTCCCTTCCCTTCCCTTCCCTTCCCTTCCCTTCCCTTCCCTTCCCTTCCCTTCCCTTCCCTTCCCTTCCCTTCCCTTCCCTTCCCTTCCCTTCCCTTCCCTTCCCTTCCCGAACCTTCCCTTCCCTTCCCGAACCTTCCCTTCCCTTCCCTTCCCTTCCCTTCCCTTCCCTTCCCTTCCCTTCCCTTCCCTTCCCTTCCCTTCCCTTCCCTTCCCTTCCCTTCCCTTCCCTTCCCTTCCCTTCCCTTCCCTTCCCTTCCCTTCCCTTCCCTTCCCTTCCCTTCCCTTCCCTTCCCTTCCCTTCCCTTCCCGAACCTTCCCTTCCCTTCCCGAACCTTCCCTTCCCTTCCCTTCCCTTCCCTTCCCTTCCCTTCCCTTCCCTTCCCTTCCCTTCCCTTCCCTTCCCTTCCCTTCCCTTCCCTTCCCGAACCTTCCCGAACCTTCCCTTCCCTTCCCGAACCTTCCCGAACCTTCCCGAACCTTCCCTTCCCGAACCTTCCCTTCCCGAACCTTCCCTTCCCTTCCCGAACCTTCCCTTCCCTTCCCTTCCCTTCCCTTCCCGAACCTTCCCTTCCCTTCCCGAACCTTCCCTTCCCTTCCCTTCCCGAACCTTCCCTTCCCTTCCCGAACCTTCCCTTCCCGAACCTTCCCTTCCCTTCCCTTCCCTTCCCTTCCCTTCCCTTCCCTTCCCTTCCCTTCCCTTCCCTTCCCTTCCCTTCCCTTCCCTTCCCTTCCCTTCCCTTCCCTTCCCTTCCCTTCCCTTCCCTTCCCTTCCCTTCCCTTCCCTTCCCTTCCCTTCCCTTCCCGAACCTTCCCTTCCCGAACCTTCCCTTCCCGAACCTTCCCTTCCCTTCCCTTCCCGAACCTTCCCTTCCCTTCCCGAACCTTCCCGAACCTTCCCTTCCCGAACCTTCCCTTCCCGAACCTTCCCTTCCCTTCCCTTCCCTTCCCTTCCCTTCCCTTCCCTTCCCTTCCCTTCCCTTCCCTTCCCTTCCCTTCCCTTCCCTTCCCTTCCCTTCCCTTCCCTTCCCTTCCCTTCCCTTCCCTTCCCTTCCCTTCCCTTCCCTTCCCTTCCCTTCCCTTCCCGAACCTTCCCTTCCCTTCCCTTCCCTTCCCTTCCCGAACCTTCCCTTCCCTTCCCGAACCTTCCCTTCCCTTCCCTTCCCTTCCCGAACCTTCCCTTCCCGAACCTTCCCTTCCCTTCCCTTCCCGAACCTTCCCTTCCCGAACCTTCCCTTCCCTTCCCGAACCTTCCCTTCCCTTCCCGAACCTTCCCTTCCCTTCCCGAACCTTCCCTTCCCGAACCTTCCCTTCCCTTCCCGAACCTTCCCTTCCCTTCCCGAACCTTCCCTTCCCTTCCCTTCCCGAACCTTCCCTTCCCGAACCTTCCCTTCCCGAACCTTCCCTTCCCTTCCCGAACCTTCCCTTCCCTTCCCGAACCTTCCCTTCCCTTCCCTTCCCTTCCCTTCCCTTCCCTTCCCTTCCCTTCCCGAACCTTCCCTTCCCTTCCCTTCCCGAACCTTCCCTTCCCTTCCCTTCCCGAACCTTCCCTTCCCTTCCCTTCCCTTCCCGAACCTTCCCTTCCCTTCCCGAACCTTCCCTTCCCTTCCCGAACCTTCCCTTCCCTTCCCGAACCTTCCCTTCCCTTCCCGAACCTTCCCTTCCCTTCCCGAACCTTCCCTTCCCTTCCCGAACCTTCCCTTCCCTTCCCTTCCCGAACCTTCCCTTCCCTTCCCTTCCCTTCCCTTCCCTTCCCTTCCCTTCCCTTCCCTTCCCTTCCCTTCCCTTCCCTTCCCTTCCCTTCCCTTCCCTTCCCTTCCCTTCCCGAACCTTCCCTTCCCTTCCCTTCCCTTCCCGAACCTTCCCGAACCTTCCCGAACCTTCCCTTCCCTTCCCGAACCTTCCCTTCCCTTCCCTTCCCGAACCTTCCCTTCCCTTCCCTTCCCGAACCTTCCCTTCCCGAACCTTCCCTTCCCTTCCCTTCCCGAACCTTCCCTTCCCTTCCCTTCCCGAACCTTCCCTTCCCTTCCCTTCCCGAACCTTCCCTTCCCTTCCCTTCCCTTCCCTTCCCTTCCCTTCCCGAACCTTCCCTTCCCTTCCCTTCCCGAACCTTCCCTTCCCTTCCCGAACCTTCCCGAACCTTCCCTTCCCTTCCCGAACCTTCCCGAACCTTCCCTTCCCTTCCCTTCCCTTCCCTTCCCTTCCCTTCCCTTCCCTTCCCTTCCCGAACCTTCCCTTCCCTTCCCGAACCTTCCCGAACCTTCCCTTCCCTTCCCTTCCCTTCCCTTCCCTTCCCTTCCCGAACCTTCCCTTCCCTTCCCTTCCCTTCCCTTCCCTTCCCTTCCCTTCCCTTCCCTTCCCTTCCCTTCCCTTCCCTTCCCTTCCCTTCCCTTCCCTTCCCTTCCCTTCCCTTCCCTTCCCTTCCCTTCCCTTCCCTTCCCTTCCCTTCCCTTCCCTTCCCTTCCCTTCCCTTCCCTTCCCTTCCCGGAACCTTCCCGGAACCTTCCCGGAACCTTCCCGGAACCTTCCCGGAACCTTCCCTTCCCTGTCCCCACCTGCTCTGTTGTTTTTTCAAGGAGATTAAAATCATTCACAAGAATCAAGGTTGTGATCAAAAGCAGCCCTCAAGTTGTTTAGGGTACCCTGTCTATGTGGGAGATCTGTAAAAATGGCTTTTATCATGATGCCAGGTTTCCTGACACCTTTTCTGATGTGGCTCCATAAACCCTCATCCACCTGTTGTCCACTGAAAGAGCTTCATAAATCCGCACTGATCTTTTGCATAAAGGCACCCTTTACATTCATCTTCCCTGTCTACATTTTCTGAATAGCATCTGTTTGTCCATCACAGCTCTGTCATTCCTGCCAGATCTCAATTATTCCAGTCACGTTGCATGGTGACTGGATGCAGAGCTCTTGTTCCTCCTCCTATGTGTTTTCAGACTGCATGTGTTACATGTACACTTCAGACAGGGGCCCCTTCAGCCTGTAGTGTTGCTGCTTAAGTGCCTCTTGTCGCTCAGGGTCCTTTATTCTTTCTACTCCTACTCCCCAGTTCTTTACTTATCTGTGAGTGTCCCTTCCTAGTTGGAGATAATGTGAATTTGAAAGTAACTTGGCTGGTAAAAATTGATGTATTGCCTTGACTGATGCTGCTGTGCAAGGAAGTAAGTGGAAAGCATAATATCCATTCACACTGACTATATTCTGCCTGTTGCAAACACTGGTACCTCCTCTGTCAAAATCTTGCATGTTAGTTCGCGAGTTTTTGGGTTGTTCGGTGGTTTTGTTTTGGGTTTTGTTTTGGTTTTGGTTTTTTTAAAGATTGTTCAAGAAAAGGAAGAGAGTTTGGTGACCAACTTCAAATCTCAAAAAGAATTAACAGTTTTATGAAATGTGCTAAAGGCTGTTCCTGTTATTAGGGTTGTATTAGAGATTGCTGCTCATACTATAACCTCTTCTGTGGCAGGATTTATCACTTTGCAGTGAAAACATACTACAGGCTATAGAATTTGGCATTCCTGGCCTGAGTCCAAGTAAACGCTAATGTTTGGTTTCTTTGTTCCTTTTTTAATTTAAAGACATAATTTCATTTTGATTTGAAAGACTCTGAGTAGTAGAGGTTTTGTGGATTTGGCTGGTGTTTATAGTTCCTGCAGCTATATTCTGTTTGTATACAAATTGCTGGGTAATTAATAATGTGATTTAATTTGTTTCCATTATATGTACACAGTGTTAAAATTGAACTTGAATGTTTACTGTTAACTAACAGTAAAGCTTATATTGAGAATGTATTGGGGTTTTTTTAAATACCCATTTGAATACATTTTCATGCTTCCTTATAAACACACAAACACACCATGCACACACACAGTTTGTTGGAGTGGGAGAAACAGAGCTGTGACATCAGCAACTTCAGTTTGCCTGTGAGTGCTCTGAACTGATTCCGGTTAGACTGATAGCTTTGCCTTCCTGGGCTGCGTCTGTTGCCATCTGAGTGCACGCACATTTCTGATTGCTCTTCATTCTTTTCACTCCTTCTTGCTGCAGTCATTGTGTAGTGACCCAGTGATTTGAGCAGGTGATTAAAAGGAGGTCTCTGTTTGTGAATTACTTTGCAAGAGGGTGTTTTTGAGAGAAGCCTGTTCAGCAGATGTTTACTGTATAAAGGTAGGTAACTCTGCATCAAATTTAGTTTTGTTTGCTAGCTTCTAGTGTTTTGGAGAAGTGCAGGTGAATCTTTTATACCCATAAGTGGCCTACCATGTGTAGGTTGTGGAGAGAGAGTTTGAGTAGGACTATAAACAATACTTCATTTTGTAGTGAGTTGTGGGGGTGTTGTATGACATTTAGCTAGAACAAGTTTCCTGGTGTGTTTAGGAAACCAAGGTTGCAGCTCTGAGGCAGTTTAAATTGGCAAAGCATATTTTGCTGGGAAAAACTGCCTCAATTTAAGTTATTAAAAACTGTCTCATAGATAATTTTTATCTTTAACCTAGGATTGCTTTTGAAATGAAGTAGTGTATACTACTTACTTTTAAATTATGTTCGTGTTTATGTGTATTGCCTTGGCCTTTTAAAGCTGATGTTAAAGTAATAAAGTTAAAATTTGTGTCCCACTAGTTTTAACTTTATTCACGTGTGTTGAGGCATCTCACAGATTTTACAAACTATCAAATGGGCAGGTATAGCTACACACATACATTGAAAGAAAGAAAAACATGAGCCTCCCTCTGCTTCATTTAGTATTTTAGTTCATTTGTACGGTAGCCGAAGGCACTTTGCTCTCAGCCTAATGTCTGTCCAGTTCAAAACCATACCTAGTTTTACTGAGTTTTAGTTACCCTGCAACACCAGGTGGAACAGGACTGGGAAGGATTCACAAGCAAACTGTGCACTGCTTGTATTTGTGAATGGAGCATTTATGGCTTCTTGATTTTTCTGTTCCCTAATTTTTCCTAGGTATAGGGAAGTGACAAGACTGTTTCAATTATGATAGAGGACAGTTCTGCATTGGGAAACTTTTGTTAAGCAGTTTCTCTAGGTTATAGACTTAAAGTAGATGCAATCCTTAGGGTAGAAAGAAAAAATTTCTTTATATCCATTATGCTTTTGATGCTTAAAAATGAGCAGTAGTTTAAGTTATTCTTCTCATGCTACGCCTCTGTTTATAGTAGGAGGGCAAGGGGATGTACTTCTGCTCATAGCAGAGAGTTGCACTGTGGCAGCTTTGGTCAAAGTCACTCCAGATGTCCCATTCACAATTGAGCTTGGTAGTGTTATGCCAGCTTTTCAGGTAGCACCGCTCTTGGTCAGTTAGTGACTTCGGAGCATGGAATTAAAGGATGTCTGAGAAGACTGGATGCATGCAGAGGAGTATTTCCACTGTTGTGTCAGGAGTCACTGAGCAGGCCTGTTGGAGACTGATCAGGGAAGCTAGCTGCAAGATCCTGGACTTTCTGTGCACATTCTTGGTCATGGATCTCTCTCCTCATTGTGTGTGACCCAGGCTGCTTTTGCTGTTGGCTGAAGAAGTAGTGAAGTAGCAAAGAAAGGCTCAGCACATGTGTGCTGCCTGGCAATGAATGTAGGTGCTGTAGGATTGACAAGCTGTATGAGAGGAGCCTGGTAATTGGAAGGCATCTCAATTGTCAAACATCTATGGGTTAAATATCTGATAGAGTTAACAGTTCAAACATTTTTACAGAACCATTTTTAATAATCATCCTGTAGTTATTTTAAAATAATTTATATTGTGGTTTCATAATTGTTCCATTCAAGGTGTTTTGTTTATCTGTAGTAGTGCTTCCAGCAACTACCGAACCTCAGTAACAAACCAGCAATTTGCTTTACATTTCAGAGAAACAATCTACTTAGGTTTTACAGCTTCATACCTTGAAAACAAATGCTGTTGTAAGTCAAGATATGATGTCCCTTACTTTGTTGTTGGTTTTACTTAGCATATGTTTATGCTAGTATGCCTTACATCTTGCTGCTTTTGAATTCATAAAGGTTGTGCATGCTTTCTGTTTACCTTTAAGATGGGAGGAAAAAAGCCTGAAGCAAAACCCATAGGCTGCCACAAAAATGCCTTCACAGGAAAACTGAGTTAGGCTGGTTTTAATTAATTTAAATTGTCAATTAGGATACTTCTTTGATTCATGGTTTTCAGTTTAACTTGGAGCATTCATCTAGAGAAAACTGGAATCTTAGTAGTCAATAAGTGTATTTCCTATTGAACATAACATTTGAAATCTTATTTGCTAAATTTTGTGAGGAAAGGAGGTAACTTACAGGCACATTTAAGGAATTTATATAACTGCACATTATATTGGCTTCTTATGTTCTGTGTTTTAGGCTTTTGAAAAATTGTATGGTTTACTTTGTTTTCCTTGATAAGATTAATTTTTATTTCTTATTTGATGATGGGCTTCTATTTAATAGAAACATAAATTATATTTTGACAACAAGCTTGTTAAAACAGTCTTGAAAGGCAGATGTGTTTTGTCAGTATGCTGAAAATAAAGTGGCTTTGAGAAATCAGGAAAGTAGAAACAAAATTACTTGGAGAAGATGCAAATTTAAGCTTTTTTTTCTTGATCGATAGTATTTGTAGAACTAGTGATTTAGCATTCCCTTGCACTTTGCCTTCTTTTTCTGGTATGTAAAAATTAGACTGTTTTCTCCTATAATTTGTAATAAATTTCCTAACTTTGAATGAGCAAGCTATTAAACTCTTTTCAATGGGAAGAGGAACAAAAGGCATCAGCTTCTGAAAGAAAACCCTAAACATCTCTGACTTCATTTGATTGGCCAAGAACTTCCTTCAGAGACTTGACTGATCCTAAAAGTTCAGGACTAATTTCACTGTCTGAAGTATTTTATTACCTTTCGGTTTTTGTTCTAGACAACTTATGTTTTGAATTTCTAGTACATTTGAAAATAGCTTTGATTGAGTTTAAATTCAGTATCTTAATTTAAATTTATGTATTTTTACCTGCTGGTTTCCAATATTCAAAGACTTCCTTGGACCAAAGATTGTAATCAAGGTTGTGCATACAATTTCTATATTGGCCCATCATGATTTTTCTTAGACAGCATATTACTATGGCATTTAATTTTTCTGCATTTTTTGCCCTTTGTTGTGAAAGGATTTGGAATAGAAATGGTCTTCTGAGAACGTCTCAGTAATCTTATGTCTTAAAATACTGACAAGTAGAATGTATTTTCCAAAAAATGGGTCTGTGTGGCTATCTCAGTGGACCTCCAGGTAGAAGAATCTTTCTGTATGTGTATTCTGTATGCTGTGAATTAATGAGAAACTGCCTGTATGCTGCATATTTTATAGAGCCAAAGGGAGCTAACCTTTACCTCTGGTATTGCTCATCCTGTTAGTTTTGATGTTTGCTATATTAGGCCATTTGATTCCAAATATTTAACACAGACAGATGGGTGCAATCCAGCTTGTGTTGCTTGAATAGATAATGGACAGAAAGCTATATTACCTTTGTAATGGGTATTACCTGCAGTGATTTCAAAATAGCATGTTAGTTGGAGTTAATTTTGTTAATATGCTTTTTCCAAGAAGAAAAGATTCTTTTCTGCTGAGAACCTTCGATAAGTTTTAGAAAATGCAAGGATTATCAGAAGTGAAAAACTGAATGGAGTTTAAATTAGTTATGAAAAGTAGAGGACTGAGAATAGTGCAAATTTATGAGGGATGGATCTGTCACTTTTCACTTGTCAACACATGCAACCTGCAGATCCAGGGTCCCAGAACTATTGTTTATTTTGAGCTTTTTTTGTTGATGTTGATATTTGGCTATCCCAGAAGGAAAAATGAAGTGCTGTCTTCTGTGCTCTCTCCAGACGGAATTGCTATTGACCAGTACTGCAACAAGATTATCCATTTATTCTGAAGTATCAAAGATTCCAGAGTTTCTTTACTAGAGTTATTAACGTCTAACAAAGGTAAAATAAATGTAAACATTTGCTCTTATTTACAAATTTAACTCATTCCATGGCTGGCAGGTTTCTAATCTGAGTGTTGAATATGTACCAGAAGAATGCTTATGTTAATTTAATGATCTTGCTGAGACATGGTAGCCTGTGGAATGCAGATAGACCAATTTCTTTGTTTTTAAAAGAGAAAAGCCAACGTTGTGCAATAAATGACTTATGATAATGACTGATCCAGCCATAGTGAAATGTTGCCCTATTTGGTAAAAATATTCAATAGGGGAGTGTGGATGTTCTTCTTACACTGAAAAATAAGCATATTTAACGCTGGAAAGTTTTCACCTCTATCCTAGGGCATATGGTTGTTTTCAGAAGAGTTTTTCTGTCTGCTGGTATTGCTGGATAAACTAAAGAATTTTTCCTGTGTTAAATTTGGGAGGACAATAGAAGATACATTCTGCAATCTCCAGGGTCCAGGACAGAGAGAAATGCATTTTGGCTCAAGAAGTGAATTGTATCCTGAAGTGATTTTGCCCCTCTTCTCTGCTTTTATGAACCACAGTGGGAATTCTGCACCCAGTTCATGGGACCTCCATACACAAAAGGCATGGACCTATTGAAATGGGTCCAGAGGTCAGCCACAAAAATGGTCAGGAGGCTGAAGCACCTCTCCTTGGAGGACAGCCTGAGAGTTGGGCTTGTTCAGTCTAGAGAAGTCCTCCAGGAAGACCATACTGTGACCTTTCAAAAGTATGAACAGAGATTTACTGCCAAGGCTTGTAGTGACAGGACAGGGAGCAAAGGTTTTAACTGTAAGTTTGTCAGAGTACTTCTTCACTGAAAAATTTCTAGTTACCTAATATGCCTTTCAGATTTCGAACTTGGCACAGGCTTGACCTCCTGTTCACTGAACACCATGCCAGTGTTCTGATTTACTCTCCTTATGGATGTCCTTTTAAATTAACCTTTAAAACTCAAAATCATCAAAATAGAAACCAGATTTCTGAAAGGCTGGAAACTGAAAGCAAGAAACCTGATGCTTTCTGCATACCTGATTGCTGGCTGAATTACTTGTAGTTTTACCTGTTGGTTATGCCTCTAATAACTGTCTCTCACATTTGCACCAGAACGAAAACTGGGGATTATATACCAGTTGATATCCTTCCTCAGGATAGGCAGTGTAGAAGAAAAAGATTTTGAAAATAAGCATAGAGTGTGGACAAAGGCAAGTGAGATATAGGTGATGACAGGGAGGGAGAGCTGTGGAGATGCCTAGGCATCTTGGGAAAGGAATATCAAGATTGGACATAGTAAGCGGTAGTGCATCTTGGTTTTAAAAGCCAGAGTACACAAAAACAAGTTGCAAAGAGTTCCCTATGACAGAATTAGCACAGAATTGTTATTGTTACTGTAAAGCTTAATGTAATTTACTTACTGAATGTTACTCCAAAGACTTAGAATCTGCTTTTTCAGAGAACCATTCGTCATTTGATAATATGTAAATATCAATTTTTATTCTTATTTTCTCAGAAGCTTTTTCTTATTGATGATAATGATGCTGCTGCTTGTGATAAACCAAGTTGAGGTTCCTCAGAATGTTTGTCTTTAGAAAAGCTTTGTCAGCTTGAGACAGGACACATTCAGAAAGGGAGGAAAACTGTGATATTGTGGGATTGAAAACACAGAATCACAGAATTTCTTGGTTGGAAGAGACCTTTAAGATCATGAAGCCCAACCCATGTTCTAATACCTCAACTAGATCATGGCACCAAGTGCCACATCCA
Organism: Zonotrichia albicollis; assembly: GCF_047830755.1. Taxonomy (NCBI): domain Eukaryota; kingdom Metazoa; phylum Chordata; class Aves; order Passeriformes; family Passerellidae; genus Zonotrichia; species Zonotrichia albicollis. The sequence continues at coordinate 64,554,601 of NC_133860.1, read as the reverse complement.
GTCTTTTTTTAAACACTTCGAGGGATGGTGACTCCACCACCTCCCTGGGTAGATGATTCCAGTATTTGGCCACTCTTTCTGTGAAAAACTTCCTCCTTAATTCTAGCCTCTATCTCCCTTGGCGCAGCTTAAGACTGTGTCCTCTTGTTCTGTCTGTTGTTGCCCAGAGAAAGTTGCCTGGAAAAAATCTCTATTATAATTTACCACAAGCAGTGCTAGGTTAAAAGAGGAGTTCTGTTGACCTTCTGTTCTTTTCCTCCAAAGTAACTTCTATGTTATTGTCATAGCTTGCTTTGCTCAGGGGACAGAAATATTACTAAATATTTTCTATTAGTTTTTTGAGAAGTTGGTGTGGTGTCTCAGGCTTCTGATGGCCTTATAGTCTGCATGTATGAGAAAAAGACATGAAGTGTTGATTGTTAACATGGTTTTCTTTGAAACAAGACTGGGACAAATGCTTACTAATTGGAGCAAAACCAAGAAAGACCAGAAGAGAGAAAGTTATTTCATGGCCTGTCAAATGTAAATTAACTTTTTCATTTTGTTGGGGCAAGTAATTCCTTACTGATTATTAATGTAAGTTGCAGTTGTAAACACTTAATGGGCTGCAGGGAAGTGAGGGATGTGGAGAGCTCATACACAGTAACAGAGAACTGTTTAACTCTCACTTCTCTGGATTTTCTCTTAGACCAGTTTTGATTGTGTTGAGGTTTTCACATTTCATTAAATAAGCTGTCTTTGGAGGGAGCTTGGGCTCTGTGTTGTTTGAAACAATTTCCTAGATCATGCACCTTTAACCATGCTTTCAGAATTAATTCTGTTTCAAACAGATATTTGCAAATTCAGTTCCTAAGTAGGAAATACCTCTTTATTACCCTTTGCTTTGTGGTTAGATTGAATATACAGTGAAAAAAAAAGACAAAAGAATAAATAATTGACGTGCATTTAAAACTTTGTTTCTGGGATTACACTGACATTGTTCTTTCCTATCTGTGTCAAAGACTACAAGAATTGGTACCAACGTTATTTTTACCACTGAAGCATTCGCTTCTCCAGGGTCGGCTGGATGGGAGCTTTAAGGCTGTTATTAGGAAAACCTGATCAAAACTGAAAACCCCAACCAAACAACTACCACAGCCTTTCTGCAGATTAATGCTAAATTTCATAAATGATACCATCAAGAAACAGGCAGGGGGTTACAAGGTTCACAGTTAATATTATGCTTCTATGCCTGTTTAGTTTTTTTGTGGTAATGATGGGTGGTTTATGCTGGTAACAATAAATGTAAACCATAGAAAGCCCTTTATTGATTGCATCCGGAAAGTTTTTGTAAGCAGTTTTTTCTTTTTAGAGACTAAATGAAATTCTCAAGAGAAGATTAATTTCAAGAAAATCAGTTTAATAATGTAGTTACAAATAAAGAAGAACAAATGCTTGAAATTTCAGGTAGCATTTGAAAAATAACTACGATTCAGGAGGCACAGAAATTCAAGACAACTGAATCTTCAAAACCAGTAATTCAAAATCCTATAAAGATGGAAATAGAACAGTATAGAGGATATCTGTGTGATCTTTTATGCTTGTACTGGGCCTTTAATGTAATGTAGTTGTGCTTGGTATTTGCATCTCTTGCTTCAGCTCCCACACAGTGGTTGATGAAAACTGAATTCCAGGACAAGATTAAAAGATTTTATCTTTTTAAAATGCTTTGTGGCTTGCCAGTTTTATTCTTTGTTCTACAATTGATTTACTTTCAGTACAAGTCAGCCTTGAGTTATTGAAATACCTGTTTTATCTCTTTTTCTAGCTGTTTACATAGGCTTTATAGTAACTGTGTTTGGATGCCTTTTGGGCTTATGGTACTGCTGTTTGCCTCCTTTTGAAACACAACAAGAAGAGGCAAAAAGTTTCCTTCTTTCTAAGTAGATTCTGAATGTCTTTGAGGAGAGGCTCCTTATGAAAAGGCACTGCTATATTTTGGTCCTTCAGTACTATTTCCTGTGATGAGTTTCACTACACTCTTTGTCTATAAATGAATGTTACGTTCTCTCTGGAATGGCAGTAACTGTGCATTAAAGGCTGTGAGCATTCTTTACTAGACTACACTTGCATAGAAGCAATCCTAATGAAACAGCCTTCAGGGAACAGCAAGGAAACTGTGACTAGCTACTAAGCAAAGCAGCCACAGAGACCGGCACCACAAACTGGAGATGTTGTTCAGAGTTTCTTAGCAATAGTGTCCTTCTGTTGCAGGATTTTAATGCAGAAAGGGCGTTTCCTTTTAGCTTGTTAATAAACTATTAATTGTTTTTGTTATGTCCCAGAGATAACTGCAGAGCTGTGAATCTTACTGTACACAGGGGAGAATAGAATGGAAAATAAAACATTGCTTGTCTTTAATCTCTGTGTTTTAAAGCATCAAGCTTTGTGTCTCAAGTATTCTTTGTTAGGTGGGTATTTTAAGAGTCCTGCAGTATAGCAGTTAAGAGGAAGTGTGTTTTTGTGCTTTAGCTGCAAAGGTCATATATTTCAAGCTGAAACTTAAATTTATGTCAGTTCTTCAGAAAATCACCTCAGAATGCTTTTGTCATAAGAGAAGATCTAAAGAGAATGAGAGCTTAGAGGAGGAGGAACTGGTGATTGTGTTGTTCACTTGGTTCAAGTACCTGAGTGCCATGTCCATGGGAGTAATCTCTTCTGAATCTGTACAAATCTCTTCTGAATCTGTACATCTTGTCTGCAGCAGCATGGAATAATCTGCAGAGTGTACAGGTAGATTACCCCTTAAGAAACATGTACTGATTGTGGGACTAAGTCAGTTTTTAGAAAATGGTTCCCTTTCCCCCACAAAAGTTGGCTTATATATTAGGTGTTATTTTTGTATGTCCTTAGAGCAGTTGAGATGGTTGAGATTCATGTACCTAAAATCAATAATCCCATGGGCACTTCAGGCTTTCTTTTGGACACACCCTTTTTAAAAGGGTAAAAAGAAGGGCCCTGAAATTACTGACCAGTCAACCTCACCTCTGTGCCCAGCAATATCATAGAACAGATGCTACTGGTAGCTATGTCAAATCATAAGGAAGACATGGAGGTGCCTGGAGACAGCAGGGCTTCACCTAGGGCAAATCATGCCTGACTAATCTCACAGCCTTCTATGATGGAGTCATGACTGTGTCAGTAGACCAAGGAAGAGCTACAAATATCTCCCTGGACTTCTGCAAAGCCTGCAGTATGGTCCCACACAGTGTTCTTGTTGCTGATTTGGAGGGAGTAGGATCTGATGAATGTACTGTTATTAGAATAAGAATCCCAATATTACCAGTTAGATTGTGCCTGGGCCAGTCTGACCCTCGCTGCCAGGCCAAAGGCAGCATCTGTGGTGTATCACAGCTTGCTGGTGGTTGCAGCTGGGCACTAAACAAGTCCAGGCTTGTTAGGAACTCCGTTTACCTCAGGAGGAAAGCTTCAGGCGATGGTGAAGAGAAAAAGGAGATGGATTCAGCTGGAGGGTTATATCCAGAGGTTTATTCCATGATTACAGAGGTCTGAATCTTGGCAACAGCTCCAACAGAATTGCAACTGCATGGCCTGATTCACCTTTTAAGCTCCTGGGACAGGGGGAGGGGAGGGGACAGGTGAGCCACCAACCAGGTGGGAGGGGCGGGGTCTCAGGAGAGGATGGCACCTAGACAGACCAATGACCTCTGGGCCTGAGGGGCATCCTTTGAACTTGACCAACCACACGACGCCTTGCTGGAATGTTAAGCCTGATTGACAGGACTCACTCAACAAGGGGGCGAGGGGGAAGAGGTATAGGCACACCTGGAAGTCTAAAATGGGACATTACAGCACACCGCAACATACTGTGTGATGGGTAAGACATAGGTTGGCTGGCCATGTCCCAGAGTTACAGTCAACAGTATCCATGTGGAAACCAGTAATGGCTGGTGTCTCTTGGGGATCTCTACTGGGACAAGTACATTTTGATACCTTAATCAATTGCATAAAATAATTGAGCAGAGCCTCAGCAAGTTTGTGGATGACACCATGCTGAGTGGTGCAGTTGACAGGCTTGATGAAAGGGATGCCATCCATCGCTAGACAGCATTGAGCCATGTGAACCTCAGAGGGTTTAACAAAGCCAAGTGCAAGGTCCTGACTCTGAGTGAGTGTGATTCCCCATTCCCATGGAGACTGGTGAATGAATTGACTGAATGCAGCCCTGCAAAGAAAGACTGTGGGTGTACTGGTGGATTAACATTCACATGAGCCAGCAGTGTGTGTTTACAAGTCATGGTTTAGAACCATGTCCTCAGCTGTTGGAAGAGAAGCATGGCCAGCAGGTCAAGCGTGATGGTTCTGCTCCTTCTACTGCACTCTGTTGAGACCCCCATCTATTGTACTGCATCCAGCTCTGTGGTATGTGGTTTTAAAGGGAAAGAGGGTAGATTTCGGAATATAAGGAGGATAGAAGGAAGAAAGTTAACAATGAGGGTGGAGAAACACTGGAGCTGGTTGTCCGCGTGGATTTTGTGGAGAAGTTATAGAAATTCCATCACAGAAAGTATTAAAGGCAGGTTGAACAGTGTTTTGAGCAACCTGGTCTAATGATAGCTAGACTAGATGGTTTAAAGGTTCCTTAAAATCCAAATGGCTCTATGATTCTTTGAAATTAGTTTGTACCCTAATGAATGAGCAGTGAATTTTCTCAGTGGACTTGAACTGTCATCTGATGCAGTTTTTTTGGTTGCAAAGTTCTTAAATGATTTCCCGGTCCTGATTTATTGTCAGTCGTTCATGTTTGACACTTGCATGAGACAGCTGGAAACAGTGTGATTTTTATGAACTTAGTTCATCAGAAATAGGAGGATACAAAGGTAACAGATCGTCTAAATAGCTTATCTGACACAAAGAGTACTTTTGCTGTATTTATATAGTTCTTTTTCTCCAATTGTGACCTTCTACTGGGAACCAGACTTAACACCTAGCTAACATTTTGTTGATGCTTGGCTGTGTAGCCTGTTCAGGTACAGTTCGTGTCTTGACTTTTGAGTGTTAAGAGCACCAGTAAAATATTGGTACTGTGTTTATGGGTGTAGTAATATTTCTACATTAAGCTGTTTTCCTGAAGGTTTATTGATGCTGTAAATTTTTTCACCAGATGATTTCTTGCTGAACAGCTCCTTGAATAAGCAGGAGAAAATGATCCCCAGAGCAAAGCACTGCTGTCAATAAACCTATGGAAAACATTCCTTGCTTTTCTATGTGCACTGTAAAGATATGAAAACTCAAATTTTAGAATACTTCATGGTTATTGAGTCTTTGGTTATTTGGTAATGCTGCACTATTAGTTCAGGAAGAAATCTTTTGATGTACTTGATACTCGAGCTGTAGGGTATGTGGGGAAGCAAATTGCTGGTGATTTGAATCCTTCAGGCACTTAATTGTGTGAAAGTGACTCTTTTTTTTTGCAGATATGTGTTTAGCTTAAAAATATGCAAATATTTTCAGAATTTAGACCTTGCAAGATGAAGTTGGGTGGCTGCCAAAGCAGTGGCCTCTCTCCTTGTCCCAGACTGCTGTGGAGGGGATGAAACTATCTGGTTGACTCTGTGGGTTACCAGGCCATCTGAAGTGTAGTTATCCTCATTCTTCCCTAAAAAAACATGTAGCGGCTAAAGTTAATGGAGAAGGAAGAAGGCAACTGCTAGGCCACAGTACTTCCTTGTATGAGGTGAGGGGGCCCTTACGATAAGTGTGTTTGCAAGCATAGTGTTAAAGAAATTTAGATGAGTTTTGTTCTCATCTCCATTAGGTAGTTTATTGCATGTCTTGTGTGACAGTCAGGAAAAAATAGCAGTGTTAAGGTCTGGGATCTTGCTCTTCACTGATTCATTGTTACCAAGTAGTTGCCTTGTGGTCATCTTCACACCTTAGGTCTTAGGTTGGTTTTGGTGGGAGTTTCTGTCGGTTTTATGGTCTGTGTTGAAATTTGGCTGTTACAGTTCATAAACCACAATCTATGGGCTGTCTACTCTAACTGTTTATTTAAAAATAATATTTAAGTCACTAGGTTTCTCTTTACTAGCTATTATTAATGTTCAGATTTTTAGCTCCAGGTTTTACTATAATACCTCTTTGACTTACACAACATAGCCTTATAGTTCAGATAAAGTTCAGCTTGCATCCTAACAATTCAAGCTACTGATATCTACTTCGAAATAATATAACATTTTCAGCACTAAGGTAAACGGTATGTGGATGGGGTTATACTCAGATGGCTGCTATAAGGGCCATTTTGTGGACAGTTACTGGAGTAAGCTGTCCAGTTTGTACCTGTAAATTTAAATTAGATGTTCCTTGAAGTAAAAGTGTTTATGCCGTCTTGTAGAGACACAGCAGAAACTTCAGGTAAAAAGATCTTTTTTCAGTTCTGATTTATAGATAAGTTTTCTTCAGTTCTGATTTTTAGACGAGTTTTGTGTATGAAGCTGAGGCCTGCCTCATATTCAGACTTTTTGCTATACTAAAGTAAATTTATCTGTTCTTTTTTTAAGCTCTGATATTGTTATAATTTGTCAGACTTCAAGGTTTTAAAATACAAAGAACCCTTTAGGTTGCTCTCCTTTTCTCTAGAAGTGTCTTGGAAGTGTCATACAGTCAGACATTTGACTGGAAGATGCACTTAATTTATATGCAATTAATGTAGGCCCAGATTTTGTTTTGAACTCTCAGTTTTGTCATTTTCATCCCATTTTCTTGTTGGTTAGTAAGCATGCTTTGTGTTTCTCTGATAGCTGCAGAAAAAAGAAAAGCTGAGAGAGCTTTTCTTGCAGAGTGTTACCGTGCTTCCTGATGATTACTAGATATCTAAGTTTTCACTGGGTGTGTGGAATTGAGAACAGCACTCCTTGTCTGAGAATTATAGTGGGGAAAACCAGTAAGGTTGACTCAGTCAGAATATGGAAGGGGACACCAGAACTCAGAAAACACCAGCAAACCTATGCTGGTTGCAGTTTGACAAGAGCATGGATTTCTTGACAAGTAGAAGAAGCAGGAGGAAAGGAAGGAGAGAAGTTCAGGAGGCATTTAACCTTTTTTTTTTCTGCTTTAGTGGCTTTAGGCTGCTTCCTGGCTAGAATGTGTTCTGGAGTTTTATCACAACGCCTAAGATAGGTATTCTCCATGCTGAGGAGTTGCTTTAAATTATCAGTGCTGTGTCCCATACCATGCAACTGAAAATATTTGCTGTTCCTACAGTGTAATAGATTCTTTCATCAACTTAAGGTAAAGTGGATGAAAATCCATGGGAATTTCAATTTGTTGGAGTTTATAAAAGAAGGAGTGGAAGGAAGAGGGGAAGAATGGCTATCCTAGTATGAATTCTATGCAGCTAGCATAAATGTATCGTGTTTCTTCTTTGTGGTCAGATTTGCACACATAGAGAAAAAAGTTTTAAAGTATTATATACTTAATTTGCAGCCTTGTTCCTACTTGACCAACCTCAGTAGCTGTATCTTTTATTGAACTAGCCACTAACTTTTCTGTTGTAACAGCAAAGTATTCTGTTTACCCCATTAAGTAAGTTCTTCGTTGCAGTTTGAAAGGTTCTTGATTTAGAAGGTGCTTCTAAAATCTAAATAATGTGCCACAGGTCCAGGAACATTGTTGACTAGTACATTATAATAATCTGCAGAAGTGGTTTGCATTATTTTGTTGCAAGTTGAGGAAGATCACAGATAACTAGATCTCCCTTCCTTGTATCTTTTCAAATAGACTAACCATCCAAGGCTGTACCTCGCCAGATATACGCCATTCAACTCACAGGTTTTTTAAAGGGAGCAGTTAATTAAGAGTCTAAGGTTGATCCAATTCAGACTTTGTTTCCATGCATTTCCTACTTTCCAAACTCTAGTCTGCAAATCAAACACTTAGCCCAGAACTTGTCTGATTCATGCAAGTTAGTAAGACTGAAGAGATTCCCTCTAGATAAAGTAGGTTTAATAGTACAGGTATTTCTTATGAGACTGATGCTGGAGAGTCAGTGAATTTATTAATCAGCATCATTCACTTAAGCAGTGAGATACTTCCAGTAGCACTGAAGTTTCTGAATGAAAAGATTTGAATTCACACCTCTTTTTCCCTTGGACCAGCATTGTGTGTGTTTGGATGGTTTAAATTGGCAAGCATGACACTGGTCTTTCAAACCTGATACTGATTCTCTTTATTACAATGCAGAAGTTAGACAGAATCCATGAAATTCTGAAGATTCTTTTTGCTGTTCAGTTTAATGTGGGAGTTTAGAAAAAAATTAGCCCCTTTCCTATGGTAACTGGGAGGTGTAGCAGTCTTTCTTTCTTGCCTGTTCCAAAAGAATGGATATTTTTCCTGGAGTGCAAGTCATAGTACTAAGCTGGTATCTCACTTTATTTGAAGAAGGGTATGCAAAAGAATTTAACTGTGTTTAAAGAGGTTATATATATGTATATATATAGTGCATCAATTGAAGCGCATTACTCTCTACCCTGTCTGATACTGGTAATGGTGAAGGGATGCCTGATCTGATTTCACGTATGCCTGCTGTGTTTTGGTGGTGTCTCAGCATAAATTGAGGCTACTCTACTGTCACCCAGTATTGGAAGCTGTGAGTCTGAGAAAACCAGCTGACTGTTACAAAGTGCCCTGTTACTTGCACAGCATGGAAATTGCTTTGTGGGAGAGAGGAAGTTCAGACTAGGATTAGGTTTGAGAAAATGATGGGCATTAGACCTCACAGTTGCATCTCCTGAACACAGTAGCAAGGAAGTACATTTGGAAAGGTGCTGTGGGCAGTGGCCTGTGTGCTGCCTTCTGCTCCTTACGTAGGAGTCTTGATGGCATTTTCCCCACTCTCAGTCAGCTTTGCAGAGATAATTCTTCACTCAGAATTAAAGCTTTGATTGTAGTAGCCCTAGGGTAAGCTAGCCCTGGACTGCAGTTGGTCTTGAGTTGGTCTGAAATTCCTGTCAATTTGGGGATATGAAGGCAGTTTAACGGAGTTTGTATTTACTCCCTGCAGTCGGTGCAATGCAAATTGGCTTTTGTTCCTTTCAGTCCTTGGGCATCTCTAACGGTTAAACAACAATTGAAAAGTCTTTGGCACAGACTAGAGACCTGCTGAGGTCATCTTTTGAGATTCTGACTGTGATCTTCCTTGCAGGTAGGTGAAATGTGATTAACCTGTCTTCAGGTTTGTCTCAGTGCAATCGGTCAGAAAGACAATGCTTTAAAAACATAACTCAGTTATTAAAAACTGCTTTTATATTTTATGCGTATAAATGTAAAAAATATTTTTAAGATCAGAGAAGTCCTACAGCACTTTCCTGACCATTGAACTCAACATTATAGATTGCACTGTCATGAAGCAGAGCCTTTAGGTGGTAGTCTGCTGTGTCAGTGTCTTCAGATCTGTTACCTCTGCTGGCCCATTCAAGGGACTGTACTATCAATGCTGTCTTTGATGTAAACCCTTTTCCAAAGGCAGCTTTTGGTGAGGCTGTTGGTGAGGTCAGCCAGCTCACTGGTGCAAAGCAGCCAGGATGTGTGTAATGCCTTCACTTCTCGCAGTTAGGGATTGTGTCTTATATCTTCTTATTGTACTGTAGGGTATTAGTTGACTGCAAATGAAATAAATATGTCATAAAGGCCATGAAAATCCTGTTAAGAGAAAAAAAAAGCAATTTAAAGGAAAACATTGACATATTCTCCGCTAACTGCAGAACAGATTGGTTCAGCAGGTTCTCTGCTAACTGCAAAATAGTTGAGTTTGACTGAAATATGTAGATAAAACCCAAGCTAGAATTTTTTTTTTTTTGGTAATGTGAATATTGTTAGAATTTAAGGTATAGCATCATGAAAACTGATGAGCTGCCCTGATGTATTATGTTGCATTAACTAACTGGAAGCTCTGCTACTGGAGCTATGTTGCTTCTGCTGCTATCTGTTATAGCTAGAACAAAGTCAGCTTATCATTGTGATGGTGCATGCGATCACGGTTTGTGAAAAGCCTGTCTGTAAAGTACATAATATAGCCTGTAATGCAAGGGCCACATTTATGAATTTTAATTTGTTAGGGAGTAAGTCTTAGGAATTTAACCTCTTGAAATTCCTTTCATTATCCACAGGCGTGGATGCCTGAAACAAGTTTATGTGTATTTTTTGTAATTTGGCTGAATTTACCTATTTTTTGTTGGCTATTTCCTTATTTTAGACCAATTCAAAAGGTTGTATTTTACATCAATTCTGCCTGTGGTGTAATGGTCAGAAAGATATCAACCTTTACCTTTAACACTGTGTTCTCTTAAGTTTTGTAGCTTGCTTTGCTTTTGAGCTTGAGCTGATTCCAGTTCAAGAAAACATGTGGAGTGCTTACAGTGAAACACTTGCAGTTTGCTTACGTCTAAATCAAGTGGTAGGGGAGCACTGCATATTTCAAACAGTTTAAAACTAGTTCTTTTTTCCCTTTTCACCTTGAAACTTCAACTGTATAGTGATTTCTTCTTTGCCTTCTCTTCCTACAAAAAATACACAGTATGATCATGCATTACTGTTGTTCAAGCCAGTACAATGACTCCTATTGCAAAATAATATTTTTTCTGAAGTGGTAAGTCAGAAAGAAGCTTTGTGAAATATTTTCATATATTCTTTGGACAGAAGTCTCAGGACTGGAAGTAAGCCTTTGTAGGGGTGTACTGTCCCTTTTGTTCCTAGGCTTAAAGAAACTTGTATAGAAACATTAAGCAGGCAGAAATTCCACTACAAGAAAATTGTACACAATTAAAACTTTGACCTTGGAATTCTCCTCTTTTGGTCTTAATATATTGCTGGAATGAGGCTGCTGGTTTGTGGTTACCAGGTAGTACAGTATATGAACTTGAATTGCATAGCTTCTCCTTATTTTTATATGCCTGTATGTACTTTAGTGCATTTGTTTGTTTTGGATTGATGAGCTAGCTATAATTTAATTCTGTTTAAAATTCTTAAAAAATATATGTGAAGACATTGGCACACTTATAAAATGTCTCTGATGCTTGTTCTGTTATCAAACCTAGCTGTTTCTTGAGAACTAAATCTTGAGAAAAGAAAGTTTGCTATATTTGCTATATTTACCTTTATTTTTAGTGTTCACAGAATTTGGGTTATCATTTTAGTTATTTTTTTTTTCTCCCTTCCCTCCTTGTTTTCCAGGTAGTATTGGTACAGCGTTTCAATGCCACACAATCCATCAAGATCACATTTGTACTGATGACAGTGACAAGGTGAGATTTATGTGAATGTTTCATTCACAAGATGAATATGCATTGCAGGGTTTTTATATATTGCTTTTACTACACAAACATTATTATTTTGCAGATACAGCAGTTTTCAGAGTTACTTTTTGAACTGTCTCTGTCATAGTAAGATACATATTTTTCTCCAGACAATCTTTTAGACAGTTAATGAGAAATTTGTCTTTAGTACTGTATTTTTATTTTTGCTTGTATTCTTTGCCATATTGACACCCTCAGTTAATAAATAATGGCAATGACTTTGCCAATTTCTAGATAAGGTAGTATGTCTTGTTTCTTCTGACTTTAGAGATTAGAGCCTAGCTAAGTGTTCAAAGCTTTTTGTTTTGTTTTGGTTTTTTTTCACAGTAGCCATATTTTTCTCTTTTTGAATTGAGAATTGAAGCTTTTGCATGTTAGGACTTCTGTTCTGTCGTGCATCTTCAAAATAGCAACCTGTCTAGTAGTGTGCATGTGTTTCTCTAACCCTTTCTGGCATATTTGCAGATTAGTTTGCTTGGGGGTCAGTAGAGTACTGTGTATTAAATGTTCAGTGATACTTGGATCACTGCTGTAAGTGTGGCATGCAGAAAAGAGTAGTTTCGACATCAAACTCCTTGTGAGACTGGATGTTGATGGTTTTACCTTAAGTTTTATTGTCTGTAAATACTGCAAATTGATTAACTTTAGTTCAACATGTAATGTATCTTACACTGTATGCATGTATGACACGTTCATAGTAAACTAACGTCTTGGCTTGACATGTCTGGGAAGTGGTGGGTATTGGTCAAATTGTAAATCATTTTTCTTGGGAAATGAAAAAACCTATGGGGTACTGCCTTAATAACTACACTAATAATTGTGCTTTGAAACTCTGGAAAAAGTTAATTATATAGTTGTTCCAGCTTATTGTAGAGCTAGAGTTGTTTTCAGAAAGAGCTTCTTTTACTGTTCTACTCCCTTACTATCTTTTTTTTTCTCTCTTGCTCTCCTTCCTCTAGTTTTATGGGGAGTGTTTTGTTTGTTTCTTTGTTTTGTTTGTGGGCGTTTTAGGGATTTCTTTTGTTTGTGTGGGGTTTTGGGTGTTTTTTGTTGGTTTTATTTTTTTGTTTGTTTGTTCAGGGTTTTGTTTGTTTTTTTATTTAGAGTGTGTATTTGTTTCTTGTTGGGTTGGTTTTTTGTTGTTTTTTTTTTTTTTGGTATGGTTTAGTGTTTTAGTTTAATTTTATTTTTAGGTACCACCCTAGATTTGGTTACTGGTTCATCCTACAGATACTGATCAAACATGCTATCTAGAGCATGGCTAACATTATTTTCAATTTCCACTTGATAATCTGGTTAGCTATATTCAACAGTATTTACTGCTTTGTTTTTTGTGCCTTGTATACTCTGCACTGGAAGATTCTTGGATGAGGAATGGGTGGGGGAAATTTCATTTCAGAGCCATCCTAGTGCACCAACCTAACCATTTTCCTTTTGTGAGTCATTACATGGAATACCATTTCTTGTATAACACTGATTGCCTTTCCTTAGTTTTATGTCACATCAAGGCAATTAAAGCTTGTTTAAATCTTGTTGGAAAATCTGTTTGATAGTTGCTTCACTGGTTTGGGGGCAGGGGAGTAGGAAAGGGTGTGTCAGCTTGCCTGGTATAAATTTCAGGAGAGTGGTTGTTTGGAACACCACCTGCCTCCATGTTAATAGAGGAATTAGGCCAAATGTTAATTTTTGCATATTTAGAGATGGTGGAAGAAAACAGTCTTTCTCCTTAGGGTTGATTCTGCACCAATTGAGAAAGAACTTCCAACTATAAAGTTTAGTTAAGTAGGACCAGTATAAAAAGCAGAAAGAATGTGGTTTTGGCTCTGTTTAAGAGACACGTTTTTCCCTCAGGTGTCAGGTTTATTTGGTAAGGGTGTTGATTTTTCTGTAAGAATATGTGAAGCTGTCTGACATGGATTTTGTAGAAAATTCTAGTTGATTCCTTTATTAAAATAGTCACTTGCTGGAAAAACAATGAACCATTCTCTTGTGCAGATCTCTCTTGATGGCATCCTGTCTTTCAGGAGTGTCAACCACATCAGCTTGGTGTCATCCCTAAATTTGATGAGGGTGCACTTGATCCTTTCATCTGTTTCACTAATAAAAGTATTGAATAACACTGGTCCTGGTACAGATCCCCGTGGGACACAACTTGGCACTGATGTCCATTGGGACTCTGAGCATTTGCTCACTGCCCTCTGTATGCCCACTGATTGGGATTTGTTGGTTTTTTCCAAAGGATTTGTGTATATGGATAGACTTTTTTAAAATTATAAGTAATGCTTCCTTAAAGTAGCCTGTGCTAGGGCACAGTTGCAATCCCCTCTCACTCCTTGCTTGTATTCACATATGCCTATATTCTTGAGTTAGTTTTGGTCACAGTTTCCACTGTGAATTACTCTGAAAATCAGGTTCTGATTTATTCTGCTGTTACTGAGAGATACCACCTATTCATTTTGGTATGAATATAATTTAAATTATACTAAATGCTGGATTTAATAAATTTATCTACAAATGTATTAATTGTTGGGGCTTTTCATATTCATTCTGGAAACTTTATGAAAGCATGCATTTAAAATAGTTTGACATACATTTGATTAGTCAACAGGCATATTTCAGCAAAGTAATTTACTACTTTTTGCCTGATTGTGCAGAACCAGTTTTTGCATTTTAGAAGAAATGTAAAGGTTAGTATTTGACTGGTAATCCACACATATTTTACAGTATTTTCTCCACAGGCCCAGATGTCATTTTCTGTACAGCAGCATGAGAAAAGTTCCACACCACACATGCTAAAGGAATGTTGCAATCTTAATGAAAACAATTCCCAGGCTTCCAGTCCAATTACTTGATTTTGTTGACTTGGCACATGAGAATCTTGAATTCATGTTCAGTGACATCAGCAGAAAACCAAAGTGTAAGATTTTTCATGTGTGGACTCACTGCATTAAGTGAACTTGTCTCATTTTGTAGCGTCAAAAGCAGTGCTTCTTGTATTACAAAGAAATCTAATATAGCATAAGTATAAAATACATTTCCCGTTTTATTTGGTGTAGTAAAGTGAATAGAATTAAAATTTATTTTAAAATAATTGTTGCTTTGGTGGTGGGAGCTTTTAAACCTCAGTGCATGAGTCAGGGCACTGTTTTTTCATGTTTTTCATTTCTTTGATTTTTGCTTTAAAGTAGAAATATTAAATTAAAACTGAATAAATCTCTTTATTGAGCACAGCATTTAGGGAAAGATACTTGTAAGAAGGAACCTGGTATTCCTTAGTATATCACTTTAATGCTCAAGCAGTGGATTCCTACTAGGGTTAGAGATATATCTCCATATACTCTGCAAGTATATCATCCTGCAGAGGCTTTCAATTATGCCAAGTTTATTTAGCTTTTAAAATACTTTTTTGTCCCTTGGGTGGCTGTTTCATCAGTGGTGTGCTTCTGTTAAAGAACACTGACTCATTTTGAAAAGAAAATCCAAAGATGCAACCCTTAACTACTCTTGCAACATCCCTTTTCACAGATCTCATCAAGTTACCTATTCCATACAGTTAAATACCAGATTGGCCACCTAGTAGTAATGACAAAAAAAAAAATCACTGGAATTTTTTCCAGGGAACTTTCTGGGAAAAAATCCCCTGGAATTTTTTTTCTAGTACTAAGGGGTTGGTAATTATACTTTGCCTTTGTCCTTTTTAGCTTATTGTAATTTATTTTACTTTCACAGTATGTAAAGAATTTTTTTTCTTTTTAATACTTTTAACTGAAATACATAGTTACATAATTTATTTTAATATTTCTAACCTTTAAAATTCCTGGCTATAGTTGGTGCATCTTCCACACACATTTTGTGTCACCTGCTCGAGGTCACCCTGCCTTGACAGGGGAATTGGATGGAATGATCTCCAGAGGTCCCTTCCAACTCTAACAATTCTGTGCTTCTATGGACTTCCTCCCATTTGCCTGTCTTAACAAAATTGTCATGGACGTGAACTACTCAGTCTGTAATAAATAGGCCTGTCAACTCATTAAAAAGATGTTTTCACAAGAAGGGAAGTATTTTTAAGTTCTAATCCTAAAGTAAAAATTAGCAGCTTTCTGTTCCATGGATGGTGCAGCCTACAAAATTCACATATAGTTGAACAAACAGCGATTAATGAATTCAGGTATTTGAAGGACCCATCACATTTATTTGTATATGATGTATTATATAGGACCACATGCACCACTTGTGGGGAATGTGTGAGGGGCAGTACATAGAAAAATGGGAATATCAGGAGGAAATTCTATTGTTCCCTCCAGTTTCAAAACTGGAAAATTTTCTTGTCCAATTAGGACAGGTCAGATTCATTCTTCATCCGCATGCCCACACACTCTTAGTCCCAGTTCATTCTGTCTGTGTTTATTGAGCATCTTTAGGCCTTTTTCATTTCACTTCTGGCAGCTGCAAGGATGTCATTTCCCAATTTTCAACCACTTTCATGCCTAGTGAGTCATCTCCTTTAGAACGTTAGTTCTTTATACCTACAGCAGATGTTTGTTTTCCTGGTTTAGAGTTGGGAAAATACTTTAATCACGCTGAGGTAGAGAGTGCAGGGAGGTTGGAAAGGTGAAAAGTAAGGCGGTAATATATTATTTGAGAGGAACAGCTCGAGTAAATCAGTTCAGTGAGGCTCCGTTTGCTGCCTTTGCTGATCAGGGCTGCATCCCGAGCCGGTACCCGTGTGGCACCGTCAGCAAATCCTGTTTATCCAGTGACTCACGAGTTAGGTGAGGGTCGGTCTCCTCAATCGACAGAAGCGGAGGTGGCCTCAAGCTCAAGGCCTCGGGCTGGACGTGAGGAAGGATTTCTTCAGCGGGTGGTCAGATACTGAAACGGGCTGCCCGGGGAGGCGCTGGGGTCGCCGTCGCGGAAGATGTTTAAGGAAACACTGGACGTGGCACCCATTGCCACAGTCTAGTTGGCAAGATGAAGATCGGCCCCAGGCTGATCTCGGAGGTCTCTCCCCGCGCTCTCCGCTCTCGATCCTGTGAAACCGAAACTAAACCGGGGCCGGGCGGGGGGCCGCGCCGTCACGGCGGCGCGCAGGCGCGTTGGGCCCGCGGCCGCACCGGGCGCAGACAAAGAACGCCTCGCGCCGGCCGTGGTGTGACGTCATCGGCCAGCGGGGAATGATGTCACCAGCCCAGGGGGCGGGGGCCGCGCTCCCGGAAGCGCTGGCGGAAGGGTCGGGCCCGGCCCGGGGCGGCCGCGGCGGCCCCGAGGTTGAGGCGGGGCAACCCCGCGGGAGCCGCGGCGGAAGCGGCGGGGCCGCAGGTACCGGCGGGGCCGCAGGTGCCGGCGCGGGGAGCGGCGGGGGACGGGGCCTCGCCGGCGCCGCCCGGTGCCCGCGGCTCGTCAGCTGGGCGGGGGAAGGCGCGATGTCCCGGCGGCGCCGGCCGCCCCCCGTACAGGTAGAGGGTGAAGGAGGCCGTGTGGCCTGGGCCGACGGGGAGCCTGAGCTCCTTCCACGTGGGCGGCCCGCGAGGTGGACGAGGGCTGGGGAAGGGATGTAATTGTCTGACGTTGTTAAAGCTGTTTTATCTGCTTTGGCAAAAGGCAGAACTGGAACCTGAAAATTACCCGGCTTTCCGGGACTGAACTGCTGTGTGCTGTCTTCAGGACAGGCACGTTAATGTGCAAGGCGGTAGCAAGTGTTTCTGAAGCACTGAACGTCCTCCCATCCGTGTGGTAAAATGATGTCTCTAGGTGTGTAGTAAAATGACGTCTCTAGGTGTCTGTAATCCTCTTAAATTAGTAGAAACAACAGCTGTTTAAGGGAACACTGATTTAGCAAGCATAAATGTTAGGGCATTCGGTATTTTTTAGTGTATGTGACTTAATTTCTAAGCAACACAAACGGAATTTCTTTTTTTTTATGCTTGAACTGTAAAGTTATATCTTTTATCCTTACGAAGTGTGTTTTTAAACCTCCTGTGCATTGAGATCTTAAGTGGGGACACCCATTTCAAATTGTAGCTGTTCAGAGCAAGTAGCTTAGTTATTATTTACGCAGAAGTTCATTGAACTGGAAGTCATGATGATGTTTATGAATGTATAGTATTTGCATTTTGAAAGAGATTTTTGAGGGTGGTATTTGAAGCAGACCTGCATTTTCTGGTAACTTCCTCACATGTGGAGTGGGGCAAGCAGAATGGTAAGATGAACAGGATTAATAGAAGTCTGCCATACTCAAGTACTAAATTACATTAATATTTAATTCGGTGTTGCTGATGGTGTGCTTGTTCTTAAATGTCACTGAAGCAGCTGCTTTGGTTTCATTTGCCAAATTAATGCTATTTATCCACATCCTGGGGATCTTGCTGTCTGCTGACCCAACAGACTCCTTAACTGCTTTGCAGCATTATATTACGTTACCTTTCTTACCTTCAAGGGGGTATTGTGGCTGTGGTATTAGAGACTCATTGCTCTGAGAGAAGAAAAAACTCCTTTTGGATACTAATGTGTGAAGTAAGAGAAAGGAAGGTGCAGTCATTAGACTATGAAGTCTGAGATGGAAGAGCGGATAGGTTTTGTGGCAGGTTTCATGGCTGGTGATAGTTCATAATCCTTACTCACCAAATCTCTGGGCAAAAATGAACTATATGCATACATAGCATAACATGTGAAGAAAGTTTTCAGGGAATTGTAACTTGGAGTTATGCTACTTGTGAAAAGCGCCAATTGTGAAAAATTGTATGTAAATAAAAGGGTCTTAAAAAGTAAAGATTTAATGATCTCCTTTGTAAATCTTACTTTGTTATCTCATGGATTTACAGAGTAGGTTAAACTTCATTTGATTCTTACCTGGTTCACTTTGTGGGGTTTTTATAATTAACCAAACTATAATAAATACTGAATTGAAGTTGCATGTTGTTAAGTCCTTGCTTTGTACCTGCGCTGGTGTTGAGGTAACAGTATATAATTAACTTCTGAAATACAAGGATGTGGCTCCGAAGCTAACATTGAATCAGTTACTGTTGTGATTTGTCAGGTTTATGTATCAGCTGTTCTAAATATGTTTTTTTTAATATGGCTTACTGACATTATAATAAGAGATAATTTTTATGATTTAAAGTAGACTGTTGAGGAAGTCAAGTTATTTTTTCAACTTTTTGCTTAAAAAGTCTTTAAGAGTTGTGATGGTTTTTATGTAACATCTTCCTAAAATATAAAAATTGTGTGGTGAGGGAGGGAAGTTACTTCTTCAGATCTGCCTGCTGTTGAATTGTAGTCTTGTACTATGAAACTGGTCTTGTCATAAGTCAAATTTGTCATACGTGTTTGTTTGTAGAGACTACATGGTCTGAATTGCTGGGGATCTAATGAGAATCTGTACAGAGCAGATCTTTGAGTTACAATGTTCTCACGTAGTCTTTGTGTTATTTTACCATCCCCACCTTGCTTCAGAAGGATGGGAAAGGTGGAAATAAGGGTAGAGGAAGTGTATAGAACTTCTTTTTTCCTAGTTTTCATCAGAAAGTTGTTTTGCCTGTGGGAAGAGTGATTCTTAAAACTTGTGGAAGAAGATACAGGCTTGAATTAATCAGTTCATATGGAAATAGAACTTGTGGTTTCCTTTTCTATGTAAGAATTGATATCAAGTTAAATTATCTGATACAGAATATTTAAATTCTGCTGTGGGCAGAACGTGATGACATCTGTGATTTAACAGGATGGTTTTAATATTTTTTACTCTTCAGCTTTGCATGGGAGTGGGTAGATTCCTCTTTTAATAAGTTCTTTAAAGATAAGGAAACTTGTTTTGCTTTTTGGTGCCCTCTACTGATGCCTGTTTGTCAGAACATTGAAAACTGGTGCTGGTTTTGGCCTTTACTAGCAGTGCATGCTAACAACAGCTGCCCTTTAAAAGCACTGGGAAGGAGGAAAGGAGAAAAGCCCTTTTACACCTTGAGTATTTTGCTGTTTGCCTTCCAACCAGATTGCATTGGAACTGTACCTCACCTGGTAGAAAAGTAGGTAAGCAGCAGACATCTGACTTGCTACTGTCTTCTGTTGGCATTGTAGCAGTAGAAAGGCTGATTTGCTTTTCTCCTCTCAGGAAAATAGGGACATTCTTCCTTTCATGTATGCAGTTCCTGGTTCTCAGTAAATACATTCTGGGTTTGCTGTCTCAGAATTTTTTATCTTCTTGTTTATTTTCGATAACTTTGCTTTTTTTGTATTTCCCACTAGTACCTCAGTTACTACAAAAAATAACCAGTGCTTCATGTGAGCACCACTACATAGGCTCTGCTTTGCTTACTTTCTGTTTAAGTAGCTTGCAGTTTTGTTCCTTTGCAAAATCTATGAACACCTCCGTTCTAAAAAAATTCAGAAATTGCATTAAGTCAGGTACATTCTCTCTACAGAACCTCTTACCTTAGCCTTGTGGTCTGTCTTTGCCAGCTTTGTTAATTACTGACGGAAGTGGGTATTTATTTTTTTTTTTGTCACAGTGCAGTAACTGTAAATTGTGTGAGAAGGGATGGGAACATTCATGGCACAATTTATGGTGCTTCTGAGCAGATGCTCTGTCAGTCTTCATGAAAGCTTTAGGAGATGACTTTTTAGACGAAAATTGGGGACTTTTCTTCCTTATTCAGGTGACCTTATCAGATGACCTGTTGGGACTGTTCTTTAAAAAATTTGTGGTGTGCTGAATATTTTTGATAAACCTAATTTTGAAAATCTAAGTCTTGGAAATTAATCTCTTGCAAGACTGTTTTGTTTGCAAGTACTGAGGGGAGGGCATTTTTGATCTGTCTTCTGTGTTTGTGTCTTGGTAAAACATCTGAACTGAATACAAAGCAAGATGGGAAATGAAGAGATGGGAGACATAAAAGACTAGAAAATTCATTTAAAATAGCATTTGGAAGGCAAGTGAGTTCCAAGTGGATGAGTATGCCTTTGAAAAAAACATTCAGAGATGGGCACAAAGGACCTGGTAAGACCAATAGGCATTTAGTCATTTTGTATATGAAGCTCTACTGAGCATAGGTTCCAGATCATATGTGACGCTTTCTTCCTCTTTTATTTAATTTCCTTACTGTATCAGAGAACAGCTAGAGTACTTTTTCTCAAATTCAAATACAGAGACCTAGTATAGTTCTTGTATTCTTTGGGTCTACTTTCTGTAAGTGAATATTTATATGAATCTGTTTTGCTCACCATTGGGCAGGACTTGAGAGTGTTTTAAAAAAGGACATATCTCACCAAATTTCTTCATGCTTTTAAGTTCTTAATGCCTATTTTTTCCTCCTTATAAAAGGTGTGACATAAGATTTAAGAAGTGAGTCAGCAAACCATGCTTATTTGAGTGTGTTTGGGGAGCAAGGCTGATGTTACTTTGACTATCATCTAATGTGTATCGTGGTTTGTTTTTTATTGACCTTCCTTTGACTTCGTGTGAGAATAATCTTGTTTTCTAAAGTAAATGGAAAGATCTGCACAAGTAGGAGCTGTTTTTTGCAGTTGAGGACCTGCAGGGTTTTCTCCTGTGTTTCTTGTTAACTTAGCAGAAAATGCCAATTCTTGGTTTTGTCATCTCAAATAATTTGTTGCTTATATTGAGGAGTGAATTCTTTACCCATTACATGACCTGTTTGATGACAGCCTCCCAACATGTGTGTTTTGCTGGGGCAGAGGAACCAGCCACTGCTGCGGTAGTTAATATGTTTACAGGGCTTTTACTGGGTCTGACACATGTAAAAAAGGAAGTTCTGCAAGCTACTAAGGGTAAAAGGTGTGTATAAATCGGAGCTCTAGAGAAGAACATTTTTTTCCCCTAAGCTTTTTTAAAGCAAGTCTTACTAATTTATCCAAGCTGTTAATAAAAACTAAATCATGTGTATATATTTAAATCAAATAGACTCTATTATGTAGTACATTGTCTAAATCAGATGAGCTTTGAAAAGAGTAAAAGAATAGATTGAAAAGGACCCATAAGATGATCAAGTCCAGCCATTAACGTCGTACTGTCAAGACTAGCACTAAATGACCTCCCTATGTCTCTTTTTATTGCCTCCAGAGATGGTGACTCACCTGCTTCCCTTGCCTGTTCCAATGCTTGACAATCCTTTTTGTGAGGAAAATTTTCCTAATACTTGATTTAAACCATTTCTGTTGCAAACTGAGGTCATTTCTTCTTGTCTGTGACTTGGAAAACAGATCAACTGCCACCTTGCTGCTGCCTGTTTATTCAGGTAGCTGTGGAGAGAGACAAGGTCTCCTCTGAGTCTCCTTTCCTCCAGGTTAAACAACCCCAGCCTCTTCAGCCACTCCTCATAAGACTTCTGCTCCAGACCCACCATGTTCCAGCACCTCAGTGCTGGAACCCTCTTGTGAGGGATCCAGAACTGGACACAGCACTCGAGATGTGCCCTCACCAGTGCCAAGTCCTGCTGGCCACACTATTGATGACACAGTCTGGGTGCCACTGGCTTTCTTGGCCACCTGGGCACACTCCTGGCTTGTGTTCAGTGTTTGTCAGCCAGCAGCCCCAGATCCTTTTTGCTGGGCACTTTCCAGACAATGTCTCAGCCTTAGGAACTGCATGGGGTTGTTGTGATGCAATGGCAGGACCCACCACTTGACCTTGTGAACTTTGACCTCAGTGCATCCTTTGACCTTTGGTACATCCTGTCCAGATACATCCGCAGAGCCTTCTTACCCTACAGCAGGTCAACTTCTGCCCAACTTAATGTCCTCTGCAAACTCACTGAGGAGTCATTTGATCGCCTTGCCCAGTTTGTTGATAGAGATGTTATGCAGGTCTGGCCCCAGTACTGAGTCCTGTGGAACACCACTTGTCACCAGACACCAGCTGGATATAATTCCATTCACCACGGTTTTCTAGGCTGGCCCATTCAGCCCATTCTTTACCAAGGAAAGAGGACATCTCTCTAAGTCATGAGCTGCCATGACCTGGAGTCCTAGACTGTGCTGTTATTGAGGCTATTTCTGCTGTGTATCAACATTCTGTAGTGTAAATAAATTAATTTTTTAAAAAAGTTTGACAAAATATTAATCATCACATTGTGCTTGGTGACCTGCTGTGTCCAGCCATAGGTGATGAAGAGTTTACTTGTCCTAAACTCTGTGAAGGGCAGAGCTAAGCCTTGGTATTTACTTCACCTGTGAAAATTTGCCTTTGTGTGTAAAATTCTGTAGAATAAGGAAATAATAAATTAAGCATCATAAATAGAAGGACAGAACTGATGCACAGGGTGAGAGGTTTGGTGTTGGAGGTTGCTGCGACCGTTATGGACAAGGGTTGTAGTTGTGCTTTGTGCCATTTGGGATGTGTTTTCTCCCTTGCTCAGTGGCATCTCCCCATAGAGAAAGGAATTTGAGGAAGGTTGAACTTAGCATGCCTTATTCTTGGAATTAAGTATCTTGACCTTTGAATTTTCAAGCCTGTGTTTAAATACAAATCTCTTGGGTTTTTGATTTTCTTTTCCCCGCTAATACCAGTGTGAGTATATTGAAGAGCATTCTGTTATTAATGTGACAGTTTGGTTGTACTGATTAGGTAGATAGGTTTTTGTGGATTCATTGTGTAGTTTCTAAAACAGATGAAGAGTATTTGTTGGGCTTCAAATTTCTAACAATAGAGAGAGACTGAAGCAATGTAGAGAGAAAATTGTGGTATGAACTGAGAACACATAAACTACATTACACACAGAAATTTTTAACAGTATCGTGTGCTGACCAGATACTTCCATCTTCCTGTAATGCAGGTCAGTATTGTGATGACAGGCAACAGTGAAGGCAGGCAAGTGTAATTACGTGTTGTCGCAATAGAGGTTGAGTTATTATGCCATTAGTCCTCTCACTAGGAACAAATTTCAAATGCTGACTGATCCTTGTGCCTATTGCAAATATCAGTTATAGTAGTGTGAGTAATGTTTCCATTGGTGTAAATGTTTGGATGTTCTCTTGATACTACATCAACAAATATGGTCAGCATAACATCCATTAAAACAAATAAAAGATGTCAGTCTTCAGTGCTCAAGTGATAGCTTGTCCATTTACTTATGCTGTGTTTCATATATGTATGTGCACACCAGTGTGCATCTATATATCTGTAGCTTAATATAGGGAAAAATCTTAAAAGTGGAAAGAGTATGATTTTGGTTTTTTTACTTGTAATGAATGTCCTAATTAACCTGTCTCCACTGAGATACCTGTATTGTTAATTTCACATGTCTAAATGGCAAAATCATTAGTGAATACACACTGAATATGCAAACTATGTGTAGAGTAGACTTAGCTATTAAGCAATTTTGAGCCAGATTCTCTTCAGATCCCTGGTCCCTTCAAAGCAGGAAGAGCAGAATTATGTTTAAAATTGAAAAGGTGATCTCTTTCAGATGTGCCTATACCTGAGCACCTTGTCTTGATTTCCCCACTTCACTCTTGCCCTGGCATTATTTTAAGTATGTCAATATCAGCACATTTTATGACATTTAAAGAAATTATTTTACAGCAGTGAATACATTTTAATGGTACATGTGCAAAGTTTTATGTGTTTCAGCTTTATATATAGGAAAATGATAGTGATGATGATGATAATGATGTGTAATTCTATAGTATAAAATTTATCTTCTGCTTACATATGAAAGAGGGGATCAGGACCCTGTGGAGGCCCAGAGATAGCTTTTAACATCATCACCTGAAATAACACTTTCTGTATTGTGTAAGATGGTGCGGATGTCAAAACATGGACACTTTACCTCAGATCTTAGTAGGCATTTTGGAGATTGACTGATAGAAATTATCAATGGAAAATATTTTTTTTAAGTCTTTTTGGATACCAGTACTGTTTGTTGCATAACTCTTTCAATGTTCAGTTTTAAGAAAGCTTGAAATGTTTGCTATCTTAGTACATACTAATTGCATGGAACATCTGCAGAAATAGCACAATTTTTTTTCCATTTTCTATCACACTTATCACTGACAAAGTTGAAAACTGCAACCCTAAATTGACATTTTAAGGTAAATTCAATATTCTTCCAGCAATTGGATATTTTAAAATAGGGAGATGTAGCTGAGGTTTCCTCCCATATTGACATTTGGTTGGTATTTTTGGATTGAGAGTTAAAGATTCCCATTCAGAAGAAATACAATGATGTGATACAAAAATAAATACTTGCTGACATCTTTGTGAGTTTGGAGCATTTAAAGTGCTTTGATTCATTCCTGCAAAAGATGATTGCAAAATCTTTTCATATTTCAAAGGATTGTTTGCATGCAGCAAGTACTGCAAGCAGTTACAAATACTAATTAAATTTAATATTTGAAGATCTTTGAGATGGTTATGTGCTGCCTCGTTCCTTAAACCCACTTCACTGTTAGAAAAGGAGGTGTACAGTTGTGATATATGGGTTTTACTGTCCCATTTTGTATGAGCAAGACAGCTTGAATATGAGAAACATGTCGTCATATTAAAACACTTTTTTTAAATGCTGTTTAGTTCTGTAGTGCTAAATATGATGCTAATATTTTTACATTTTTCTAATGCCTTTGTGTGTTTTAAATTCATGTGCAGCAAAGCAATATTCCATTGTTTGGAATGAAAATTTGGTATCTAATAATCAAATTCTTGGGGTTGTTTCAAGTACTTACTGTGTGAAACTTCAGCAGTTCAGATGTAGTTGTCTCTTAATGTTGATTTTTGTATATCCTAAATACTCACTTAAGTGAGAAATGCATTTCAGAGAAAAAATGGAGAAAACACTGGAAAAACACAGAAGTGTCAGTCTGATGTAGAATAAGCAACAAATCAAAAATGCAGCTTATTCATGGTGTTTTGACCATAAGTAAAGCAAGTCTTCATTGGCTGTCCAGTGTGTCAGTGTTTCTTTTTTTTTTTAGTAGGAGCCCAGAACTGCGCACAGTACTCCAGATGCTATCTCCTAGGGCTTTTGCAAGAATTATCTCATTTTGGCGCTTCTTTCAGTCACCTGGGTTTTTTTTGAAACAGTTCTGTAGATTGCTATGTGGTTTGCTGTTGCATGCTTCAGATCTTCACAGATAAACTTTGCATGAAGTATTCCTTGTCAGTTCTGATTGCTGAAGAACAAATTGGCTTTTGTGCCCACTGTCAGTAAATAATGAATTAATCTTGTTAGCCAGAAATGAATTATGGATGGCCAGAAAGATTACTGAGGCATGTTCTTGGTACAGTTGTTACAGCTATAATTTATACATACCACGTATATGGTGATATATACCACCATAGCCTTGAAAGACAAAAAAAAGGAGATTAACTTGCACTTCTTTTTACCACATCTGGTAATGTTGCTCTTGTTTCACAAATTGTGTTCCTTTTACTAAATATTGTGGAAAGTTCTGCTGTTCCACTCTCAGAAGGGCTCTTTAATTCAGAAAAATTACTTAGAAACCTGATATATATAAAGCTGCTACAGAAGATTTTGTACCAGCAGCCTGACACATGGCTATTGAACTTTGGTTTCCATTTTAAGATGTAGTGGCTAGTTTTCTTCTTACCACATACTCAGAAGCAAGTTAAAGAACATATTGTAGGCTTCATTTCAGAGTGATGTGCATTGCTAAGCACTGTTCTGTCCAAATTGATATACTTTCTTCATAAATCAACAGAAATATCACCAGGAGCATGAAGTTTTTTAATTGCCTTTTTTTTTTTTAGATTTTGCTGTGGCTATAGGAAACAGTGTCATGCTTAGTGTTTTTTGTTCTCTGTGGAATTTTCATCCCAAGTGCTAGTTACAGATTCATTTTCTTAATTCTTGAGAGTGTGAAAATTAAGACAAAAAAATTAAGAAAAAAGTTCTGAAGTGCAGAAAGAAATTATCTTCCTTTTTGAATACTCACATGTATCTAGTGTTCAGTGGGGAACTGTAGATACAGGAATACTTCACACCTCAAGGGTACATCTTGAAGTACCCTGAAGTCCCACATGAGTTGCACTTTGCTTCTTTCACAGGAAAAAGGCTTCCAAAAGCCTTTGGTTTAGCATCTGCAGAATCACAGCGGCTGGAGTTGGAAGGGACTTCTGGAGGTCATCTGGTTGAGCTCTTCTACTGAAACAGGTTTAGGTGGAGCTAAGTTCCAAGGACCATGGCTTTTGAGACGATCCAGGGAGAGAGACTCCACAGCCTCCATGAAACGTGTGCTGGTGCTCAGTCAAGTTACTCATGTTCACATGGAGCCTGCGATGTCTCTCTGATGGGATAGCCCCGAGCCTTCTCTTTTCCAAGCTGATCAGTCAGTCCAAGGCTGTCTCAGCCTTTTTTTTGCACAATTGGTGC
The DNA here is from genome assembly GCF_047830755.1 of Zonotrichia albicollis. Classification (NCBI taxonomy): domain Eukaryota; kingdom Metazoa; phylum Chordata; class Aves; order Passeriformes; family Passerellidae; genus Zonotrichia; species Zonotrichia albicollis. Next base: position 64,527,912 of record NC_133860.1, on the reverse strand, counting down.
TCTAGGTGCTTCATCATCTCTTTGACCCTTTAGTGGAGTCTCCAGTGTGTCAGTGTTTCTCTTGTGGTGGGGAGCCCAGAACTGCACACAGTCCTCCAGATGCTGTCCCCTCGCAAGAGTTGGCTCATTTTGGCCTTCCTTTCAGTCGCCTGCTTATATTGAAACCGTTTGCAGATTTGGGAAGGTCTGCATTTCTTTACCAACTTTTTATTAGACCAAATTCAGATTTCCCTTACTGATCTTTCATCGGGAAGTTGTCTAGCATGTGCCCAGTCAATCAAGTTTCCAAATTTTATCCTGGTCACAACTCTGAAATAAAAGCTTGACTAGAAAAAATGGCTCTGAATATTACTTATAATGAGGTTTTTAGGTAAAATTTGAATTATTAAAAAAAACCAAACACATGAAGCATTATTTACATTGTAGGATTTCTGTCTAGTGCTTGGCAGATGCAGGGTGTCAGTATTAGATGCATGGACATCAATATTAGAATTTTTTTTTCTCACCATGTACCCATTTACCTTGACTTCATGACTGTGTTATACCAAGATTGTTCTCATCGTCAACAACTGTAACAGTTTGCATTTCTTACTGGAGACGTCACTGTATCTGTTCAGATGTTCTCTTATTCATGAAAAGAGGTATAATGGTTATGTGAATGGTGGTGAGTTGAAGCAAGGGTTCTGAATGCTGGCTACCCTGCCGAAGTTGAACGAGCAATGTTACGTGCTCTAATTGGACTGGCACACAGTTGGCAGAATGAAAAATATCACTGTGTTGGCCAATGCAGCTAAGCCAGCAAAATACTTTGGGCAAATCCAATTATACGAGCAAAAGATTCTTATTCCTGGTGTTTATTTTGTTGGCTGAAGTTCCTCTAAAAGAGCTTTTGCCAGTGAAAGATGTATGTCATTACAGTATGATTCTGCCGGCAAATCTTCATACGTGGACAGGTCCTTTGTTGTGCAGCTTTGAGTCCAACTGGATAATCCTTGTTTATTTTGTCTTGAAAAAAGCATACCAGTTAGGCTTGGAAGTAGTCCACTTTTTCATAAAATCTGTTACTTTTTGCCAGTTTTGTGGCACGGGGCTTTTAATTTACTGCCCCACAGTTGCTTCTTATAGTTGCTCCTTTCTGGTTTTATTTAAAGCTAGAATTTTAAGAATATATTAAAAGGTAATGTCAAACTTCATGATCCCCAAGAGCTTTTCATCTGCCAGCTTACAAGTTAATAAGATGCCACTTTTTCTTCCTATTCTTTTTTTCCCCCCGTCACTGTTACACAAAATGTAGATGTGGATCCTTCAGGAATAAGGCAGGACAATGAGCATGTGAAAGCTTTGGCTTTCCTGAAAGCTGAGTCACCACTGTGGAAGCCCTGGGACACCAGTGCTGATCGAATGGGGACCTGATTTGGAGTGAAGCTCGAGGGAAGGCACAGCAGGGGAGGATGATAAAACCTGTGCTTATTAGTACACAATTGATATGCAGTGTCCTGTTTTGCTCATTAGGGACCTGGCTGATGAGTGCGGGTGCTGCTGTCTGAATTCCAAGATCTGCAGCTGGCATCTGTCATGTACTGAAGTACATACAGATGGGGGTGTGTGAACTATCCTGGGTTATCATGGCAAAAAGATAAAATGTCCTTTGGACTTCGCATACCTGGATGGGAGAGACAAACTTTCCTGGTTTACCATAACAAATTCATCTCGTCCCCTACACCAGCCCTTTGATTTTCATTAAATATTCCTGTTTAGGGCGAGGGTGAAGGGCTGTTATTTATTCCCATATTCTTAGTTTTTTACTATTTTCAGAAGTTTCACTCTTTGACTCTTCCTGGACTGACCAAGTGATTACAGTTGTGCTCTGTACTGTTCATGAAAGAGGTTTGTGGTCTGTAAGGGAGCATGGAAGGAGAGTTACCATCAGCTCATGTAAGTTGTGTCTGATCAAGGAACATTTGAATGCCATAAGGAGATAAAAAGAAAAGGAGTAATAAATAGGAACATTTTTAGGCACAAATCTGTTGAACCAAAAAATAAGGGAGGTAGATGAAAGGACCAAACCTGATCAGTCACTAATTGAAGAGGGTATGTGGAGCAGTGTTTAATTCAGTGAGATTATTTGATTGTAGACCTCATTGCATGGCACTGTGAGAGAAAGGAGAGAGTCATAAACAACTTATGGAGAGGGTCACAAACTGCCAAGCAAACTTAATGGAGACAAACATAAGAAACAAAACCTGGTCTGTTACAGTAACTGATGATGAGCTATCAGAAATGCGTGCACAAACAAGGATTCTGTGATTTATCAGGATGGAAACCTGAGAGTCTAGGATATTGGGGCAGGTCAGTGAGATTATGCCATCTGAGAAGGTGATTTGCAAGGGAAGGGACTTGGAAAAGGGACAAAATGAGGCCAGACAGGAAAAGGGCCGACACAGATGAACTGTGGCTAGTCTTTACCATTGTTTGGCTGAGCCCTGTGCCTGATCTCTGCAGTCTGTCCTGTTTTATTAGATCTTTTCTTAACTGCCTCTCTGTGTAATTTCACTTTCTGTACCATGTGTGTGAGTGCTGCAGGGGCTAGGTGAGACCAGCTTGAGTAGAAACTAGGCCTGCAGCTGGAGTCCCTCTGGAGATGTTGGCAACAGCCAGGTCTGCATTGCCAGTGGCAGAAATGAGTGAGGTTCTTGGTGGCAGGAGCTGGAGGGGCTGCAGCTATCTGAATTATTTTGTTGGTTTCCTACAGAATTTGTATCTATAGTGACAGCTACAGGGGAGTTGCGTGAGCTTGTAAACTCCGTGCTGTAATGTCACACCAAAGTTAAACTTCTGCAGCTTCTTGTTTCTGTGGAAGAGATGGAAGAAGATAGTAATGCTTACAAAACCATCTGGCCTGAAATGGCTTCATCTGTCACATAAGTGATTTCCCTTGCCTTGGTTTTAGGGTTGTGGACAGAGCTTATTCGACCTTGGCCAAAAAATGAATTTAGGGTTAGTTTGGTCTTGGATTATGAACAAGCCACTGCATTTGGATGTAACTGTCTGTTCAGCCCAAGAATTTACTGTTACTGTAGGTACCATCAGACTAACCGAAGTGTTGAAATGTAATTCATATTACAGTTGTTAGAATTGTTGGAGCAGATAGGATATGCAGAATACTCAGTTTACTAGAGTAAAATTTGAAAATGCTTATAAATGTTGATGTTTACCAACTTGTATTGATGCCTTGAGAAAGCTGACCTAGAACAGAGGCTGTACAGAGTTAAAGAATAAAGTAGGTATATGTTAAAAGTTATAAAGAATACACCTTGGGCAGTGTAAGAGCCTGGCCAGGGCTACACCCAAGATAAATCCAGACTGATCACCAAACAGATGACCAGTTACAAGGTCCCATACTTCCTTAAATTTTGGTCTGTTTGCATATTGGGGTTAATTGCCCAATTACACCTTCAGATTATGAAGTCCCATTCTTCTTGTTTTCTCTCTACAATTCACCCTTGTTTATGCTCTTGGGCATAAACTTATTAATGGTTGTCCTTGGTCCCAAGCTAGAAAAAGAATTGTTTTGTCTACCTACTCTGTGAAGAGAGCTTACCAACACTTGATAGGAAGCTCAGAACTACACACCTAGGCAGCACAGAATCTGAAAAATATTAAAGCTAAAACTTAGGGCTTCAGTGTCATGGGGAAAAATACTTTCCTTTTCAGTATGCAGTCATGAAGAGGAAACATGCAGCTGATGATTCCTGGTCAGCCTGTGGTAGGGTTTTATAGGGCATGCCCATGATTATCCTTATGTAAAACCTTCTATGGGCTATGCATGAGAATATTCCTGAAGTATTAGTTTGCTTTTAAAATACAGGTTTTTTTGTGGGCTACAGGATAGATATAGTTTATTCTCTGAATTTGAGATGGAGGGTATGGACTAGTTTCTTGTGTTTTGCAGGACCAGTAAGTGGAAATATATAGGAGTTGGAGAGGAAAATTATTTTCAGATATTTGCAGTAATGGCTTTGCTAATAATTCCATTCTGTGATGGTTAATAATCAGTGTGTGGCTGCAGTATTTATAATTTTACTGTAAAAGGACAGTGGCAAAAACACACTTCAAAGGGCGTTGCCTTGGTGAAGATACCTTGTTTTTCCCCAAATAAAATGGAAAAGCTTTCAGATAAAACATTACTGCAATAAACTTATACAGAAACAGAACGAACACTTTTAAACAGTGTTTTACAAACAGGCAAACTCTGTATTCACCTTTATTACCATTACAGTAATGAGAGTTTATGGGGTGCACAGATGAGTATGAGACAACTATACTACGTATGTCAGTGAAATGATAACTTTTGGGAATGTCAGTGGAATGCCCACTTTTAGGGATGGGATTGTATATTTTAGTGGTCTTGCTGCTTCTTTTACTAGTAAAAGTCACATATGCTACAAATAGTGACATATGCTGCTACTTTTACTAGTAAAAGTCTGATGACTTTGTCCTGGTACTGCTTTCTTTAAATACGGAGTAATCTATATTCCTGTTCTTCATGCTCTTTTGGTTCAGTGTATTTTAAAGAAGGGCAGTGAATTTATCTTGTTAGTTAAATGCTAGGTAGAATGTTCTTGATAACTGCCATCAGTCTGTTCTTGTTGCATGATGGACCCTGTATACTGTATGGTTGAAAAAATTAGGAATAGTGCCAGAAAATATTTTGAGTACGAACAAAAAACAATAAGAGCCATTTGGTATTTGGAGACTTGTCATTTTGGAAAGTGTCGTATATTCCACAAACTACTAAACTTAGTGGCGAATTATAATAAGGTAGGCTGAAACAACTGTCTAAAATACTGTCAATATATAGTTATTCCACACGCTGATTGAAAATAATATGAAAACAAAATTATACAGGATATGTGTCTTTTATTAGCTCCTTGTACTTTCATGCATGCTAGTAATGATACAGTTACCACATGAGAATTGGTTTTTTAGTAAAAACTAAAACAAAACATGAGATCTTCAATTAATTAGGTCTATATTGCGGTTTTTATAGAATCTGTTTGCAAATAAGTTGAGCTTAGCTTTTGATTACTTCTTTTTTAGTACAGAAAAAAACACAATTACATTTTAAATCTCTGTACATGTAGTTCCAAAAAATTATTTTACCTTTATTTTCGTTCTAATGGGAAACAATTTTGAGTAAAATTACTGTTGCTTACTGCAGAGGGCAGTTAGCACTTAGAGAGTTTGAAATATCTCTGAGCGTTAGTAATCTGGAGTGGTGATGCCGGCAACTGCTTAGCAGTTTACATCTCCACAGTGAAGTGGTGCACTCGTGATGCAAAAGAAAAAAAAAAATAATAAAGGAGCCGTCTTTCTGTGGGGCAGGGTATATTAGTGTTAATGCTTGGGAAGGGTGTCACATTTAAATTAGGGCAGTACCACTGGGAGATCCCCAGCCAGAGGCACGTATAGATTGTATTAGGATAGAAGTGGTTATTGTATTCTTTCAAGATTTTGTTTTCTGCCAGCTTCACTAAATCCACTTTTTTTTCTTCCTCCATTTGCCATTTTCTTCTGCACTCACAAAATCCCAGCATACCTAATTTACCAGCACTTTTATTACCTGTCTTTCTCTTTGAATAGACTTAGTCATCATGGTGAAGAAGTTGGGCCACAAATCATCCTTCTCTCACTCTTGTAGCGCAGTTGCTGTAAGATTTATCCTTTGGCAGTGTTCTCTGAAATCTGATAAAATATGTGTTTTCACAGAAGCTGTGCTCTCAAGGCACTTACTGGGTATCTCTTCCAGTTGTATTTTTATTTGGTGTTGAGCTTCTCAGGGCTAGCAACCTTTTGGAAGAGTCACCCTTTACCTGGACATCTACTGTCATGAACCATCAGTGCATACCTGCCTTTTAACCTACTTTTCTCTAAAAAATTAAAGTGCAGTTGGTTAAGGAGTTCAAAAGAGATTGAGCAACAAGCAGATGCATGGATTATCCGGATAGTTCTCTAAGAAAGATGACTGTTTTAGATAAGATACAGTAGGGAAAAACTACAATCTGTGTTAAAGTATTTGAAGACAAGAGACTGAAAAACTCTAAAATTTTGTAAAAAATGGCCATAAGTCAAAGAGAGGAAAAATACCTTTTGTCTCTTGAACACTTGAACAAAACTTCTCATTCTTAAAGGAGTGTCCTTGCACTGCAAAGAATGCTGGAGTACAAACTATATGTTGATGGAAACCTACCAAGAAGCAACTAAATACTGTTCAGAAAACAAAATGCTCCTGTAAAGCTAAGAGGCAGGACAGGTCCAGAGCCCAGTCTACAGATAGTGTGAAGTGAGGCCTCTAACCATCTAGGGCGAGGGGGCAGTTCTGGAACATAAAGCCATTGCAGGCAAGTTGTTTTCTCTGCTTCAGCTATCTGCAATTACATGCAAATGTGATTGAAATAGTGCAGTGATGGACTAAAACAGAAGTGGGGGAGTGACTGGACAAGCCAGAGGCCAATTAAATACTAGAAGTTTGCTTGCACTAGGAATTCTGACAGAGAAGTTCACGTGATGCTTGGACTCAAGGATAGTTCCAGTGGTAGTTCATGTGGTTTTAGTTTTTTGTTCAGTTGCTGATCTCTGCAGTTTGATGTGTAGTTTTCTGTATTTTCAGTTGTCGTGTCTGTTAACAGCATGATGTATTTTAATTTTGGCAGAATAGTGAGTTGGAGGGGAGGGGTGTTTATTGCATTTTATGCTGGCTTCGTAGGCATTGGTAGGAGCTTCTGAAAAGAATGACAGCTCTGTTTGATAGCATGGACACACAGTGGAAGTTGTGTTGGTAGCTAACTGGGAAAACATTGCTTGGAGGTGAATGACCTTCGCATCAGCCCTGGAAATTTCAGGCACTATGAAGGAATAGGCCTTGTGGAGTTAAAATTAAGTTTTAACTGGAGATTGATAATTTTTTTTCAGGTTAGGTGTATGAATGGTTATGATTACAGGAATAACTAGAAGGATGAAGCATCTCTGTGCTGAGTTAGCAGAAGTAAAATAGGCTGCAGTACAGAGCAAATGTCAGATTAGCTAGGTACAGACCTGATAGGAAGGAGGTCCAGTGCATAGAGTAAGCTCTGCATACCAGCTGCTTACTGACTAGTACTGATTCCATTGCTGTGAAGAGTGTGTTTATACATCTTCCCATACTTCTGTAGCCTGTAAGTGCTATTGCAGGAGGAATGTAAAATAGATGATAGTTTACTTTCTTCATGTTACTCTTTTCTGATAGAGTTTTGATTTTGCATGGATGTTAGAATTTAATTTTTCTAGAGGTTAGGGAACCATAAAAAAATCAGCATTTATAAACAAAATATAAAGATGAATACTTGTAGGTGCTAAATTTCATGATGTCTTCAATTTTCAAGGAGTCACTTGTAATGCTAGGTGCAAAGCAATACTGAAGTATGGTTTGCAATTCACTCATCTGGAGGTTTGTTTTGTTTTTGTTTTGTTTTTGTTTTCTTTGCACTGGCGTAGAGCGAAGACAGTCCTAGTCCCAAGCGACAACGCCTTTCCCATTCCGTCTTTGACTACACAGCAGCATCACCAGCCCCATCACCACCAATGCGACCATGGGAGATGACATCAAACAGGCAACCTCCTTTGGCTCGACCCAACCAACACCACTTCTCAGGGGAACGATGCAACACACCTGCACGAAACAGGAGGAGGTAAGCAAGCTGGGTAGCTTGGGCAAAAAGTTCTTATTCTTTCTGATTTTAGCTCAAGGAAAGTGTGTTTTGGGTACCACTGACTAGATTACACATGGTAAACATGCTAACATTTCCTTTGAGCTCTAATATAATGCAGTTGTGACTACAAGGCTACTGGAAGTATTTCAGGCTTGTGCATCATCTTATTTGAAAAGTCAGATTGAGGAAAAGAGTGCTCCAAACGTTTTTTATTATGAACATAATTATCTATTACTCTGTGCTGAGGTAAAAAAAATGTAGAAAAGTGCAAGGAAAAATGTTTCTCATCAGGCTACTTTTAAAGGTGTTAAGAATTACTCGTGTAATAACATCATTTTCACTATAGTCACAATTATTATTGTACTTAAAACCAATCAAAATAAAGATTAGAGACACCAGCTGGGGAGATGAGAAGGTTAGCATAGTGTCACATGTTTGCTGAGGTGAGTGATTCACGTGTAGTAGTAATTAGATTTTCATGTTGGTTTTAGCTTGTGGCTCATAAACTTCTCAAAGCACAGATTTTGGAATAAGTTCTAGTGGTGATGGAAGAGAGAAATTGGAATTGGGACCTGGATGGATGACACTCTAGCAAAACATGAACTCACAGATTTTTTGCTATTCTAGTTAAATTATCCAAAACAGAAGCTTTCATTGCCTCACATTCTGCCTCAAATATACTGAGTTGTCTTATGCAAGCTAAAACACACTGTCTCTGTTTGCTTCTAAGAAATGTTTTAGCTTGGTTTGTACTAAAAAAAAAACCAAACATGTCTGCCCTTTTTCATTAATATTAAATTTAGGCTTAAGATCTATTTAGCTAGTTTTCTTCAGATTCCACAAATCACATTTGTCACCAATGGTCACCCAGTAGTTTTGCAGCAAGAGAGCTTAAAGCATGCTATTTTTGTATCTTTGCTTCAACTTCATGAATTTGAAGCCCTCAGTCAGTGGCATGTAAAATGTGCAGCTCTCAATGCAGCTTGTCAGACATAGGAAAGAGATTAAATTGTGAACTTAAAAGGGTTGTTGTGAAGACAGAAGATCAGACCTTTCATATAGTTTGGTACAAGGATGCTCTGTTAGGGGCATTTGGCCCACAAAATGATCTTGACCTCAAATGTTTTGAGCTGAGATGCCTAGCTTATGTGTATTCAGTCATTTTTGTTTGGTGTCCAATCAGCTTACACAAATTTCTTTGCAGTGTTCATTAACATCTGCAGAGTTAAACAGTGCTTAACTAACTTAAGATAGTGCTTAACTAACTATCTGTCTAGTTGTCTGGCTAAATGCTAGACAGCAGAATCTAGACAGTTTGGATATACCATGGGATGAAGGATAAGAGCAGAAATGTGTAAGGGCTAAATGTGCACAGGACAAGTGTCTTGCTGTTCAGATGCAGTCAAGTGCTAATGAAGTAGTAGCCTGTGGCTTTTTGCAGGTAAGCCACTTGCAAAGAGGGAGACACCTCGTTGCCAAGCCGTCTTCAGTCTGACAGGAACTGTTAGGTTGGCTGCAGCTTTATGAACACAAACATTATTCTTTCTAGAGCCAGCTCGCCTGCTCCTGGGTAATAACACAAGATTTTGCTCTAATCAGAGACATCTGAACGTATCAGTACTTTGTTTCCCTTCACTTGGGTCAGTGCATTTTTTAGCTTGGGTGCAGTGTTGCATTTGAGCTAGCTTCAGGTCAGTTCCACAATAGCAGTGCACCTAGTTTCTTCTAGACCCAGCGTTTTTAGGGAGAACAATACATACATGTTTCTTGTTTTGCAGGAGTCTTTCTGAGTCTTAAGAGTGCTCTGGGGTCATACCAGAACTAATAGCCATTCTCATAGATCAAAAGCTTGCGTCTTTAAGATCATTATGAGTGCATCTGTTATTAATGCTTTAGGTGAGGTTATGCTTATGCTTTTGAAGCAATTTTTTTTGTTTTCCCTGCTTTGTTTTCTCATTGCAGAATGGTTTCAGAGTTTGGCTGGCTTTCAGGTTTAAGATAAGATGAAAGGTGAACTCCAGCAGCAAATGGTCACTGAGCTCAAGGAAGCAGGCTAGGGCAAGTGCAGGCAAAACCTTTGAAGTGTGTCTAGTGTGGACATCACTGCCCTAGTGTCATCAGCATTAACTCCTTCATCCTACCAGATGACTCCTGTTGATCAGGACAGTCTGTCTTGGGTATTTTTTATTACCTGGATATTTTTTTTTTAATTACCTACCTTGCTATTTTGACCTTTCCTCTTGGTAACACTGATTTTGTACTGTGCCTAACACAAGAGGTGTTGTGGTTTTTTATTCTGATTCGTTGTGAGCAAACAAATACTGCATTAATAAAGATAGCCTTCTGGTGTGAATTTGCAGAAAGATTATTTTTGTCTAGATACTTATATATAGTACAAATAAATTATGAATGTAAGAGCATAATGCATGCCTGTGTGAAACAGAGAAGGCCATTGCAATTTATCTTTATCAGTCATTGTGAAATGGGGGTATCTGTACCATTGCTGTGCCTTACCTTTCATCTGTGCTTCCTTTCCTCCTTGTCTTGAATGTAATTCTGAACTAAAGGGATTCAAGAATGTCTTACTGCAAAGAAATTACCCTTGTTACAAATACTAAGATCTGCACATACTAACTCTGCAGTTATGGGTACCTTTTGATGGCTGTTCTTACCTGAGGGTAGGAATTCCTGCAACTTTTTCACCATTTTCATCCTGTCTCTTTGTTTTAACCTGGCATTTGCCATGTTTATAGTGTGCATGTAGTAACAGAGGATTTTTTGTGGCTGTTTTTTAAAGACTTCAAGCCCAAATTCATTACTGAAGTTTATTAATAGTTTAGACCCATGTCTTGACAATTATTCTGAAATAATTTCCAATAATTCAGAAGCTAATAAAGCCATGTATCCAGATATTCTGAATTTTGCTGACTGAAAGGGTAGTATATTTATAATTCTGCACAGGAAAAAATACAGCTTTGCTTTTTTCCAGAGAATGCTACATATTCATTCATTTTAAAAGATACTCCAGAATTTTTGCCAGCCTTTGTTGGCTTTTTTCATAATTCTGAGTTCATGGAAAAGTAAAATCAGGCCTTTTAACTAAGACAGAGGCAGGACTAGTTTTATGAGAACTACTACCTTGTCTAAGAAGCCACCTTGTCTAAGTGCTGGTGGCAGTTAAGAGTATTTTGTTCTTCTGAAGCAGCTGCGCTGTCTTTTGTAACTTTTCTCTATTTTTGGAGCTTTTCCAAAGAAAAATCCTCACATAGGTATTTTTATGTTAAATTATTCAGACCATTTCTTTTTCATAGCAGGAAATAGCAAATTTAAAACAACTGGGTACTCCAAGCAGTAGAACATCTTCTGCATTACTAGTTCCATGATTAGAAATTATATATGCAGTTTTACCTAAGGAGAATGTAGCAGTTATACCATATTAGTAATAAAGCAATGCAGCATGCAGCAAACACTTCAGGAAAGAAAACTTGGTTTAAAATACCCTAGTAAGAACTAAAGTTTAGGGTTCTCAGTGGTTAGAAGAAAACACAGCTTGTATGTTCTGCCATGGTTGTTTATAAAAATGAAGATGGCTATGCATTTTAAAATTTGGTTTTTTCTTTGCTGTGTTACAGCCTGGCCTTAGGCCTTCTGTCTGACCTGTTGAGAATTACCATTTCTTTCAGTTCTAAGAGAGGCAATAGTGTCAAAAATCTTTGTGAGGTAGGGTAGGAAAAGAGTGGCTTGAGACATTGTATCATATGCTTACAGTTGCATCTGGGTAGCTGGTGATGTGGTCTCACTTTCCCCGAGTATCTGTTTCACGCAGCACAAAAGTTGGACTCAGCCTGAGAAGTATCTGGGATTTGCCAACAGGTTGCAGGTTGATATGATTTTTACTTCAGAATAGCAGAAATTCTGTTCCATGCAGTTGGAGAGGACATGTTCTAGTAATGGTCACAGATTCTTTTTGTCTCTTCTCTGCAGTTTAGGTCCTTTAGCCTGTTTCATAAATTGGAAACCATTTCACCCTATGTGGCTTTAATATGCTGTTGCTTCTGGGACCTGTAACTTGAGTGTGTGGTGGAGATTGGAAGGCAGTGCTGAAAGTACTGCAAGATCATTTTGTGCTCTCAGTGCTTTCCCTTTCCAAATAAATGAGAAGGGACTTGTTAAAACTTCTCATAGTGAGTTTATCATATCTGTGTGCATCATTTTCTGGGTGCTGAACCTGAGCCAGTGGTCTCTGATTTCTAGAACTTTTAGCTTAAGGTAGTTGCAGCTCTACTCAGAACTTGAGCACAATTATGTAAGAATACATAATCAAATCCTACACCTGTAGATCGATTGCTGTAACAGGTATATGCTGTGGTCTAAGTCTGTCTACAGAAGTTCTCCACTCTGGAAAAGAAACAAGGCCACAATCATAATTTTGTGGGACCTCCTGGAGAGAATTTTAGAGTGCACTCAAGTTATGCAGTGAACATGTGAGAGCTGAAAAATTAATTTGTTTCTTCAAAGAAGTCTACTGTTTTGTCTGCTGTCACTAAGCAAGCAATCAATATGTGGTGTGGTTGAAACATAGACCCTGGGGAAATCTGTGATCATTTAATGAAGGATTTTTACTTAGATAGAATAAAGGCATGGGAATATCATGAAGATTGCTGTCTTGACTTTTGAGTACTACTGTGGCAATCCAAGTGTTATTTTTTAACAAGGTAATATTTACATTGCAGTTCTCCTCTTGGTTTCCCTAACAGCACTAAGTTATGCTTTGCTAAGCATTTCCATACTGAAAAAAGTGTCATTTATAAGGATTCTAGAAGTTCTGTCAGCAAAAAAAAATTATTCCAATCTACTAAACTTGTTCTAGTAAAATTTTCCAGTTCAAAAAATTCCTGGATATTTGATTCTCTTGAGGTTTTAGTTAGTAAGAAGGATTTATGTCATTTACGTAACCTCTAATTTTTTTAATGCATTTCCAGTCCTCCCGTTCGACGTCAGAGAACAAGGAGAGATCGTTTGTCTAGACATAATTCTATTAGCCAGGATGAAAACTATCACCATCTCTCCTATGGACAGCAGCAAGCAATAGAAGAGCCTCGAGCTTTTCGCCCACCGAATGTATCTCCTCGTATGTTGCACCCAGCTGCTCACCCACCACAGCAGAATGCAGTCATGGTTGACATTCATGATCAGGTAAAATTTTTACAGCACAATGAGAAGGCTGTTAGAGAGGTGGTGTTTGGTTTTAGGGGGTTTTCCCACCATCTTCAAGATCCCTCTCCTCACCAAATCATCTCATCTCATGGTTGACAGTGAAAGTCACAGAGCACTAATTTCTATTTGACTTCTTACGGAGTGGTGGTTTTTGTTGAATATTATGTGTATGAAGCATTGCAGTAGGCACTGAAAAAAATAAACTCCAAACATTCACACTTTTAATAAAGAAGATTGATACTTAACAATTCATATTTAACAATTTGTCAGTACATAAATTGGCATATTTCTCTATGTCTCTGTATCAAACCTTTGAAATGCAGTTATTTTGCTTTTGTAATTAGTTTCTTGCAAGAAAGATGTAGTATGATACTTATTAATTATGTATTCTATTTCACATGAAAGGCTTCACCTTAGCTTAGGAGTCACAAAATAATACAGTTAGAATGTATTATTTAGAGGTAGAATTACAATACCTATAGTTGGTTGTCTATGTAGCAGCAGGAATCACAGTAGTTTTGTTGCATAACTAAATCAGCTCTCCAAGCCTAATCAGCTCCTCCCTAAATTATATGAAAAAATTATATTCAAGTTGGTCCAGAAAGTAAATAATTCCTCTCCGCAACAGCACTTTGTATAGAATTCTGTAATTGAGAACCTGTAAAAGAAGTTTTGGGCCTGTCACTACAGTAGGGACATCGCATTGATGGAGCATGTCCTTGGAAGAGCAGTGGAACTGGTGAAGGATCTGGAGCACAGATCATATGAGGAGTGGCTGAGGGAGCTGTATGTTTACCCTGGAGAAAAGGAGGCTCTGGGAAGACTTTACCAATCTCTAAAAGTACCTGAAAGGAGGTTGTAACCCGGGCATTGGTTTCCCGAGTAACAAGTGACAGGACAGGAGGAAGTTGGACAATGGTTGTGTAGACTGGATATTACGAAAAATTACTGAAAGGGTGGTCAAGCATTGGATCTGGCTTCCCAGGGAGGTGGTGGAGTCACCATGCCTGGTGGTATTTAAAAGACATGTAGGTGTGGCAATTACAGACATGATTTAGGGGTGGCAGTGCTGAGTTAATGGTTGGACTTGAGCAGCTCAGTGGTCTTTTCCAGCCTAAATGATTGTGATCCTGTTGAGGTAACCTTTGTTGTTGTCTACTAAATTAAGAGGCCATAGCACAAGAACACTGCTTGCTACATAGCTGCGAGTAGATCCTAGATGTCCACATCGGGAGCTGCACACGCACAGAATGCAGCTGTAACATCTGTGCTTAAAAGCTGGTTGGCATTCAGTGCAGATGCATAGCGCTAGTGTGTCACACTATGTGTGCAGAGCAGTTCTCAGCAGGGAAGTATTTGTGTTTGGGACCAAGTGAAAGGATAGAAGCCAGTGCCATTCTAGCATCTCACAAACTTATATTTTTAGGAGTTCTTCTGCTGGAGGTCTGAAAATGCTCTTGCTTTATGTTGTAAGCTCATTACAAGTCTGGCTGAACAGTTTTCCATTCCACTGCCAAACACCATCTATGATTAGATGTATTTCCAGACTGACTGAAGTCTTCCATGGTGCTACTTTCAATTCAGGGGCATGAACATTTTGAGAAGTCATTTCTTTATTATTATTATGAGCAACAAACATTCCAGGATCACATATAGCATTGCACTTAGGCCCAGCTTTTCGCAGCAGAGCCAGAATGGTTCACGTTCAGTATCTTTCCTGAACCTGGTTTCTGTCATTATTGATGTTTGAGATTTTAACCTGTGTTCAGTGATCTGTGTTCTATTTTGGTTTCTTTATTGGGCTGTACACTACCAGTTTGGTAGTTTAGCTCTCTTTGCTCGTTCTCACCTTCATGAGGAGCTGTTCTTGTTCTGCTTTAAATAAGAAGGTTCTATTTTGCCTGATCATGGAGGGAGTACTTTGAAATAATTGCTTTCAATTAATCTCTGCTTCCTGACTCTTAAACCTTTTCAGTTTTATTAGAGCATGAAAATGTTAAAAGATCATTCAGTGTTATAAGAATCCAACAAAATTTCAAACAAACAAACATCCCATGTGGTTTCTAGGTGAAGAATACCTTTGGATCTTGATTTGATGATTAAATTTTATGGACTGCCACTAGTTAGAAAATTTGGTTACGTGGTTTCCTAATATGAGTCTGGACAGTTAGGGTCTGCTGCCTCTTAGTCATGTTAACTTCTCCTTTTCCACTTTATAGTTAGCTGTTCTGTTAGTTAAGTTAGGAATTTAGCTTAAATGCTGGCTTGAAAGTGAATCAAGAGAGTGGTCTCTTAGGAAGAAAAAAAATCTGGAAAATTGTTTTGCTTTTTAAAGATACAAATCTCTTGAATTAGTACTGAATCAGTCCCTTCAGAACTGAGAAAATTCTTGAGCTGCTTGTAGATTAACTTTTTATGTGGGAGTTACCACCTTCTTATTTCATAAAAAGGTTAATTTCATAATTAACTTGGGGAGAGAAGGGAGGATAGGCAGGCTTAATAGTCTGACATGCTACTTAGTGACTGAGGTGCCACTGAAGTTTTAACACGTTAAGCTGAGAGCTCCCTCTTGCCCAGAAATTCTGAATTTTATCAGTAAATAACATTCCGTTGATTAAAACATTTTAATGAACAGAAATTACAACCATGCACCTCCTATTACACTTTCTTTGTGAATATATTATTTTTCTGATGTGTAAATAAAAGCTTGTTGTCTTACTGTGCTGTATAAGAGTGTTAAGACTTTACAGTAAGTTATTAAATACATTTTCTTTTCCTTTTGCCGCAGATTCATCAGGGCACAGTTCCTGTTTCATACACAGTGACAACTGTGGCTCCACATGGGATACCACTTTGCACAGGCCAGCACATTCCAGCCTGCAGCACGCAGCAGGTCCCAGGTTGCTCAGTGGTTTTCAGTGGCCAGCACCTTCCAGTTTGCAGTGTGCCTCCCCCAGTAAGTAGGTCTCTCTAACTACACCAGCTTCAGTCTGTTTTTCTAGTACAAATCTAAAATGTCATATGCAGTACAATATACAGCGTTTAGTGTACACTTTTGATGTTGATATAATGTTGGTCTCTGCCAGCAGTGTGTAACTTTGCTTTTCCTGTGGTGCTTTCTGTGAATTGAGTAAGCCTGTGTGGCACTGAAACAAAACCCTTGATATGACCCATCTATTTCTTTAGGCTGCCCATTGAAGAGTAAGAGTAGTTTGTGTTTATCATGCCTAGGTACCATTTATCCCCATCAGAGGCAACAAGGTCTGCAGCATGATACTGGCAAGTCTGGATTATTTGTGAGAATCAGTTCCTTTCCTGTCAAATTGGTGAAAATCTGTTACATAAGCTGATGTATATCCCTGAGGCAGCATGAGAGACGGGCTTTTTCTTCTGTTTAGTGGTGGTGGTAGTGGAAAAAAGCAATCTCAGAGTAAGTACCTACCCAGAGACTGGAACAATTCTTACTAAATTCAGCAAGGAAAGAAGGAACATATCCTAAGAAACAACAGAGAAAAATCTGAAAATGTATTGGGGCTTAGGGAAATCCATCCAACGCATACTAATAATCTTACCCTATGCTTTGAATAGATATATTACCTGTGCAATTCATAAAAGGTTATCTAATTCAACAATGCAGTTTTCCTTCTAATACATATAGGAGTAAAACTCTGGTTTTTGTTTTCAAGTGTATTGAGAGAATAGATCCAGTACAAATGAATATAAACAGTTAGGTTTCTGTAGCATCAGCAGGCAGACTTTATGCTTCTTCTGTTAAAGCATAAAATTGAGGAATAGTTTTAAGTTGAGAGGACTCTGGAGGTTTTCTGGTGGTCACCTGCTGCAGTACCAGCTTCCAAGTATGGAGATTTCACAGCACCTGTAAGTTTCTGCTTCAGTGTTTGACTGTCCTTGTGATGAAGAACTTCCTCTGGATGTTTGGCTGAGTTTTCTTTGTTGCATCTTGGTCCCATTGGTCTTGTGCTCTTTCACTTTGCTTCTTGAGGAGGTCTTGGATTCTTCCTGTCCACTCTTAGGAAGTAGTTAGACACAGGGGTAAGGTATTGGCTTACTTTTCTCTTTTTAAAGAAGAACAAGTCTAGTTCTGCCACCTCTTTTATGCAGTTCTCTCCAAGTCACTGGTCATCATGACTTTCACCATGACCTGATCATCATGTTGTCATTGTGTTTGGCACTGACATGCCCAAAACTGGGCCCAGGAATTGAGATAAATGTTACAGTTTCTGAATGGAGGAGCAGAATCACTTTACTAGTTTCACCAGTTGCTTTCTTAGCCATGCATGCCATAGGCCTTTTTGGGTAAGAACATTATGGGTATTATGTGTGTGTCCACGACAACTTCACTTTTTTGCTGCAAATCTGACTGCAACCAATTAGTCTCAGAGTGTCCTGATCCATGGAGTTACTCTTGTCCAGTGCCAGACTTCACATTTACCTTGGAACTTTAAATAGTTCCTGTCAGCCAATTTCTCCAGCCTATAAAAATACATCTCAAGGTAGCACCTGCCCTCCAGCATGTCACTTTGCTTCCCAGCTACATCTGTGAATTTCCCAGTTTCCTTTTGTCATTTCATAATGACAGAAGGAAACTGGGAAATTTGTCTATCTCACTGCATGTGTCACTATGAAATAAACAAATGCCATTAATAAAACACCTTTATCAGTTTTAAAAGTTCTTCAGAGACCATAATGGCATCCAGAGGGACATGGACAAGCTTGAGAAATGGGCCTATATGAAATCTCATGGGGTGTAACAAGACCAACCACAAAGTGCTGCACCTGGGTTGTACCAACACAGGCTGGGCATGAGCAGATGGAGAGCAGCCCTACGAGAAGGGCTTGGGGGTGCTGGTGGGTGAGAGGCTGGACATGACCCAGCCATGGCACTTCCAGCCCAGAGAGCCAAACGTGTCCTGGGCTGCATCCAGAGCAGCGTGGGCAGCAGGGCAGGGAGGGGATTCTGCCCCTCTGCTCTGCTCTGGGGAGAGCCAACCTGGAACCTGCATCCAGCTCTGGGCTCCCAGCACAGGGAGGACATAGAACTGCTGGAGTGGGTCCAGAGGAGGGACACTAAGATGGCACCTCTCCTGTGGGGAAAGGCTGAAAGAATTTGTTTTGTTCAGCCTGGAAAAGAGAAGGCTTTGGGGTACCCTAATTCAGATACTTAAAGCCAACCTAAAAGTATGGTGGACTAAGACTTCTTACAAAGGCATGTAGTGACAGAACAAAATGCGGAATGGCTTTAAACTGAAAAAGAGTAGGTTTAAATTATATGTCAGGAGAAAAAAGCTCTTTACTGTGAGGATGGTATGGCACTGGAACAGGTTGCCCAGAAAAGTTATGGATGCCACATCCTTGAAAGTGTTCAAGGCCAGGTTGGATGAAGCTCTGAGCAACCGCGTCTAGTGAACGGTGTGCCTGCCCATGGCAGGGAGTTTGAAACAAAATGATCTTTAAGGTGCCTTCCAACCCAGTTCATTCTACAATATGTTCAAACTGAAGAACTTTTCTAAAGCTTGAATGAATAAAAAGGTAATTTTCATTTCTTTCTGCTTTGAAGTTAGTCACCTCATTTGCTCTAGCTTTAAAAAGTGACATGGGCATAGCACAAGTCAAACATTTGCAAACCTATATAGGAGCTATGGTAATCTCTATCATGTAGAATCGTATTTCAGTGTTTCCCAAAGAATCTCATGTTTTGAAGAAGACTGGGAGATGTTCTACCGGCAGATTTATCTTCAGCTATTTCAGAGGACAGTTTTCAATTAAAAAAAAAAAAAGATATTTAAGCATAGAAACATTTGTTTATGGTATTTATTTTTTAGAAAAATGATGTAGTAACTGAGGGAAAAGTATAGTCAGCATTTAAATTAAAAATAGTAGTTGGATCAAATTAATCTACTAGTATTCTGGTGCATTTGGAGGTTTATGTTTGGTCATGATCACAGCAAATTGAGATGATAGTTTCACCTCCGCTACTGAAATCTAATTTAAATTAATTCCTTTTACCATTTTATGCTATTATAGTCAATATGTAAATGTTTGCTGTGTGATATGACTAATAAAAAAAAGTGAGAGATCAAAACTGGGTGATTTTTCAAGATTTGATAATGAATATCTTAATTAAATGTTGTTGTAATTGTTAAAAGTGTAAAAGAAATGCCTGGCATTCTCATAACAGTTCAAAGTGCAACAAAAAGGAGATTGCAGGTTCCTTGCTCCTCCATATATAAAGGTGGAAGTAAAACTGAACACTGCCAAAAAGTACATTCCTGTTTCCCTGCTGTGCTTTCAGCATTTTATTTTTCAAACGTGTGGTGGTTTGACCAGGAAGGAGTGGGAATTCTGGGAAGCTGTGGTCAAACCAATGAAAGTTTTAGGTTTGAGACTGGCACCTAGTGTAGCCAGTGGGGTTTGGACACACCTCCGAGAATACACAGGGGTTAAAAGCAGGGCACTGCCCTTGGCACGCTCTCTTGGGACGTCGCGGCGAAGAGATCAGATCTCTCCCCCGTCCAGCCCAGCCGCTGCTGCTGGGCGGGGGAGGGGCAGCCATGCGGTAGGCCCGGGGCCTGGACAGAGATGGGGGTGAGAAAGCTCTCAAGGATGGAAGGGTGGGGGAGCCCCAAGAGACATCAGGCAGCCATTCCCCCCCCCCAGGAGGGAGAGAGAGGAGAGCCGGCGTCTGAATGTGATAGCAGCCGCCCAGGAGGAGAAAGGGGAGGGAAGAGTGCAGCCTGGCCGGTGGAGCAGCAGCACCTGTGGGAGTACCAGCATTCTGAGATAGACAGAGACTGAAAACTTTTAACCCTTTCTTTCATGATTGGGGCCTTGCAAAAATGCTAATCCTCCTCGAAGCTGAATAAGAAGGGAGATAAGAGATGAGATGAGACAAGGACCTGGCCCGAAGAACGTGGAGATGATTGGATGGGGAGAGATGATTTGGAGTGGCCTTTTGGCTGGACTTTTCTTGTGGCCATGGACTCAGTTGTTCCTGTGACACAGACTGCATTTAGGGGGAGGCAGTGCCTCAAAACCAGGAGGGTTCATTCGTGAGGACCCCCCGGCCCCAGGGGGTTGGAAAAATATGGGGGGGACAGATGTCCCAAAGCAGAGACTGTGCCTTTTTGGAGTGAGACAAGGCATCCTTGAAAGACAACCCTAAAAGCAGCTCTGGTCCATGCCGTCAGTGGTGAGAGCACTGGGCATGGAAGGAAGATGTCACAAGCGGCAAAAGGACTTTTTCCGGGCGGTGCCGAAGTGACAAGGAAGCACACGAGGTTTCAGTGTGTTTCCAGGAGAAGCCTATGGAACAAGAAGGACTCCTTTCCTCTTCATGAACTGCAGTTTGAGTATACTAAAGTGTGGGGCCAAGGCTGGGCAGTTGATTTGGGAGAATGTATCGGAATGGGAAAGTCAGGGAGTGGGGAGGAGGAAAGTTTTTTTGTAAGGTTTTCAATTTCTTTTTTTCTTTTCCTTATAGTCTTTCCCTATTTTCCTGTAGTTTAAGTAATAAAGTGTTCTTTATGTTTAAGTTAGAGCCTGTTTTGCTTATTCCTGGTCACATCTCACAGCAGACACCAGGGTGAGGCATTTTCATGGGGGGGGCACTGGCTCTGTTCCAGGCTCAAACCATGACAAAACGTTAATGCTGAAAGTTGCTTTTTTGTCAGGTATTTAAAGGAGGAGAGAAAAAGAGCTATTTTTTGTAATATCTGTCACTGGGGAGCTGCTTTCAGAGCATAGGATTAGCCCAAAAGTGCAAAAGAAAGCAGACATGTGAATTATTAATAGTATATGAGGCAACAGAGGTTTTTAGGCAGTCTGACAGCTGATTCCCTCATCTGCATCTAGAGCTTATAGTGCTTGCAAGACCATTGCTTTGGCATGTTGTTTTTATGATGATATGTGGGGAAAATAAAATTACTAGGATAGCTGTATCTGTTCATCACTTAGGAGCTTGTCTGGTCCTCGAGTATGGAAAATCCAGTCTTCTGGCGACCCCATGAGCACCTAGCAGATATTGTACTGTGCGACTTCCTAGAGCCTGTTCTGTAGTAATCGCTGTTCCTTGAATGAAATCTTATTTATGTGTATTTTGGAGGCTTTTTCAACAAGGGTAAAGAACTGTTCTGTTACAATTATATCTTGTCATAATAAATACATGGAATATGGAACATTGTGTAGGTAATGTTTGTGCTACAAAAATGTATTGTTTTCATTGTATTTCAGATGCTTCAGGCCTGCTCAGTCCAGCACCTACCTGTCCCATATGCAGCATTTCCACCCCTCATTTCTAGTGACCCATTCCTTCTGCATCCTCCTCATATCTCTACACACCACCCTCCTCACTTACCTCCTCCAGGACAATTTGTTCCTTTCCAAGCACAACAGTCACGGTCGGTAAGTAATGCTTCTTACCCCACTCTCAGTAGAACTGGTGGGCTGGATGGGCACATAGTACTGATACCTGATTGAGTCAGAGACAAGGATTTTCTTTCAAATTGTAGCCGCTTGGTGTGAAGATGAAAAAATACTTCTGAAGTTCAGAGTTTCACTTCAGGTTTCGTCATTACCTGTTCTGGTTGTCCATATGCTTTTACTTCTCTCAGAAAGATGGGTATTTCCTTCACCAATAGGTATTTCTTTCCCAGGAAGCAGAGTAGAATCCAGACGAGGTTGTGAGAGCGTAGTAGGCATCTCAAAAGCTGAGCAGAGAAAAAAGCACAATGTTGCTTTTATTTTAGTTTCTTTTGTATTACTTCATGATTAATTTTTAAATAACCAGTCCTTTCCCTAGGACATTTTCTTTACACTTATGAAAATTACTGATGTTGCTTAAGCAGATTTGGGTTCATGGAATGGACTATGCAGACATGGAAAAAATGTGACCCTGTTTTGGATTTAGAGGGAAATCAGGTTTACAGTTCTGGCCTACCACTCTTTCTGTGTGGTTATGTGAGTACTTATCCATTTGTTTGCCCCGGTGAGTAGAAGATGCAGATATTTCAGTAACGCAGAAATAGGATATAGCTTTATTATTGCAAACATTGCTGAGACTCCTTCATGCCATGACTCTGGTGTGGATAGGATTGTAATCACCTTATTACAGTGATGGGAGAACAGTTTCCATCATCCTAACAAAATGGTTCTTTGTGGTAGAAGTCTTTGCGAGACTTAGCTTTAGAAAATTTATGGACTCAGGTTTTACCTTGAGTTGCTTACTTGGATTTTTAACAAGGCTTGCCTGTCTGCTTTCAGCTTTGCCAAAAAGCTTGCATCATAGTGATTTAAGAATATTTTGTTCTATATAGCAGAAAAATAGTGAATTCCTTTGGTTCCTAAGGTGGCTTTCTTAGCTGAATTTCTTGAAATGGTAAAATTCAGTATCAATAACAGAATGGTGTGTTTGTGAAACAGTAAGAATTCCTAGTTGTTTCTTGGGCATATTAACTAGATTTGACAAGCAACAAAACCAGTCTGGAATCCCATGCTTCTGAAACTTCAGAACTGCTTGTTAGCACTGCTTGCATGACCCTCCTAGGAAAGCATCTGCTTGCTTTCTGGATATCATTATCAGTTTCATCTGCTGGAACCACCATGATTCCCTTCCACTTTCCAATTTTTCTGGCACAATTTCAGTTCTTGTCTATGGTTGTTTATTTTTTTCTCTCGCATAGTTATACAGTGAGAGCAGCCTGGCAAGAAGGAGAACAAATATTTGTCCTGAAAAATGCAAGATACAGGAAATTACAGCCACTCCTATATTTGCTAGATCGCATAAATTCCTGGCCTATAAGCATGGCTAGCTGGAAAAGGTGAATTTATATCAAATGTGTAGTGTTGTCTTTGCTATTTTGGGTAGTGTTAATGACCTAGGAATTGCTCACAGAGTTACTATTAAACTGATCATGGCAGCACAGAATATACAGCTGGGACTACAGTTCTTTATTGGGGAGAAAATTTCATCTCTGTTATTGCAACAAAGACTATCTCTGTTTTTTTTGTAGCCACTTCAAAGGATAGAAAATGATGTAGAATTGCTTGGAGAACATCTTCCTGTAGGAGGTTTTACATACCCTCCCTCAGCCCATCCACCAACGTTGCCTCCCTCAGCTCCTCTTCAGTTCTTAGCCCATGATCCATTACACCAGGAGGTGTCATTTGGGGTAGTAAGTATTGTTTTCTATGCTACATTCTCTTTCACACTGCATTGACATTCTCGATCTTTATTCTGTCGTACATTTTGTTGAAAAGTCATGCTTTTGCAGTCGTATTCCATTATTGGAATAGCTGTATATTTTGGTATTCTCTTTAAGCCTAAGTTAATTAAGTTAAGAGTAATTTAATGAGACCAGCAAATTATTTCCAGTAACATTATCTGCAAAGTGCAGCAGCATTTACTTAGAAAGCTTTCCATGTCTTCACATAGTCCAGGATTTCTACTGCAGGTATGGGTTAGTACAGTTCAGAAAAATTGTTACCACTTTTAGTTAATTCTTCATCATTTGTTGAGTTTCCACAGCTCAGGAAAGCCAGAATGCTTTAAAAACAGTTCTGTTTAAGCAGTTGTAGAGTGCTTCCATAATTTAGACTACACCATATATTATAAAGATAGCCATGTTCTAAAGCGTGATTTAACTCAGCTTTCAGGGGATCAACA
Source organism: Zonotrichia albicollis (assembly GCF_047830755.1). NCBI lineage: Eukaryota > Metazoa > Chordata > Aves > Passeriformes > Passerellidae > Zonotrichia > Zonotrichia albicollis. Next base: position 64,504,266 of record NC_133860.1, on the reverse strand, counting down.
GGCAGTTCAACTGCAGCAGTACAAAATAAAATTAAAAGGGGTGCAGGATAAAGTCTATTTTGTATTTTGTTGAATCATGTGCTTCTGTGGTGTGTCCAGTGGTGCTACTTCTAGGATCTTTGTCTTGTACTTCATTTTGCAATTATACTAGGCTTGAGATTTGTCATGGTTTTGTTGTTGTGGTTTTGTGTGGATCACTTCTTTAAAAAAACCAAAATACCGCCTCTCCTGCCTGTGTGATGCTGGGAGAAATAGCTAGATCCCAAGTTTAGGTGCTGAAATTTTTATTGTCCGACACATTCATCAAGTTGTCAGTGGTTTATGGGCCATATTGTTATTTAAATTTTAAATAATTATTAAATTTTAGGCTCTGCAGCTGCAGAATCTACAGATACTTTGTCTTCAATTATTCTTCTTGAAATCACAGAACCTAATCAAATGGTTGCTTGCAGTTTTCATAAAGGTTCAAGGAAATGTCCACCATTTCAAAAAGTGATCGACTTCCTCCTAATCTAAAGGTGTACACATTATCAATGAAGTCTTCATGCACTATGAGACACTCTGGAGTCCAGGACACTTGAAAGCTTCTATAAACTGTTTGTATTTTATTCAGTGTGCTTGTTAGATTAATTAATTAATCATACATGTTTTGCTTGGAGTCAGACCTTTTCATTTTTAAGTTTGGTTGTTAAATCAGATAGGAAACATAGTTACCATTTTCTGCAGATCGTAGCATTTGTCCTCACTGATGCTTCAACTCTGTGTTGTTTATTGTGAAGGAGTAGAGTAGAGACATATTACAAGTAACCATGTGACCTTTTATAAAGTAATACTAAATTTTTACAAAGCTTTATTTGCATTGACACTAGAATGGAATAGATGCATTTCTGATTCTTCTTCATTCAGTGAACACAGCAGTTTCTAAATATGTTCTGGGATTGTAGAATTCACAAAGCAATAAAATTAATATTTCGTATGTCTAGTTTGAGACTCCAACTAAAAGGAACCTGGCTCTTTTGTATTGTTCTTATATTCTTATGTTCATATTCATATGTTAATTTTATGTATGACCATGGCTACCTAATTACAATGTTTCTGTTGTAAAATTAGGGGATTTTGGGTTAATCATTGGGAGTGCTGGGCTCTTGTGCTTTCAAATTTCAAACATGTAAGAAGAAAAATGTGTTTGTAAAGGCTTAGCGTGTTCTTTGTTTCAAAAAAAAAGTCTTAAGGCCCTCAAATATGAATTTAATAGGGATACATGAATTTTGAAAAAATTCAAAAACATTAATTGTAGAAAATACAGAACCAGTTTTTAGTAAAAGATTTTAGTAAAAGATGACAAAAAGCGCCCTGATTTATCCATAGAATGAATGCATGGAAACTTTGGGCTTGAGTGTCTCTCTAGGTGTGGTTCAGCTGCAGAAGTTGTACTGATTAAACCTTCTACATGCACCTGAAAGGCTTTAAGCCTAAATATAAGTATATACCACTGCTTAAAAGTTAGGTATTTTTAAAAGGATTTTTTTTTTTAATTCTCATTTTTAAAGAGTTTTTTAAGGGCTTCTTTACTCAACTGCTTATGCGCAGCCCTGGATAATAGCACCTGAGCTTTTTATATTTAGAAGAGCTTCAGCAATTCATGTCCTGTTTCCCAAATGGTACTGACTGCAGACTAAACACACAAGAACTTGTAGGGATTTCTGTTGTATATTACCACTTTTTCACATTAATTGATATGATTGTATATTATAGATGGGAATAATAATTTCAAATTGAGGCTGAGATTCTGTTGAATTTTAGCAGAGGCAAAATTTTTTAAAGAATGCTTTATTGAAAGTGAATGTCATTATTTCATTATTGATTAAGAATAGAAAATGTAGAATGATATGCTTACAGGCTGGATAAGGTTGGAAGGGAGGTCATCTGGTCAAGCAGGGCCACCTAAAACTGGGTGTCCTGGACTATGTCCAGCCAGGTTTGAGCATCTCCAGGAAGGCAGACTCCACCATCTCCCTAAGGAACAGTACTCAGTCACCCTCAGAGTAAAGTGTTTCCTGATTTCACACGGAGCCTCCTGTGTTTCAGTCTGTGCCCAGTGTCTCTGGTCCTGCCACTGGGCACCACTGAAAAGAGCCTGGCTCTGCCTTCTTTGCACCCTCCCTTCAGGTATTTAGATACATTGACAGGATCCCCCCGAGCCCTCTCCTCTCCAGGCTGAACAGGCTCAGCTGTTTCAGCCTTCTTGCGCACATGAAATGCTTCAGTCCCATCTTAGTGACCTTTGTTGGACTCTCCCCAGTATGTCCAGGTCTGTCTGTGCTGGGGAGCCCAGAACTGGACACAAGTTCCAGTTCTGCAGGTTGGAGTTGAAGCTTATTTTCTTCTTTCTTGCAGCCTTACCCACCTTTTATGCCTCGAAGACTCACAGGGCGCAGCAGATACCGATCACAGCAGCCAATACCACCACACCCTTACCATCCCAGCCTATTACCTTATGTGCTGTAAGTGAAAAGTACATTTGTTTGCTTCCATGTAGGCTATTAAGAAGTCAGAAAGCATCTTGGCATTTTTTATGGTTGGACTCTACCAGAGACCAGGCATATTTCACCTGTCTCAGAGGAAAACTTTGATTTATGTGTAAACTTTTCAGCCTACTTTTAATAACCAACATCACTGAGCAAGAAAATATTTAAGTGAGCAATAGTTCATCCAGTGTAGTTTTGTAGGTGTTTTGAGGCACAGCAGCCTCTTGTTTCTGAACTCTTGGTAAAATCTTCAACAGATTTTAAATCATAGTTCTATGATACTCTTACAGAGGCATAGTTACACTGTAGGATCAAGTTATAGGAGTCTTCCTTTATGGAATAAATTAATTTGGTTTGGTTCTTGATTGTAAAACACAAGAGTGGGGACTTCTGTGATTTGTATTCTTTATTGGCTTGAGTGCTACTCTGTCACAGCTGTCACATTCTGTTCTGCCTCTGAGTAGCTGTTTCTGGAAAAGATGTGAGACAATTAACATTTAGGAATTATCTGTAGTGTGTTATGGTAGACTCTCTATAAGAGAGTTTGGGTCTGTGACATGTATTAGTCTTCTGTGTTCTATACTGGAAGTAAGAATTAAATGTTTGGAAAAAAAAAGATTAGGTTTCTGGTGGCAGAGGTGACACTGACAAGGAAATAATCAAGCATTGACACCAGATCTGTAGATTCTCTCTGTGCAATGTCAAACGTGGCATGAGAATGGCACCAGAAATCTGATTCAGCAAAGTTGTTCAACTTTTCGTCTTGCAATCTGAGAGTAGTGTCATAGCTTCTTGCCTATTAATTGGGGACGTGATGTAGCACAATAATTCCTGATTCTACTGTATTAGTGCTTTGAATTTGTGATTTCCATGTCTGTGGATGGAGTTTTGACCCATTGTACTACCTTGAGGGGGGGTAAAAAGACTTACTGAATATACAACCAGAAAAACATCTCTCTGATCTCTCAGTCTGACGGGATTCTGCTTTTACCAACATCACAGTACATGAGAAAGTGAATTTGTGCTTGCCTTCAGGATGGGTTTGTCCGGTACAAATCCTATTTATCTTCACTTTTGTGGTTTAGGCTTGCAGAAGTTGCAAGACTTTTATGTTTGAGATCTAAATGGACTTAGTATTCCTTATTCCTCTTTGATGGTCTTTTATCCACTTAAGGAAATAAAGCATATTTAAAAGAAGAATATCAATTTTTTGTCAGTTGTAGGTCTCCATAGTCTGTGATAATTAAAAGATTAGTTTTTGTAATAAAGCTGAGCTTGGTTAAAAGCGTCAAGCGAAGCACGCATGCAGTTAAAAAGCACTCCCAATATCAGAAAGTTAGCAAAAAAAACCATTTTTCTGTGACTCTTTCACTTCAAATGTCTGGTCTTGACTTCAAACACATTTTTGCCAGTTCTGAGAACATGTTGATTTGAGAGGCATCAGAAAGGTTACTTTACCTCTGCCAGATGTTTCTGTGCTTTCCTTCAGCAAGATGCTGAACCTTATCCTTGTTTGCTCTCATGGTAGATCAATGCTCCCAGTGCCACCGGCAGTTGGACCAGCTTTCAGCTTTGAGTTGGATGTGGAAGATGGAGAGGTAGAAAACTATGAGGTTGGTGTGTGAACTACAACTGTCTTTAAAGAACAGATGTTAGCTCAAGCAATAGATAACATTTTATTATATTTTGCTTTTAATCCTGGTTTTGCTTTTCAAATAAATGTAGTGACTATGAAGACAGAATCCAGAAATGGTCCTTTCAGATTTTTTTGTAATACTGAATATTAGAAGCGTTTAGCTTTCTTTCTTGTCTGTTTCTCTCAGAATTCACCTTTCCAGGCTAATAATCATTAAATTGTTCAACTTTTATGTTCTCCATGCTACTCTTCTCCTTTCAAAATTTAATTGATTTTAAATACCAAACAGAAGTGAAGCACTTTCAAAAGAAAAGGGTAAGTTACTGGTTTTATGAGTGTAACTTTCAGAATAGTTTTAATATCATAGGAGTAATTAATCTAAACATATTTATAAAATTACCTTACTGCCTTTTCATCTCGCCCTCTGGAGGGGATGGTAATTCACATCTAGAGATGCAGAACCCTCTTCAATATCCTAGATAATTATGGGGCAGTTCCAATGGTTGTTTCTTTGCTGGTTCTGATGCTAATGGATTCCATTTGATTTCTCTTGAGTTAGTCATCGTTAACCCTGACTTCTGCATCTCTTTGCCTGTGCTCTCATTAAGATATCTGTGTAGTTGCACATCTTCAGTTTAACAATGAGTGCTTCTTTAATAACTTCTGTGGTGATTCAGAAACAGCAGTCTCTTCTGAGAATTTGGGCCCTAGGTTCAGTAGTGTAAGAAATCAATACCATTTGCAGCTTTCATGGTATCTTTTTGCTCCATTGATTGTCTGTTACACTGATGTTGTTTCCTATGCCCCTCATGAAGGAGTGTGAGTTAAATACATGACAGATTTCAAATTATATACATGAAAGGATTTTAGTTGCAGTCGTTGGCTTACAGAAAATTAACATAAAAATGAGCAGCCAAAATAGTGCCTAAAGTTTGATGATATGTATTTGTTTTCCAGATTGAGGCTAAAGTCTCCATATTTTAATTCAACTAGCCCAAGACACAGAATGGGAATAATAAACTGTCCCATTAAATTTGCGGTTTCTCTCACAAGACCAAATTCACATATTCTAATGAAGGAAATTAGTTGACAATTGCTTTCTGACAATTACCAGCACTGTTAATTTCATAGCGGGGTGAGGTGATCCCTCATAAGTGAATTATTTATTCAGTCACAGGACTAATTGAAAATTGGGTTCTTGGATGAATCCCAATCCCTCTGGGATGGGATTTCAAAACCACATCCTCTTGGGAGGTGGGTTTTGAAATCCCAGAGAAAATATCTTATTACAAAGACGGTTAAGCTCTGAAAGACTTTCTAAGGAGCTTGTATTGTGTGGGAGAACTAAGGTTCTAAACATTTATTTATAGCAGGGCGTTTTGTGCTAGCAGCTGGTGTAGTGAGATGTGATGGTAGTGCCCAACACTAATGGAAACAGAGCCTGTTTGATCAGTGAGTTTTTATATGTCTTATTTCCATGTTTTGCAGGCACTGCTGAATTTGGCAGAACGTCTGGGAGAAGCCAAACCACGGGGATTAACAAAAGCTGACATTGAGCAGCTTCCATCCTATAGATTCAATCCAAACAATCACCAGTCAGAACAGACATTGTAAGTATACAGTGGTCTCTTTCAAGGTTCCATAATTTAGGTGGCCTGATTTTAATTTCTTTAACTTGCAGTCACAGCAAGGTAGAAGAGCAAGAATACCTGATTTGTGATGTGAAAGCGCAGTAAATTAAAAAAAAAAAAAAAAGAAAACACCCATAGAATCCCACAGTCAATTCTCAGTTTCCATTGTCAGATGTAGATCACTGTAGCTACTGAAGGAATAAAATAGCTACTGTGTTGCAATCATACCTCTAAGGCTTTGTATGGAATGCATATTTGTTGTTCTTACATACCAGATACATTTGAACTTCATTGTCTTTTTTAGATGTGTGGTGTGCATGTGTGATTTTGAGTCAAGGCAGCTACTTAGAGTCTTACCCTGTAACCACGAGTTCCATGCCAAGTGTGTTGATAAATGGCTGAAGGTAAGAAAATGTAATCCTATCTTAGATTAAATTGATTATGTAGTTTTGTAGCAGAGGGTGGGGATATTTTGCTGTTATGCTTAATTTCATCTTGTTTTGTGTTTCTGATACTTAAGAAGCCAGCAGAATGGAATCACTGCCTAAGTATTATATTATTCTAATAATTGATGAAGACTGTTTCTTCATAATATTTGGCACAATGGAAAATTAATATGAATACAGTTGTTCCATTGACAGCTCTTACTGTCTTCCATTTGCTTAAAACAGTAACTGTGCATTTGAGTATTACACAACATTAAAGAAGACTTGAGAAAAAGTAAATAATATAGGAGATACAATACAGAGTTTGGTGATGATGGTGGCTTCAACTGTTTTACATAGCAAGAATGAGTACCAACAGATTTCCTTCCCCACTTTGCTGTTAATGTTGGTTTCTGGGGCAAATAAAGTTACATATGTTACATATGTACATTTATGTGTATGTATATATAAAGAAATGTAATATATACAAATAGAAGCTACAGTTTTACAAAATAATTTACCCATCCAAGAGGATTTGAGCAAAATAGAAAGGCTCAAGAGTCAGGACCGGCCAGGAAGAGTACTTATTAAATAGCAGCTGTGCAAAAGGTGAGAAGAACAAGAAATACAAGTAGATTATGACAGACATTTCTACAGGCTACATTGAGCCAGATCTACTGCTAGCAAGGTATTGATTCCCATCTTGCCTCAGTTTTTTGACTATTTTATTCTATTCAGCTTTAATCCATTTAGTCTGTCATGTGGAACATGGAAACTGCAGTGATCCTCTCTTGATATGGTCCCTAGAAAATTACAGATGGTGTTTGTTGTTTTGGAAAAAGAAATAAAACTCCCTTGCCTTTATGGCATGATAAATATGGCATCATATCTTAGGCAAGTGCTAAAATATGCAGTGCAGAGAATGAAAAAAATCAAGTCACTATTGACAGTATTTTTTTCCTAAGATACCAAGAATAATGAGAAGGATTTGAAAAAATGGGATGTCAAATTGCCCTTTAGCTACAGTACCCATAGTAGTCTTAAGTCTAAAGCTCCTACAAAATCTAGGGCTAGTGTAACTGTTTGTAATGCTCTTACTTTTTGGTATAAGTGGTTCAAAAGTGTCTGAATTCACATACATGCACAAAAATGAGCAAGAGTAATCAAAACACCTGGTTGTTTTTTTGTCATACTAAGAGGCAGCATGCACACATTCCACATAATATTATCAGTTTTTCTCTGCTAGATGTATGAAGTTTTTTTCACTTACTACAAATCAAGACTAGAGTCTGTATGTATCAAAGTGGTGTTCTTCAGTGTTCCCCTTCTCTTCTCGATCAGCATCCACACTATATGTGTCAGTCTTTCATTGCATGAAACTCTCTAAGTCAGGTGTGGTGGGGACAGTGAGAATCCAGGGATAGTATTCTCTCCACTTTATGGAAAGAAAGAAAAAAAGAAAAGAAAATGTCACTTGACATAGCCTGTGTGATAGTGGATGCTATAGGTTTATTATGTGGATTTTTTTAAAGACAGTTCATTCCAGGCTGTTAATGCAAAAAAAAAATATACCTCTGATCCATAGAACCCCTGATCTGCAGATTTCTGGAAGTTAGAGTAACACATCAGGAAAGTATCATGCGTGTTTATCTTACTGATCTTTCCTTACCTGACATCCCACTCAGGAGTCAGACAAGCATGTGGAGCTAGTCTCTTTTGGACTTAGTGTGTTACTTTAAAAGTTAAAGAGTTAGTCCTTTCAATTGAAAATGGCAATAGAATTTGGAACTGCAAAGATTTAGTTTAGTCTGTTTTCATAATCGTAGTGTATTGTTCTAGTAGTGAAATAGTTTTGCTGATGTTCCTGTCTCATCATAGAATCTGCATTTTCTAGCAGATCTTCACCTGTAGTATTCTAAAGGTTGTCCTTAGAATGAGGTGCAAGATATGCAATCAAAATGTAGAGGGGTGCAGTTAAACCTAATAGAAGTTGCAGACCTGAGTGCAAAATAAGATAGAGAACTTTAAACCATTCTAGTGTAAGTTCACTAAGACAATACTTTTACACCATGTGGGCTCAGTTACAGTGGTATGAAGATGATGTTTGCAAATAAAGACTGTTTTGCTTTGGAAGCTGTAACAAATTATCTGTAACACCAGTCTGTTTTAGTTACTGTCTCTGTCCAAACTTGGTTACAGTTAAGAAGCTAATATCTGGAAGTGATAATAACTGGAAAATATTTTATGTTTTGGTTTTGCTTCTGCCCATTTGTTTATGACTTTGAGAGCTTTATTTAATGTATCTTGATTGTGTAATTATGTCCACATCTGCCTAATTCACATCATCCAGCCAACATCATAAATGCTACAAGGGAAAGTTAAAATTCTATCTTTCAATACTTGTAATGTTATTCCATGAAGTAGACAAAGAAAAATATTATTGGTTAGTCACTAATTTTTACTCATTTAATTTAATTTCTTTGAAGAGAGTGTATTTGTTATCTAGGACTATTTCTAGAACTATGGAGTCAAATTAATTTTTTTTAAAGTTCCATCATATGCCACTTCAGTGAAAGATATAACTAAAAGGTTAGTGCTTCAATCTGAGTACTTTAAAAATACTCTTGGGCTGCCTGTTGGTGATGATGGCAAAGTAAAAAAACTGTCTAAAAACATTTTTAGATAGTGGCTTGTATGCATGGAATATGTGACAACACTATCATTTTAGGTGGCGAGCAAGTAAGAGGACATGTTCTATAACAGTGCATTAAGTTGCCCACTTCAGCTAAAATACTTTCTTATTTAAGCAAACTTAAAGACATAACAAGAGAAGATATAATACAGTGGAGGAAACAAAATAATTAAAAGGAGAGAGGTTATCCTTTCACTTTTTGTAGTATTCCTAGTTCCCATGTTTCACAGAAGTATTTGGCTCCTTCTTACCCTATATCCTCTAGTCATGTATGAACACATGAGAAATGTGTTCTTCTATACAATAAAAATCATAATTCCAAAAGAGTACTTGACACCATGACCTATCTTCACCTTGAGGGTTGAGAACAATGTTAAGAGGACAACCTGCCTTTATATTTAACCTACTAGGAAATGCTGTATTATATATAAGAAAAGACAAACTGTAACTATACTTCAACTTATTTCTGATAGACTAAGACCAAAGCAGTGCAGTGGTTTTTAGAGGATTCTAGTAGCCCTATAGTTTCATTATTCTAAATGCAGTTCATTTTAACTATAAATTTCTATAGAATATTTTTTAAAAATCAATTAATTGTGCAGCACTCTATAGTTACAGCACAAAATTAATTCTGCCTGAAAGAGTGGCAAGTTAGAAGATCATATTACAATGTTATGTCCTACTCACTCCTCTTTTGGTGCCAAAGAGTCATATAAAATGCCAGGAGGGGGAAATTCATTTAATGAAAGACAAGAATGCAACTAAATTTAAAGCAGATGTTCATGTAGAATCTTGAAAAGTTACTTTAAAAGCAGTGGTTTGGTGTCCATGAGTATTCATGTTATCCTTGCAGAGTAGGTCTATGTCTGCAGTTCCTGACTGGAAGTTACTCCTACTGAATGCTGTTCTGTAGTGCAAGTGGTTGTTACTTCAGTACCAACCTAAGCAAATAGGTTTGATTTATTAATGCACTGAATTCCATGTTTAGAACATGCCTTTTTATTTTAAACATTATATCAGCCAGGCTATATTTAGAATCAGGCACATGAAATGAAATTAAATGACTGACTAAGGACATTTTGAAACTGCTAGAGAAAAAGCAAGAAATATAAGTTTAATTGATAGTCCAATCCATGATTTACAAAAATTACAAAGCAATAAAATTTATGGACAGTGCTAACAGTTGGCAGCAGGAAAACTGACGGGAAAAATATACTGTAACTTTAATTTCCATTACTGAATAATGCTTTTCAGTAAAAAATAACACAGTACTTTCATAGGATTGGTTATTTTTTTGATTTAAAATATTTGACAAAGAATTCTGAATTCTGGCCTACAGAGTCATACTTCTTGATACTCTCACTTGTATTTTCATTAAAAAAATCTGGTTGCTTTAGAAAACTTGGAGTACAGTGGTTGGTCTTGCAGTTTTGGTAACTATGAAATAGACATTTGTGACAAGGAGGAGTTCTCTTCACTCTTCCCTTTGCAAGGGAAGTATTGACTCATGGATGTTATATATTTTTCTGGGCCTTTTTCTCATTATTTGCTAAAATGAAAGTAGCCACTGTTTGAAAAGGGGAATGAGAAGGCAGCAATACTTTCACAGTAGCTTAAGGAATATTACTTCTTATCTGCCTTACTTTTTAAGGAGGCTAGAAAAATAAATGAGTCACAGGACATATTTTCAATATGTGCTTTACTAAAGAGCTATATATAGGCCTGCTGAGGTGTGTTACTTGAATATCTGCTTGGTCGGGTCATCTTTTCTTTTTTATTTTATTCCCCTTCCCCTTTACTAAAAGCCCCTCCCTTTTCCCCCGTTTGCTTTCAGCTTTGACCAAGTCTGTCTGATGTTTTTCTGTGATGATAACCAAATGAACGAAGTACGATGTCATTCCTGATCAGTGCAGTTTGTGACAATATGACATCCTCACACAAAATGTTTATTTGAGCCGAAGGTGTCTCAATTTGTTTTGGTGGTTTTCTCTTCGTCGTACAGTACAGGTTGTTAGTTACATCCATCTGACTGCAATACACTCTTAATTGTGAATCTGCATTAATGAAACCACCATCACTTAGCTAGAGCCTTATTTGTTGTCTTGCTTTGGCTTTAAAGGTAAAAGGCACAATTATTTTTTGGTAAATGTAATTTTGAATTTGCAAACTCACCACACCATTCAAACATAACAAAACAAGAAAAGACATAAGCACATTCTGTCTTCTCTTGAATTGCTGTTCAGCAGTCACAGATGTCCTTGTCACGTACACGTTACTTTAACAATGTATTTGTCAGTCTGGTTAACCCTGTTTTGTTTTTCCTGTTTTACAGGCAAATCGCACCTGCCCAATTTGTAGAGCTGATGCTTCAGAAGTGCATCGTGATTCAGAATGACCAATCTAAGAGCACAAATCTGGTTTGGGTGTTTCTGGTCACATGTATATATGAACTGTCTATTGAACTTATCTACCCATGTGGCTTCCAGCCTACCCTTTACACAAAAGGGTCAGTGGACCTTACTTTGCACTGTGTGACTTAATCAATTATAAAGCTTATAACTAGTCTTCACAGTTACAGGATTGTTATACTAACAAGTGTGATTGGAACTCCAAAGATTTTTTTTTAGCTTAATTTTGTGTGTGCACTAACATTCCCTGGGTTTTGTGTGATCATTCCAAGTATTGCTGCAAGATTACTGTGGATGTGATCTTTTAGCATGTGCTTTTATATAAAAGAAAAAGAAAAAAAAAAGTGGTAGGTCCAAACAATATAGCAATCTACCTTATATAGAGCCTTCAGATACTGTGAGTGGGGATGAATGGTATGAGTGTGTTTGCCTGAGAGAGGATGAGTGAAGTGTGCTTGTGACTGGGTGTGCCTGCGTGTTTGAGAACCTATATACCAGCATGTACTGAGAACGTATGTGTGTAGTAATAATTATGCTGCAATGTATAATCTTGTGTGTTATTTAAACAGTACTAGTACTGTACACTGGTTCCTTCCCTTGTGTTTGCAGTTGCACACTGAATGCAATGGGTGCAGCAATTACAGACATTTAGTATTTTGTCCCCAACGTGCTTACAGGTGTAAAGACCTTTCTACCTACTACTATTCAAACAGCTGTTATGCTTCCCCTTCACTGGAGGCTTTAAGTGTGTACCACTAAAGAATGCATTGATTCTTCATACATGAGTAACCTTGGGGGTATTATCATATGTTATAAAGTCTGGATTTTTAAATGGCTGATTTACAAGTTATTTTATCAATTTAGAGTCACAATATCACATTTAGCAATATTAATGTTTTCAATTGCTGAAATATGTCAATGTTTTTCTGTTTTCCTTTTAAATTTTTCTAGCTGGGTTTACCAGTTATGTATTTCTTTCATGAAAGGAAGCAGGAAGTACACTGAGGGTGTCCTGGTCTTTTGGAAAAGCTCTTAACTTTTGCCCATTGTACTTGCTAAATACATAATCTTTTAGCTTATAAACACTGGCTTTTCATTCTTTGTCATCTGCAAGGAAGTTGGTATGTAACTAAAATAACTTGTAAAAAGTTACAATTTTATTCCTGCGACTTCATGAATAAAATGCATTTCTAGCGTTTTCTCAGAAGTAGAATTTCATAATTCTTTCATCCTATCACAAGAGGAGGTAGGTTTTGGTCATAACCTGCAGAACTCAGTTGCCCTAATGCTGCTTCTTTCCCTTCCTTATTTCATGATAAGTGTAATAGGAAGAAGGAACTCCTAGGTTTTTGCAATCAAGTTTCCAGAGTGCTCCACTAGAGGAGAAATTTGGAATACTTTCCAGAACAGTGCTGTGAAAAAAGGGGATAATGTCTATTCAAGTGCTCTGAATAATATTTTATTTGGGCTATGAAAAAAAATGAACTTTTTTTGTAATGTTCACACTGTTAACGTCTGTGATGTGTTCTAGCAAAATACTTAGGTCTGCATATGCCACAGTTATTAAAAGGATGCACTTTTTGCAAGGAAACTCTTCTTATAAATTCAGTGTCATTTCTTTGGTTGCAGTTGCAGCACAAGTGGCACAACTACCAGTATTGCTACAACTTGCTGCCAGTCTCAGCTTTAAGTTTATTCTTTATAATTTCTGATGCTTTTGTATGCTGCTATGCTTTAGTATCAGTTAAAATTTCAGTGTTAGAGGTTCTCCTAGCTGGTTTTCCTCTTTAAAGATTTTACAGACCAGTCACAGCTCTTGGTGCAGCTAAATAAAAGCACAATTTTGCCCTGTTTCAAATGTTTTTCCCTCTGTTTAGTTGTGCAGGTGGTTCTCAAAAACAGTGATGCTTTCTATACCTGTCCTTACTTAGGAACACTAAATAAACAAAAATGCTGTTATTTCCACTTCAAAATACTGTAATTTCTTTTTCCTCTCATACAGTGGAGTTAAAGAATAGGCTTTTCACAACAGCACCTAGCAGGTTAAATTACATGTAATAAAATTTATTTTTTTAACAAATAAAATCATGTTTAAAAAGCATATGCCACGTATGTCTTACAAAACTTAGCCTCTTTTATATAATTGCAAAAGAAAAAGAATCCATGTACAGATTTAAACATGACTAACATTTCTGTGTTTAGTATTCAGTTCAAAGCATAGAAAGAGGGTACTTTTTCTAAACTTGATACGAGTGAACAAGACACATACTTCTGAAGCTGAGGGAAAGTAGTTCTCTTTCTGGAACTGGAGAAATGTCCCTTTTCCCCCACTAAAGTACAGTGAGACGATGGGGGGTCTAGGAGATGGAGGGTCTAAGTTGGTAAAATCCTGCAATTAATTGTTGCACTCTTATGGCTCATCTCTTCTGGAATGGTTCTTCGGTTTGCTTGGATGAATGGGGACTTGCTTCTCGTGGTCAGTGTGTACAAAGAGCACACATGCTTAATGTTTTGAATCAGCTCAGACAGGCTCCAACCACATCTTCTGTGGTGGCTGTCAAGGGCAGGGGATTTATGTTCAGCTCTTAACTGCCATGTATTATGCACAGCTGCCGTGGTGCCTGACAGCACCTGAATTCAGCAACACTTCTTTATGTTCATTGCCTTTCTGCTATCCAGTTACTCTTTTCTTCTCCAAAAAAACAAAAATATACAACCTCCAATATGTTTGCTTTATCGTATTGGCACTGCTGTGTTTTTTTGCATAAACTGTCAATTTAATTTGACATTTTGGTGGATATCAAGGCCTACAGATAATTCCAGTGTCTCATTTTTTGGCATTCTTTAGAAAAAGAAGTAAGGCCATGTGTTGTACGTCATTTTGTAGAGGCTCTTGAATGTGATTTCACAGTTCTTAATACAAGGCATAATACTTGGGATGAGACTTACCGACTGTTTTAATCTTAATTGTAGAAAACAGTTTCTACTGAGTTATCTTTGGGCCTTTGTAAAAGCTGTGGTTTTTTCCTTTGGTACATTGTTACCTCATTTTGCTACTTGTGTTTCAGGCTTGCTAATTATTATGAAAGCTTATGGTTTTTGTTGGAATCATATTTTGTTAAGTGTTTTCTTTAAATCATATGCTATTGTATCATTTAACATGTAGTTTTAAATGTATTATAAATATCTGTAACCAAATCATTTGAAGGCTTGATAAATTTTTAACAAAATTTGTACATTTTTTATGAGAGTTACTAGTAATGCTTTACTAGGTAGTGCAATGAATTTTTATTTTTAATCCCTGTGCCCAATTTTGGAGTTGAGAGAGTTGTTCAGTAATAAATGTATGATGTACACTTACACAATTTTGTCCTGTTCTTTCTTTGAGAAGTGTATGGTTTTATTACTGGGCATATTTCTGTGCATCATCATGCAAATTGAAATATTACTGGCAACAGACACTCGTATTGTAGATGTTTTGCCACCTTAACTGTAGCACACAACTTTTTCTTTATTCTTATGGTGAAAGAGCCTCAGAAACTGATCTGAAATGCTGTACCATATTTCTGAGGGTGTGAGAATTGAACTTACTCAAAGCCCTGTGCTCTAAAGATCTTACTTACTTAGCCAGAAGAAACTTTGCAGGGATGAAGGTGCTTCTTAGGCATACTGTTTGCACTGTGAATCAGTAGAAGAGATTTGTTACATTTGCAGTGCCCTGACAGTAGTAGGTGATGCATCCTGAATTATAACGGTTTCATTAGCCAGGGTCACACAAGAAACTGGTAGTAAAACAAAACCAAAAAGAAAGGAAAAAAAATGAAAGGAATTGTGTGATTTTGGTTTTAAGATAATGTAAACTAAGTTGACATTAGTCAACTTAGTAGTTTTTTAAGAGGTTTACAGTAACATAGGACATTTAATAGCTGCATCTATAGCAGGTGTTCTAGGTACTCAGACACATTTGAAGATTAATTCATACTTTTGAGAATCCTTGTGCAGGTTCACACACATACCTTTTATATTTGGGAGATGCTGGAAAATACAAAGGTATCAATCTTTGATACCTTTGAGCTCAGATACTTGCAAAGTCACATTTTTTGCACATGAGTATATTGCAGAGCAGCTTCCAGCATCATCAGTAGTTTGGCCATGACCAGTCCTAGCCTGAAGAGCAGAATTGCCCTGCTTCTCTCTCTTCATCTGGTCTCTGCTCCCCACCTTTGTGTCACAGCATTTCAGTCTCTTCCTCAGCCTGTGCAGTGTCTGTCTTTGCTCAGAATCCTGTGTTACCACTCCTTGGGAGTCTCCTGGCATTCTCATTAATTACCTGACAATTTCTGTTGCTAACTTCTAGTAAATCATATCACTGCCACCAGATACCTCATCCTGTGTACTCTTTCATGGTTCTGTTTTCCTTTCTTGCTTTCAGCTACAGCCTACAGCTCTCGTTTGTCTATCTGGTGTGTCTCCTGTAACCCTCCTTCTCACACTGCAGTGCACATAACCATCTGACTTCTAGATGTGGTATTTCCTTGCAACTGATTTGCCTTGCAAATTTGTGATTTGCATGCTCACAGTGCTTATCAACTGATTCAGGAATGACAGCATGCTGAAGAAAAGATGGAGTTCCTGATTTCTTACTTAGTCATATGTGCAATAGACAGGCTTGGCTTTTCAGGAGCAGTGGCATTGCTGCAGCTTTTGTCTAATTCTGGCCTTTGCTAACCTTGGTAGGTGTAGATGTATTTATGTAACAGCATAAGGATCTTCCCTTATCTATGGTTCTTTGAAGAATTAGGGTACACTTCCAAATCAACTGCCCTTGTCTTTATAGGAGAGTTCAACTTGCCAGAAATACACTGGGAGCCATCACACACCTGGTACAACCCAGGTCATAACATTCTTAAAAACCTTGTAAGAGCTTTACAGAAGCAAAGGGAGCCAGCTGGAAAAGATTCCCTCCTTGACCTCTGTTTGTAAACAGAGAGGATCTCATGCGTGGAGATTGGCTCCATCTTGGCCACAGTGACCACAAAATGGTTAAAATCTTCGTTGATGTGAGAGAAAATCCCAGCAAAACCTCAGCTCTGGCCATGAGGAGAGCAGACTGTTCAGGGAACTAGACAGTAAAATCCTCTGGGAAAATGTTTAGGCAGATGCTGGGGTCCATCAGTGCTGGTCACTTTTTAAACATCACCTAGGGGCACAGTAACAGACAATTCCTAAATGTTGGAAGTCAGGCAGGTGAGGCAGGAGGCCAGCTTGGCTGAGCAGGCATCTTCTCTCGGAAATAAGGCAAAAAGTAAGGTACATCCCCAGGAAATAAGGTCAGGTAACATGGGGAGAATGCAGAGATGCTGCTTCCTACTGTAGTGAGAAAATGTGCAGCCAAAGCTCAACTGGAGTGGAAGCTGGCCAGAAATGGGGACAATAAAAACAGTCTATTCCAATGTATTAATTGCAAAAGGTAGTGTTGAAGGAACATCAGCCTATTACAGGATGAGCAAGGTCACCTCGCGAACAGGGACAGGGGCAAGGCAGAGGTGTTAAATGCATTCTTTAACTCTGTCTTTAACACAGATAATGGGCCAGGGATGATGGACACCCAAGGGGGTCTCAGTGCCCTGAGCTGGAGGACCGTGACTGTAGAAAGATCAGTTTCCTTTTGACCCTGAACTTGTGCAGGATCTTTTCCATCTGGACCCCTGCAAATCTGTGGGGCTTGATGAGATTCATCCAGGAATACTCAAAGAGCTAGTTGATGTCATCACAAAGCCTCTCTCCAAGGATTTTTTGGTAGTCTTGGGGATTTGGAGAGGTCCAGATGATTGGAAGTTGGTGAACATTATCCTGGATTTCAACAAGGAAAAGAAGGAACCTCCTAAAACTACAGTGAAGTCTTACTTCACTGTCAGGTAAAATTGTGGAAAAGATTATTCTAGGAGTACTGAAAAACACTTGGAGGACGACCCAGTCATCAGTTACAGCCAGCACAGCTTCATGAGGGGAAAGTCCGGCTTGTTGAACCTGATTTCCTTCTACAGAAACATAACCCACCTAGCTGACCAAGGGAAGCTGGGTAATGTAATCTTTTTGGGTTCCAGTAAAGCTTTCCATACTGACTCTCACAGTGTCCTTCTGGACAAAACATCCAGCACACACCTGGGTGAGCACATCACATGATGGGTGAGCAGCTGGCTCATGGGTCAGTGAATGGGGTGACATCAGACTGGTGAGCTGTCACTGGTGGGGTTCCACAGGGCTCCATCTCAGCCCTGAGCTCCTCAACAGCTTCACAAATGAGCTGGACACAGGACTGGAAGGGATACTAAGTAAGTTTGCCAACAACACTTCACGCAGCCCACTGGAGCCTGGGCTAGCTCTTAAAGCTCTGGCGCTGCACCAGGAGTGGGAAACAGGCAGGGCTTGGGGTCTGCCCAAGGCTGAACCTGAAGAGCCACTTGCTTTCCAGTGCAGACAGAGACAGTGACGGGGAGCGGGTGGAGGAGAAAGGAGGAGGCTCTTCTCTTGAGGTTCCACAGGGAACAGTTCATTACCAGTAAAGGGAGTAAGGTAAGAGAGACCCAAGCACCATTCCACACGGGTTTTTAATCAGTCTCGATTTAGGGGGTGGTTACAAACAATCATCCAACTGGATATTTCAGGGGCAGAGTGAGGGGAATACATAACTGGTTTGGGACCCATCAGGACTGATGGGAGGAGATGGTAGGTCACATGGGCCAATGGGGTGTCCTGGTTTAGGAGAATTCCAAAGGGTGTCATGATCAGGGATTGGCCCAAGGGGAGAGTGACAGAGAAGGTTCTGGAAAAAGGGACTGGGTTGCCTTGACAGGCAAGGGAAGAAGCTGGAAACAAAGGGCGGAGAAAGGCTTGAGGGACAGTACAAATCAGGGGTGAACCAACTTTGGGGAGAACATAGGGGTACAACAGAACAAACCATTAGACTGAAACAAACATGAACCACAACAAAAACAAATACTAAATTGGGAAAGCTGTCTACTCCCTCAGAGGCCTTGCAGAGAAACCTGGAAAAATGAGACGGGAAAAATGATGGACAGGCATCCCCTGTATGAAGTTCAATGAGAGAAAGTGCCTGATTCTGTGCCTGGGACATGGTAACCCTGTTGGAATTAGAGGCTGGAGAGTAGCTCCATGGAAGGGGACCTGGGGATCCTGACTGAACATGAGTCAGCAGTGCCCTG
The DNA here is from genome assembly GCF_047830755.1 of Zonotrichia albicollis. Lineage (NCBI taxonomy): Eukaryota > Metazoa > Chordata > Aves > Passeriformes > Passerellidae > Zonotrichia > Zonotrichia albicollis. Next base: position 64,485,720 of record NC_133860.1, on the reverse strand, counting down.
GCAGGCAGAAGGGTCACCCGTGTGCTGGGTGCATCAGGCACAGCATCACAGCCAGGCAAGGGAGGGGACTGTCCTGCTCTGCTCTGCACTGGGGCAGCCTCACCTCCAGTGCTGGGGGCAGTTCTGGGTGACATAATATAAAAAAGACATTGAGCTTTTCTAGAATGCCCAAAGGGTGGCAATGAAACTGGTGAAGGGTCTGGAGGTGAAGCAGAGGGAGGTCACTTGTTCTGTTCAGCCTGCAGGAGACTGAGGGGAGACCTCATTGTGACATGCAACATCCTCAAAGTGAAGGGACTGGCACTGATCTCTTGGCTCTCATGACCAGTGACAGGACATGAGGAAGTGGCATGAAGCTGAGTCAGGAGAGATTTAGGTTGCATTATCAGAAAAGGCTCTTCCCCCAGAGGGCACTGGAACAGGCTCCCCAGGGAAGTGGTCACAGCACCAAGCCTGCGTTCAAGAAAGGTTTGGACAATTCTCCTGGGGATGGTGGTGTGCAGGGCCAGGAGCTGGACAGAATGATCCTGATGGGTCCCTTCCAACTCAGCATATTCTATAAGTTTGTGGATTACTGCATCCACAAAGCTCTGTGCTTTTTCAAACACACAAATATTCTATTTGTGAGCAATCAGTTCTGAAATGCCTGTTCTGCCTGGCACAGTCTCACATGCTGGCCTTTGCAATGGATTGCACTGTGCCACTTAACACATCACTGTGTCTGTCTCAAAGTGTAATTTCCAGTTGTGAAAGAACTCCAGTATCATCAGACTTCTAACACTTAGAACAAAATTCAGCAAATCTCCATTTTGATATGGACATCTTGGAAAGGCTCATCCTGGCATCACTAGAAGAGTCTAAAGTTAACAGCTGTGCAGATGCCCAAGCCAGCACAGTCCTCCATGATAAATGTCCTGGGAGGTACCCCACCAACTTCCTCTGTCTCACTGTTTCTTCCCATAGATTTGTGTGTGCAGGAGAATCATTTTCACCACACCATGTTTGCTAGGGTTTGAATAATGTTTATGTTTTTTGAGAGGCAACGAAGGAAAGAATATGGAGAGAGAAGTTAAGAAGCAATTCACAGCTCATTTGAGTACTAGGAGCTTGGGCCATCATATAGTCTTATTTAAAAACTGAAGATAAATCTGTGAGTTCAGCAAGAGAAACAAGACAAAACTGTAGTCAAAACAAGGAATGGAAATCTTTTTTTCATGTGCAACAGACTAGTAATGAAACGAGGTACATAGACCATAACATTTATATGGTCTACCATCTTCAAAAGAAATCCTTAGCGAGTAACTGTGATAGTTTTGCGTAGTAATTAGGAAGTATTTCTGTAAAAATTAATGAAACAATTGTGCTAATTGAAAGAAGAAAGAAGTAATTATGCATACTGGTGCTGTTAAAACACTTTTTTTTGCAATATTTGAAGTATTGGTTCTCTCAGCTTGCTCTTGGTCTGCAATTTACCGACCTGCTGTTGATCACAGACTATCCCTTCTGTGTACAGAGATTATTTCTTCTCTGTTGAAACAAACTTTTCCTTTCTACCCAGATCTAGTCCAACCTGCAGGGCCAGGAGCACTTTGGGCCTGTAGGATTTAATTTTGCTTGGTCTTATGGCATTTTGCTATGTCTTTTCCTTCCTTTTGGTGAGGCCAAATTTAAAAACTAGTTACTGCAAACTGCTTTTCATCTTCCTCTGTATACCATTGCATCTTGGGCCAGCAAGAATAGATTTAAGGAAACAGACCAGGGGAAGGAAGTTGCAGAGCATGAAAAGAAGTGATTGTACTTCATCTTTAAGACTTCAGCATGGAGAATGATCCGTTTGCTACAAAAGGAGTAAATGCAGTTGAATACTACAAATGACACAGCATCAAAAAATAAGTATGTCAGTTTTGGTCTTGGATGGTTGCTCACTCACATGCTGAAATGAATTCTTTGACCAGACCATCTGTCTGTTATTAATAGGGTGTCTCATTCAACAAATTAATGTGCTTCTACAATGTACACGAAAGGACAGGAAACCGTACAACTTCTGTAGGGTTTGACATTTACTGACAAATATCAACACCAGATGCTGAGGGAACACAATCACAGTAATCAATCTGTAGGGTCATATAATTCTGTGTATCCTCATTTTTGTGTAATGTCCTCAACAAGTCAAGTGTCATCAGTTTACTAGTAGAAGAAGAGCGGAGCAGATAAAGAATTGTTGTGTGACTTCAGTTTACCGCAGGGTGGGTGCTAGGGATAAGAGCCGGAAGCAAAAGCCTTCGGGTTAACTAAAGGTCATGTGGGATGATTAGCTGCTAAATTCATCCTGAGGTAGCAGGTAGGAGTGCTCTTTTGACAGAACTCCATACCTGAAGTGAAAGATACAATCTGTCTGAATCCATTTAGAAAAGAAACAATGATCTGCTTTGGTAAATCTTTCTCAGGGTATGAGACATTCAGAGAACAGACAAGATTTGCTGAATTAAGGATATTATTTGCTGATTAAGAAGACTATTCCTTGGGAAACCACTTATACCAAATGCCCCTGGGCTCTGGTCTTCCTGGGGATTGTCTTAGTGAGCCCATAATTATGCTTATGATGGATTTTGCAAGATCTGATGCCAGGGGGAATCTCAACATCAAGTGTCACAGATCACAGCATCCCTGAGCTTCAGAAACACTGCTGAGTCTGTGGGCTAGAATTTCTGCCCTCATTCTGCCCTCATGGACTGTTAGGTAGGTGGCTCTGTAGGAGAGTGGAAATGGAAAGATAAACTTCCATTTAGTTCTTGTTTTGGGACCTGGAGGAAAAAAACGAGCCAAAGAGAGATTGATAAGACTGTGCCCAGCCACAAGAAGCCCCTGCTGCTCTGTGCCTGTTGGATGAGGCAAAATGCATTCACCAGCAGAAGGCTTCCAGTCTCCCTAGGAACTGCAGATGGCAGCAATTCAACAACTAATTCTTTCTCATTGCCACCACTGCCCTGTGCATCTAACTGTGTCTCATGAGGAGCTGCAGTTTCAGAACACAAAACCTTCAAACACAGTGCGAGTTCTACAATTCCCAGTCCTCCTCCTTCTCTTTTGTCTTCCCCCACCTCCTCACATGGTGTTTCCCCTTCAGTAGTGGGAGAGATCATGGTTTATTGCCAAGCTGAACCAGTTTCCTGCCCATTGTGACAATGACAGCGCAGAACGGACAGAGGACAATATTGCAGAGCTAAGGACAATATTGCAGAGCCAAGGACAATATTGCTGCCAATGTGACAAAGCTCCTTGTGCAGACAGCTCAGCCTTGCTGCCACATGGTACTGCTGTGGGAAACCAGTCTCTAAGCTCTTTCTTAGATGCTCTGGAGGGTGCTGTGGATGTTGCAGAAAGTGTTGAGTCTTTTACAGTGAAGCTCTGCTGAAGCTCTGTGGCACAGCCATGACATTGTTACATTGGGTAATACCTTTCCAGGACAGAGATATTGCTGGCATTGCTGTTAGGGGAGTGGGACTGGGAGTGCTTTTCTCCTCAGCGGGCTGTGCAGAGGGACAGGGTCACAGTGGCAAAAATGGGCTGCAAATTGACAGCAAGCAGACTGTGTAAGGCACAATCCTCAAACAGAGAGTGTTCTGCTTGGCATCCTTTCTGCCCTGTAGGCACCAACATTCTCCATGAAAGCCAGACTCTGTGAAAAAGAAAGTGGTGTGTAGGAGCATATTTCATTTTGAAAGGGTGGTTTCCATTCATAAATGGCATCATTTCATTGACAGGACATCTAAATTATGGCAGATTGGTTTGGTTTTGAATACCAAAGTATTTGAAGTAAGGCAGGGCTAAATATGTATATGCAGCTGTGGCTACCATTATTTCACAGTAATAATTACATTATTATTATAGAATAATTCAAGTTTTACATAGTAACTCACCTCTTGCACCTCAGATAGTACATAAATGGTACCTACATAGCTGCTGATATTCCTGGACTCTTTTTCCAAAAATCTGCAGTTGTTATCTGCCACAGCTTGGTGAGCCAGTTTCTATTTCCCTGGAAATTTTCTGGCAAGGTGTATTACATGCCTTTTGGCTAGGAGCTTCAGCTGCTGTACTTTGGCCTCTGAAAGACAACCATCTGTTACTCAGGCAAGAACCACCTGCTCTGCAATTGGCAGTGTTGAGCAAGTATTACAAAGAACTGATCACCAGGATAATATGGGTAAGCAGAGAGAACGCCTATTGTAAGAAAATTTCAGTTCCCAATGAATGCAGATGGATTTCAGTGCTATCTTTGCTGGGCTGTCCTAGGAGAGTGTTTTTGAATGCTACTGTTCATCAATAATATGGTGAACAAGGAAAATAGAAAAAATAGAAAGTGAAATCAGAATGTTGTCATAAATAGAGGTAGATGGGAAAAGATAACACAGGGGAAAAAAGATCTTCGCCTTGTTGCCAGTTGGAGCATTCTCTGTAGCAAACAGGATGTCACAGAAAGACTGTTTCTTTGGTTTTTTTACATGGCTGAAGTAAGAGAAAAAGTAAGAGAAAAGAAGAAAATAAAATTAAGTCAGTACAAAATAGGGTTAGTGGGCATGTGGGATGCATAGATAAGAATGCCAAGCAGAGATTCTACATTTCCTTTCCTTAAGTGGCAATCCCTTTCCCAGCTGCATATCCAGACTGTGTGTTTACATTGAAACTTGCTGTCCCTTCCCAGCTGTTTTCTTCCAACTAAACCACATGAAACCACGTGAAATCTCTCTTGATCTGAGCATCTCTATGCTGGATATGCAGCCTCGATCCTCTCTGGGACTGGTGTCACGATCCGTCCTTAGGAAAGGGTTTCATGATGGCTCGTTGAGTGATCTCAGAGTGCAAAACCCAACATGGCACAGGGGGTTTGCAGTAATAATCAAAAACCAATGCACCTTTATTGAATGACCACAGCAAAATGTGTTGGGGGGAATTGGGAAAAAGGGAAGAATAAGGACAAAGAGGGAGGAAGAGAAAGAAGGTATGTAGCTACCGAATATAGAGACGAAGTCCATTGGTCCAGTCCAGCTGTGGATCCACCTGTTCCACTGGGGAGATCTCAGAGATTCCAGTCGATTCCAACTCCTGTTATACTCTCTTTCGATGGAGAAAGAGGATGAATCTTGAAAATTAATTAAAACTAGTAAATAACAGTCTGTTGTAATTTCTGGGGGAAAGAAAAAGGGTACAAACAGTCCATATTCTCAGCAGTGGGCAAGAACCATTGTCTTCTTGGTCCACTGCTCGCACCTGCAACATGCACCTCGCTTTGGTCAGCTCGCCTCCCCTCACAGCTCCTCTGGCTTGGGGGTTTCAGTCCCAGTCCTTGGAAGGAGGGGGCGTTTCCACATAGGGGTTTCATGTCTCAATCCTTGAGGGAGAAACTTCTCCCATCTCAGTCCATGCATCTTGGTGGTTGTAAAACAGGCGAGAGGTCTTCTGTGGGGACCACCAAAACCTACCAAAGGAAAAGTCCAGCCAGGCAGAGAGATGGAGAAATTCTAGGGCCATTGTTGTGAAGCAGGTGCCACCAAAGAGAGGGCAGAGTGCCTCCTTTCTCCTTTCACCTGGCTCAGTGTTGCATACAGCAAACACACCTGTGAGCAATGACTTGGCAATGCCAGAAGCTCTGCTCAGGCCTCGGGGTCTTGGCAAGCAACCATCTCCAACAAGGCCAGGATTCCAAACAGAGTCTTTTCGGTGGCCCCAGTTTCTGGTTTCTGTCCTTTCACAATGATTGTGAGGCAGATGAGAGAAACTTTAGACAGAAACTTACAACTTGGAACACCAGGTGCTAGAGAATCCCTCTCCTGCCTGTGACAGCAGGAGCATCACTAGGGCTTTGCTGAGAGTTGTTTGCCTTAAACCTGGGAGCTGCCCTTAGCAGAATGTCATCTTCCTGAGCCCTCAGCTCACACTCGGTGCAGAATGATGCAGCTTCCCGGGCTCCAGGCTGTGGTTGCCCACACGAGGCGCTTGGGTGATGTGGCACTCCTTGCAGTGGGGCAGGCAGGTGGGTCTGAAACTCTGCCTGTCATCAAAAGGCAAATAAGCAGGAAGTCTGGGGGGATGCTGGGCAAGTGTCATGTGGGAAGCAAGAGCATGTGACTGAAGAGGAAGGAAAGGAGCCAGTTCCACTTTAATTCTCTCCTGTCAGCTAGTTTTCAGTTGTGGTGCTGTGCTTTGAAAGGTGGCTGGGAGACCAGAGAGCCTATGTAATAAAAGTGTTTGCTTGCAGCACAAAATCTGAAGTAAAGCAATGAATTAGAACTGATCTATTTTATGTAAGTATTGAGTGCTGTGTTTCACAGGAGGTCTGGGACAGTGCTCCTCCTGCTCTGAAGGCTTTCAGTGCACAAGCCAAAGATAAACTCTGACAGATACTGCTAAAGGCAAATCCTGGCCTTATGGCCTGAACTGTGGCCCAGGTGCAAGAGGAGATGTTCACTTGTCCGTTGCCAGCACAGAAGTATCTTATACTACCCTACCTAATGTAGGGAGGCGCAGGAAGAGGGATGAGGAGCAGCAGGGTTGCAAAGAGATGCTCTTTTGAGATGCTGAACACATGGCTGGGGACACTCAGGGATATCCAAAAGCTAACCTAACCCTTGCTGGCACAGGTAGCCCAGGATGGAGCAGCATCTCCCTCTAAATTTAACTGGGGAGGTTTTTTTAATCAGACCCCAAAACAGGGAAAGAGAAGGGAGATGCAGCTGAGGCTGCTAATGTGCCCCTATTCCCTGCATGTGTGCTGCCTCCCAAAGGAGGTGGGAGCTAATCCCAAGCCCTCGCACTCTTCTTTCTCCTCTTTTCTGTCTTCAATTTCCTGTCCTCTGTCTGAGGTCACTGTGCTGCCAGCAACAGTTGTCTGGGCTGAGAAAGGCTTGTTGGATCATACTGTGGATGCCTCTGCCCTTGCTATTTTCAGGGAAAGCTGGCAAAGAACACCCAGGAATGCATTCCCAGGTGCCAGCCTACTTCCAGAGAGCTGCTCTCAGCCCTCACACACCCAGAATGAGCATGAAGTGCTGGTGTGTCAGAGTGCCTTGGCGAACCTTGCCCAGACAGGGTAGCTGGCTGCAGTTGCAGGCTGGGCTACCGCCCCTGCAGAAGTTTTTCTGGAGAAATGCCACCCTTGAAGGAAGACCCATGTCTCTTGTGCCCTTCCTCCCTCACCAGCTGATGGACTGGGGCTCCAGGGTTCAAAGGAAATGTTTTCAAGTCTCCACCAATATGTCCAATCCCATGGTATTTGGCAAACTGGGAGACTTTGGTGTTTGGTGCCTGTTTCTGTACAAGCAGCCAGAGAAGCAGCTCAGTGAGGCCAGTGGCCATGGCACGCACTGAGGTGCCAGCTTCTGAAAGGGTCATATAGCACCGGGGTGAAAAGGCTCAAGGAGCTGTTAATGAGCCCAGCTGTGGGCTCCCCAGGACACAGGAGACAGGGACATGGTGGAGAGAGCCCAGCAAAGGGCCACTGAAAGGACGAAGGATGAAAGCTGCCATGCCACAGTGTAGCAAACACCAACCTATTTGGAGGTAGCAAATAGGAGGGGAAGGAGTTTAAAGTTTAAAAAACCACTTGTGCTTGCAAACCCCAAATGCCCAGCTGTGGTGCACAGTAAATCGGTTCTGCTGTCAGGCATGCCTCAGGGCTCTGGCTCCAGCTACAAATGCCCAAATGTCCCCTGTGCCCCAGCCAGGCTCAGCTGCAGGCTCTCAGGGCGGCTGCAAGGATCCCTGCCCTCTGGTGAGCCCTCCCAGCAGTCCCAAAGCGGCACATCCTGCTGGCACCCATGCTCTCGGGTCCCTGTGGGTCTTTCCAAAGCCAGAGCAGCCCTGGCCCAAAAGAGCCAAAGGCAAGACTTGGTGCTGTTGGGGCTGTGCAGAGCTGTCTCTCATGTTGGCTGAGGGGGCACCTGCAGCTCAGCATCCAGTCCTAGGGATTTTCTCCAGGGCCACCATTCAGCTCCCAGCCTTCCCAGCTGCTGGGGACTTCACTGGGGCTCTACAATGCCTAGATGCAGGGAAGATTGCCTGCAGAGAAAAGCCCAATTGCTCTGGCTGTACCCAGCAGGCCTTTGCACCCACCCTCCTGTCCGTGCTGGGCATCCTGTCTCTGCTTCCCACACCTCCCCAAGCCTGATTACCAGCATGCTTGCCCCAAGCCCAAGAGCCTGTACTTGGAGCTTCTCTAACACATGGAGACTATTTCCCATCCCTCATAAGCAGGCAACTTCTTCTGGAGCAGAGGCAGATGTGCTTGGAGCACAGAGCAAAGCTGTCACATGTTCTAGCCCTAAATCTTGCCGGGAAATAATACTCCTGGGCCATGTTATAGTCTCTCACTGTGGCTCAGGTTAATACTGAAATCAAACCAAGTAAAATTTTTAACACAATTTGAAGCATTAGAAAGCAGGCAAGTAAGGTCCTGGAAGTTCATCAAAAGGGGTCTTTGGTGGTCATATTTCCTGAATGCTTCAATATTAAATCTTCAAAGGTGACCTTCCCTCAGACTTTATCTTTGGGCATGCACTGTTGCTTCCTGTTCCATAACTTGCTAAAAAACCACTGTACACCTCTTTATTTCCACTGATTCCAGCTACACTTATCATCCTTTGTGCATACCTTTACACCCTTTTATCTTTTTTTGTTTGATTGTTTGTCAGTCATTAAGCTCAATTCAGCAACTCCGGGGCAGCTGAGAATTTCTATTCTCTATGTTACTTATCAAGGAGTACCTGAACTTGGGTCAGGATGACAATGAGTCTGTTTTCCTTCTGCCACAGGGAGCAATGGCAGCTCATTTTTCCTTTTCGTCTCTGCCTTGAGCTCTGACCCCCTTTGGGAGAACTCTGGGAATCAAATGAAGGTGGGCTCTGCCCAGCTGCCCTGCCCAGTTGCAGCCCAAGACTTCTCAGGAGCCTAGAAGTGCAAACTCATGGACAGCTAAGTGTGTGTCATTGAGAAACCAGTAAGCCACTTTGATTCTGGACGGTTTCAAGCTGTGAGAGGTCAGGACTGTTCTCCTGTGACAGGGAAGGATCTGGATTAGTGAGAAACTCCGGGAAGGAGAGCAGTCCAGTCAGCATCCATTCATGGTGCTGAACTGGAGGCTGTGCAGAACTAGAGGCTGTGGTTACCCAAGGAGAACACGTTTATGCCCACTTTGGTGTTCCAGAGAGCACCTTATCCTGTGTTTTGTTTAACCCCAGCCAACAGCAAAGCCCCACACTCCCACACCAGAGGGATAAGGTAGAGAGTCAAAAGGGTAAAAGGTGGAAAACTTGTGTGTTAAGGACAGTTTAACTGGGAAAGCAAAAACCACCCAAATAAGCAAAGGAAAATAAGGAGCAGTCCCTCCCTCAGTACAGGCTGTGGGATGAATGAGTTGTGACCAGTCCTGCAGAGAAGGACCTGGGGATATCAGTAGATGAAAAATTAGACATGAACCAGCAATGTGCACTTACAGACCAGGAAAACAATTATAATCTGGGCTGCCTAAAAAGAATTTGTCTTCCTCTGGTAAACCATCTGAAAGTAATTGCATCAGACCTCAGCTTTGAGGAAAGACAACAGTACCAGGTGGGTGGGTGAGTAAAAAACCTAAGAGCAGTGCATTCCCAGCCTGTCCCCCTGTGTGGCATCCCTTCTCTCCAGCACATTGACTGCCCCACACCACTTGGTGACACTGGCAAACTTGCTGAGGGTGCCCTTGGTCCCAATGTCCATGTTGCTGACAAAGATGCTGAACAGCATTCTCTCAACGCAGACCTCTGAGGGGATACCTGATCATCTCACAGTCTGGTTCAAAAGGATGCTGTGAGGGACAGTGGGCCTCACTAAAATCCAGAAAAACTACATCCATGGCCTTCCCTTCATCCCCTAGTTTAGCTGGTGACATCATCATAGAAGGATAGCACATTAATTAAACAGGACTCTCCCTTTGTCAATCTACGCTGGCTGTGCCTGATGATTTCATTATCCTTTAAATGCCTTTCAGCAGCACCCAGTAGGATCTCCCCCAGAATTTTTTTCAGGTACAGAAGTTAGGCTAAGAGGTCTGTAGTTCCCTGTGTCATCCTTCATGGCCTTGTGAACTGTGATAACACTGACTGGTGCCACTCAGCACGCACCTCTCCAGACTCCCAAGAACTTAGTAGGTGATGAGAGGGGTCCTGCTGGGACATCCACCACCTCCTTCATCCTTCTGGGATGGAACCAGTGTGGGCACAAAAAACCTACAATCTGTCAACTGGTACAACTGGTCCCTGACAATTTCAGTGTCTACGAAAGGGAAGTCGCTTCCTGCTGACATGGTCCTCCCAGCTCCGAGGACCAGGCAACACAAGGTTTGTTGTCACTATGAAAAACTGAGGCATAAAAAAATGCACTTTTTTTAACCTCTATTTACCTGGGATACTTTTCACTGCTTTAAAATGTGTGTGTTGAAAGGGCTTGTCAGTACACAGCCAACTCAGTGATACTACAGGGAAAGACAAAATTTCCATGTCGGTTTGAAGTAATTCTGACACTTCTTTAATGTATCCTATCTTTGCACAAATCTTTGCACTTTCTTGCAGAAAGTGTATTTGGAAAAGTATGAGTTTGAAAATATATTCTGCTAAAAATTAGAAATTAAGATATACATTGATTTTTTTTTGATAGTCTAAAATGATCTTCTGTCTTTTTAAATGAAATAGTGGATAGCTAAGCTGCAGAAGAATTCTTACTTTCATTTAGTTTCTTAATGAAGATGCCAAAAGAGAGAGCATCCAGTGCCAGTAAAATTAGGAAAATTGTATTTGTTTTTCAAAATTGTATTTATTTTTCAAAATTTTATTTATTTTTCAGGAAAAAAAAATACTTGAACATGAAAACTGAACTCACACAGCACTGATAAAACATTTTACTAACCGTACAATTAAAATACTTAAAATACACACATGTATGCATATGTTTCCAGGAGGTTCTCTTGACTCAGAATAAAATAGATCTTCCCTGTGTGGTCCCTCTGGAAATGGGTAGCAGTGAGGCAAACAAAACCAATAGAAACTCTGATTTCTGCAGGAAAAATTATTTCTCTTCTTAAGCTGGTGGAAAGGGTGACTTGTATTAAAAACAGACCACTTTGATGGAGGATTCTTCAGTTCAGGCTTATTTAACATTCAGTCCCTGTGTGGCAGGGACTAAAGGCTCTTCAGGGTGTACAGATGGTGTCTTAGTGCCATGCAAATTACAGTCCTCAATGTCTTTGCTGAAGTGGTGATTCTGCTTGGTTTTGAGTTGGTCAGTTGGTTGTTTTTTTGTAGATGGCTGCAAAGATGTCCAGATCTGCACCAAGACCTGTAAATTGCATGCTCAAACAAACTTCTCTCCTTTACCCCTTTACCCACCTTTTCCTCCCTTATCCCTCCCATACTTCACACAAACTGAAAATGGAATCAGAGCTTGTTTTAGAAATCTTCTGTACAAAGAGGTAGAGGATGCTACACCTAAACAAAAGCTTGGTCTCTGTGCAGCTGAGTATGTATGTTGTATGCTGCCAGCTTGCAGAAACACTTTGCCGAAAATCTTGCAGAAAAGTATCCCTGTTTTGCAGAAGGCTTATATTAGATCCAAGTCAGCAGAAGGAAAGTATCATTTCATCTCAAAACTAACAGGTGAAGACTCGGGCCCATTCTGACTCTACCAACACACTCCACCCACTCTTCCTCAGCTGGCTTTTACACTGAGACTGTGCTGAATGAGGAAAACATTATTACTTCCTGTTTTCTTATGATTTAACTCTTCTCTCCACTGCCTGTACTGGAGGATGAATCTTCTTGGCTAAAACAGCATGAGGCACATTCTGAGACATTTAAAACCTGTTTTGAAAGACTAAAGGTATTCCCTCCAGAGAGATGAACGTGGGAGTTGGATGAAAAGAGAATCTTCAGACCTCTCACAACAACAGTGGAAAAGCACTTTCACCCTCCAGTGTTAGTAAAGTACTGGGGAGAAATTACATCTTATTTTGGTGCATTGTAGCAGCACCTGGTTGTCCAGTAGTGTTTATACAAGCATTATTTAGTTTTATCACAACTCCCTTCTCCACTGTAAACAATTTAAAATGCTTGAAAGCACAGAGAATCTAGCTCTCAATGAGGTAATTTGTAATGGGAAGTGCCCTAAGTACTAGTAACTTGCAAATTCTAATGCTGCAAGTAATAGTCCTTGAAATGTCCTTGTGTTTGAGTTTGGATAGATAGGCTAGAACACCTGTACTGGGTACTAGTGCCATTCCTCTGGGACAGAAGATGAGCCCAATGTGCCTTAATGTTCTTATCAGCAACCAGGGCAAGAGGATGGAATATGCCCTCAGAGTTTGCTGTCATTACAAACAAGGAGGGTATGAAACAGAGGATTAGGAAAGATTTAGTGGCAGGCAGAGTCAGTATTCTGAGGGACTGTGAGGTGTTGCAGAAAGCAGCAGCATGAACTTCACAAAGATCAAGATATGTCTGGGCCTATCCAGCCCATGGAGTGACTCTGCAACAATTAAGACTGGGGATTAACTTTGCCAGAAAAGGAGCCAGAGTCCTGAGCTGAGTATCCTCCATCACCATTGCATGGTTTTGTGGTGATGAAGACCAGCCATGTGTTGAGGAGCATGTTCAGTGCAGATAGCTCAGGGTGCAATTGCAATGAGAGCTGCGGGCTGAGCTCTGGATGGGAGCCCGAGGCAAGAGGCCCTGAACTGCCAACCCTTGGCACAGGAAGGGGCACAGGGAGCGGTGGCACCAGCCTGGGGACTGGACACCGAGAGACAGCAGGAGCCAAAGGCTCAGTTAGAAGACCCCAGACTTTCTGGCACACAAACTGTGAGGGTATAAAAGCCCAGGTAATCCTTTGTTCAGGGTTTCTCCTTGGGGCACCAGTTCAAACCCTTACTCTCTTGCTATACCAGGATTAAATTACTTGTCACCAGAGACCTGGCTGAAATCCTCAGGAGTGACAGGCAAGTGCCATTCCGAATGAATGAGCAATGACTGCCCAGCCCTCCACCAATCAGGCAGGTGCTGGGTTCAGATCCCTGCATCCCGACTGGCGGAGACGCCTGTCCTGGGGCACCCAGCGCAGTGGCACAACCGATCAGGAGCTCTGAGGAGAGCTCTGGCAGCACCAGGGAAAAAAAATGGGGTTTTCCCATTTTTTTGGGAGGGAGTGTCAGTCTGTGCTGAGCTGTATCCGTACCCACAGCAGATCTCCAAGGTGATCCGCGCATCTCCTGACAGTTCTTTTTTGAGGCAATTCCTGCACAGACAAAACACGTCTTTAGAGAGTGCACAAAACATTATATAAAATAGTTCACCTTCTGTTGCTATTATGTGCACATGGTGTCTCCAAAATGGGGATTCAGGGAGATCTGCATATAAAGGAATGTTCATCTTCAAACTGTGTGTTGTTGTAATTATTTGAATTGATTGTTGTGGTGTAAACTTGAAATACCAAGAGCAGGTTCTCCAGAAAGTTTAGATCAGCTGGAAACACTGCTTAATTTTTTGTACATATGTGAGATTTCCTCTGGACTAGTACTTGCTTGTAATGGTGATAAGTCTGTGTTTATTAAAAACAACCAAACAAACCTTGTAAACATGAAAATGCTTGAAAGTTCTGTTATGGTCTTCAGGATATAGAAGGTTAGACCCATTGAACCCACAGAGAATTTTGGCACTTAATGCACTGCAATAAAGTTATAAAGTTACTGGGCATATTGGTTCTTGTACAATATGTAGATGATCTGTCATGGCCTAATTGTGACAAGAGTGTTTATATATTAGTATGCATTTATGTGCTGCCAAAAGAGAGAACAGCCTGCATCTCCATCCAAACTTTAGCTGTGCCAGAGATGAAGTTAAATATTTACATTTTACTTTGGAAAGGGATGATGAACAACAGGTCAAAGAAGAATAGAGGCCATAATTAGGCTCCCACATCCAGTCACAAAATCATGTATCAGGTTTGCTCAGACCTGTGGGATTTCATTGGCCATAGATTCCTCCGGCAGAGGAATTGATTAAGCCTCTGGCTGAGGAAACCAAGAACAAAGACATAAAGTCTATTGCATCGGCCCTGGAGAAAGAGTAAGTTTACGCAGCAATAAAAGGAGCTCTGGTGGTCTGCCTCTAGTCTTGGGCTCCCAGATTATACAAAACCCTTCAATCTGTATGCTCATGAATGTAAGGGAATAACCCGTGGAGTGGTAAAGCATAATTAAGGACCCCATCAGAGACCAGCTGCATATTACTTAGTTAAATTAGCTTCATTTGCAGCAGAAGCACCAGCCTAAGTCAGTGGCTACAACAGCAAAAATATTAGAAATTAGTTGTTTCCCCTTATCCTGAAGCAGTTCATATCCCACATGATGTGGAGCAGTGGGATGTGACAGTCTGCAGCCCAAGCACTAACACGCAATGGGCACACAGATATGAGCTGATCTTCACAATGGCAGATAATATTAAAGAGATGTAACACCTTGAATCCAGTGACCCTAATGCCTCTCCCTGATGATAGAGAACGTGCTGTTGTGGCTCCGGTTGGCCAGAGTGAATGGCCAAATTTGAGACCCTGAGACCATGTATGAGAAGGACTGCTCAAGAGAAGAAAAGAAACAGTGGGAAAAGTGGGAGGCGACACAAGATTATGATGGAATGTGGTCTACAGAGAGGAAGCCAACTCTTCCAAAGAGATATTTAATCTGCGTGGTTAGAAGGTTTCACAATAAAGTAGGTGGAGAGGCAGAGGCAACAGCTAGCCAAATAAAAAAAGAAGAAAAAATGGGTAGCTCCAGGAATTTATACCACTGCAAGAAGGATCACAGACAGCTTCCCAGCCTACCAGAGGTATCAGACCAAGCTCAGAGATAGGATGACTAACCGAGCCTACTTCCCTTTTCAGTGACTACAGATAGACTCTATGAACTCCTACGGCTGCGTGTAAGCATTTGCCAGTGATAGCAGATCAGCTATCAGGCTGGGCAGAAGCCTTTTCAACAAAAATGGCTACAAACCTTAAATTCAGCGCTGTGGAATGTTTGGAATGTTCCGTCACAACCCGTAGCACTGGCAGAAAGTTTCTTTGGAAGCCACTCACCTATGTCAGGAGCTTATATTCCAGCTAACACCAGCCTTCTGGATGGAAAAGATTGCATGACCCAGTATTTTATATATAAAATACAGAAAGGGTTCGAGGAATGGAGAAAGTATGCACAATAGTATCAGCCCAGCCCACTTGAAATAGAAGTAAATGATACACAACCTGCAGATGTAGTACTAAGCAAGATAATCTCACAAAAAAATCAAATTAGAATCTAATGGGAGGGACTATATGATGTCTTTCTGTGTTCTTATTTTGCTGTTAAAATTTTGTGTTAAGAAAACTGATACACAAGTCTCATATCCAACAGGTAGTGAATTATTAACAAGTCGGACAATAAATGAGTTTCAAGAGTCTTTCATGATCTTGTTTTGATAATACTTTCTACCCTATGACAACATTAGCCTTAATTCTGTTACTTGTAATTATGTTGTAAGTAAGGACAGTGTAAAATGCTGTGAAAGCTTTCTTTTCACCTTTTAATATATTAGCAGATCTGCTCAATCCAAAAAAAGGGATGAACACTCTTTGCAGGTAGCTCGGGACGCAGCTGCAGTGGGAGCTGCAGGTTGAGCTCTGGCTGGGAGCCTGCGGCAAGAGGTCAGGAATTGCCAATGTTTGGAAAGCAAAGGGCACAGGGGCCTGTGACCCTGGCTAGGTGACGGGACACTGAGGCACTGAGGCACTGCAGGAGCCAAGGACTCAGCAGGAAGAGCCCAGACTTTCTGTGAGGGTATAAAAATCCAGGTAATCTTTTGTTCAAGATTCCTACTTGAGACACCAGCTGGAGGTGTTTCTCTGCTACCAAACCATAAATAAATCTCTTCAGAGATCCAGAGGTCTGAGATGCTGCTGCTGGAAAGCTGGGGTTGAGCTCTTAGGGAAGCCTTGTCTGACTGTGTGAGTGCGGGGTGTGTAGAGTCAGGCAGGGACCTTTGGCTCACTGGAGAGAGCCCTGTGAAGGGGCTCAGTCCCAGCAGTGACAGTCCCTGGTGCTGTGACTGACAGAGTGCTCCTGAACGGCCACACGGGATCCTTCACTTAACACACACGTTCCTCTGGACAGGGCACACACAGACTGCATCGGGCAAACCCTCCTGCAGGAGCTGCAAACACAGTAGTGGAACTGAAGCTTAGCATTTCAAAACACACAGGCAAAGAACTGGAATTGTTCAGCCTCTGTCAGAGAATTCAGCACTGTCAACAGCTCCTGTATGGGCATAGATTGAGAAAATGAGATTAAAAGAGAGATTTCCCCTTGGAAAGGCACAGTGAAACAACATGGCTCCAGTTGTAATGAGAAAAATGTTGACTGACAGTAGGAAAACCTTTCTTTCTGAGTTTGGTCAAGCACCAGAGCAGGTGAAACTGCACCTGAAACTCTTATTTTATTAAAGCAGGCATTAGCACTTCTCTTTGTGTATGTAGAACAAGAGCAAACAACCTACAGATATCCATAATGATCCCTGAGATTCCAGGACTCTATCCTGGGGTCTGTATGAAACACTTTCCAAGGAAAAAAAATGACTTTTGTATGTACAAAAGGCACTTTCTAAATTATTGGTTATGTTAGCAGCGTCTTTGCAGGCATGAAATTCTGCCTTATGCATGAATTTCAGCAAGACTGCCCTTGTTCCTCAGTACTCCACATTCTTATGTACTAATACATATTCTGACTCCCACATGTGGCACCAAAATGCTCAGCGTTAAAATATTTTCCTATTTTTCACATCTTGTGTGTGTGCACATGTGTGTGTGAATACTCTGTACTGCTTTTATTCACAGGAAGAACAAAGCATGTTAAAAAACTAGTGTGAATTTTGTTGAATGTAGAGTTACAGCCAGTGCAGCTAAGTGTACAAGCTCTGTAAGAGCATGAGCGCTCTATTTTGATTTCTATAAATGCGACCATTCAAAGCACAAAATTCTACCTGAAAATTAGAAACTGACAAAACATACCCTGAAGACAATTTCCGCCCCACATTTTGTATCAGGTAAGTGTTTTGCTCAGCCATAACACTGAAGCCCACCCCACACCGACGCTGCTGAAATTCCACATATCTGTCAGTTTTCCAGCCCGGGCCCCGGACGGAGGCAGCTCCCAGGGCACCGGCTGTCCCGCTGCGGGTCTCCGCTCCTGCCGGCCCTGCCTGCCCGGCAGCCCCACAGCTGCGGCTCCCCGCTCCGGCCGCGAGTGAGCCGAGCAGGAGGCACGGCGGGGCCACGGCCACGGCCACAGCCACGGTCACGGCCACGGCCACGGCCCCGGCCCCGGCCCCGGCTCGGCTGCCCGAAAGGCGGCACCGCCCGCAGCGCACACCCTCCACACGCCGGCCCCGCACCCTCCTCTCCCTGCCCCCGCCGGCCCCGTATCCGCCTCCTCTCCCTCAGCTGCCGGCTCCGCATCCTTGTGCTCCCCGCCCTCCGGCATGGCGCAGGGGGAGCCGCGGCTGTGCGCGGCCCATGCCGGGCGGCCGCTGGAGCTGTTCTGCGAGGACTGCGGGTGCTGCGTGTGCGCGCTGTGCCCGGCGCTGGGCGCGCACCGCGGGCACCGCGCCTGCCTCCTGCCGCAGGCCGTCCGCCGCACGCAGGTGAGTGCCGGCCCGGGCCGCTGTGCCGTGGAGCGGGGGTGAAACTGCAGCTGAGACATCATCTTCCTCATGTCATGTCTTGCCGGTTGTCCCCTTGTTTCTGAAACGTGCGCCTCTGGGTTTTCTTTGGCTAGAGTGTGATGGTGGTGTCTGTGAGTTCTAGTGCAGTGCCACAGAACTAAGCCGATCTTCAGCCTTTAGCCTTACTTTGCTTGCCTTATCAACACCTTGTGGAGTTCAAGGTTTGTAGACTGTGTTAACTAAGAACAAAGTTTCTGTACTTTCTGTAGTTCAGCAAGTGCTTTGTAGACCCCATACAGACAAGGTCAGTCTGATGCCACTGCACAAGGATCGTGTACGAAAAGGAAAGAGTCAATCAGTCACACCCAAGCATCCACAAAACAGGTATATAAATCAAGGGGTAAGGAGGAAGTGACTTTCACTGTTAGATCACATGCAGCAGCATTTTATCCTCCAACCTTGTATGTGGAATCAGTGTGGCTGTTTCAGGAAATTTGTTTTTATTGACAGGCTAGAAGAACCTTTGACCAAAACACAGATACCTTAGGGTAAGGGGAAAGGTCATTTCTGTTTACCCCCTGACCCCATCATGGTAGCTGGTTAGATCACAATGACTGCCCATTCACAGTTCTCTGATAACTCCTCTGGGATGTTGTGGGTTAACCACAATAGGCAGCTAAGCACAACACAGCTGCCTGCTTATTCCGCTTCCTTGCCCAGTGGGACAGGGGAAGAGAAACATTAAAACCAAAAAAATTTATGGATTAGGATAAAAATAAGTTTAATAAGAGAAGAAGTGGAGGGGAGAGAAAAAGAACAAAAGTGATGCAGAGGCAGACACTCACCATACAGTTTCTGAGCAAAGGGCAGCTAGCCCACCTAAACACCCCTCTTCCAGTTTGCAGAACATGATGTTATATGGTACTACTCTTTGATTAGTAGGGGTCATGTCCTACTTGTTTCCCCTTCTAGTCTTCTGCGCACTCACAGAGTAGTCACATCTGAAACACAGCACCACAAGGGTTGCTATAAGGAAAATGAATTCCATCCCAGCCACAGCCAGCCCAGGGATTCTTCCCTAAGAATTTTTTCTTTATGCCAGTGTAGCTGTCCACCAAATACCCTCAGGAAGTTTTGCAAGCTTGCCAATACTCCTGCATGTGCTGTTTTACTTGGAAAGCCTGCCAGGAGGCTTACTAAGGCCTGCGTGCTGTGGTGCTAACCTTGGGAGACTTAAAATACTGTAACACAGAAGTTTGATGTTCAGAAGCTTCTCTTCTTTCTTTCTCTTTCTTTCTTTGTTTCTTTGTTTCTTTGTTTCTTTCTTTCTGTCTTTCTTTCTTTTCTTTTCTGTTCTTTTTTGTCTTCTTTCTTCTTCCTTCCCTTCCCTTCCCTTCCCTTCCCTTCCCTTCCCTTCCCTTCCCTTCCCTTCCCTTCCCTTCCCTTCCCTTCCCTTCCCTTCCCTTCCCTTCCCTTCCCTTCCCTTCCCTTCCCTTCCCTTCCCTTCCCTTCCCTTCCCTTCCCTTCCCTTCCCTTCCCTTCCCTTCCCTTCCCTTCCCTTCCCTTCCCTTCCCTTCCCTTCCCTTCCCTTCCCTTCCCTTCCCTTCCCTTCCCTTCCCTTCCCTTCCCTTCCCTTCCCTTCCCTTCCCTTCCCTTCCCTTCCCTTCCCTTCCCTCTTCCCTTCCCTTTTTTCTTTTTTCCTTTTTTTTTCTCTACAACTTCAGAAAGTTTCTTCTCACTCCTTTTGTGATATAGGAGTGCTATGAGGAGGTTTCCTGCAGAAAACACTAGGAAGAAACAGTTCCTACAGAACTTCCTGCTTGGAAGTTCACACAGATTGTGAGCCAGTTTATCATCATGATAAACTCTTGGAACATTCCATTGCACTTCATGTTACAGAGCATTACAGGGGAAGAGGGCTGTGCAAACAGCAGCACAGAGGTAAAACTATTCAAGACATCTGAGCAACGCAGAGCACTGCACCTGCCTGCTGGTGTGCTTTCACCCAAAGTGTCCCTCTTCCAGGTGGGAGCTCTCTAAAGTGTTTGCGTTCCCTTCACGACAGGGTGGCAGTGGGTGGGTGATGCACGTATTGTGCAGTGGCAACCTGATCTGAGGCAAAGTGCACAAATCTACTAACTGTGCTGCTTCCCTGGGGGTCTGATGGACAGAGAGAAGGAAGCATGTGCTGTTGATAAAGGCTTGTTTCTGCTAAATCAGGAAGTGAGTGGGGTAGAAACTTGTACTCCCATGTGACCCTCTGTCCCTAAGAAGTATCTGCTGACATCTACTGGCTTAGGGCTGCAGAGATTTTAGGCACAAACCAGCAATGGTTTTGGCATAAGTGATGGTATTTTGACTAGTGATTTTGTTTGCTGTGAGCAGTTATTCAGTATAGCCCTTGTGGTGTGACATCAGCCAGGCAGCACTTCTTGCACTGAGAATCTTCCACAGCTCTTTCAGCAGGTCCTAGCTGTGAGTGCTAAGAAGACATGAAAACCATTGTGAGAGATCCATCAGCTGCTTCGTCCTTGGAGCAGAGATTGTTTAAAATAATCAAAAAGGATATTCCCTGTGCTCCTGAATGCAGCAGACAGGATCAGCATTCTTTGCACTTGATATGTGTCCTGTGAGCTTGACTGGAGTTCTGAGTGTCATCTCAGAAATCCTTGCTTTTACAGTGTTTTCATTTGAATGAATTGAAGCACACAGGCAATCCCTAAAGGAAGATTTTCAGTTGATTCCTCAGGGTGAATGACATGGGTTGCTGGCATAGTCTTCAATTGGTAGGAAGCAGCTCTTCCATGTATCTCTGTAAAGAAAGTAATGCTTAACCAGAAATGCTTGGGATTAATATAAGTATTTCCATATGGTCACTGTTGTGAGTGCACAAAGTGATGTGTGTTCCTTGCCAAGAAGGACGATTGGGTTTTTTGCTGTGGTCTTTGTCAGTCTTTGAGGTAAGGAATGAGGTCAAGGCTGCAAAATAAACTGAGGAAGGCTGGTACCTGGTAGAATTCCTGAATCCTCTAGTGGTATAGAACACTTCTCGTTGTTCAGGGACAAGACTAGAAAACTGTGGCTGGAATAAATAGCATGAGTGTCTTGCTCTGTGCAAGAACATTTACCTGCCTGCATGGATGTGTCTGTGCCAAGGGCCTACCAGATGCAGAGTCTCTGGCTTTTGCTGGGAGCCCATTTTCTTCTGACTCTGTCATACTCAAATGCCAAACTGCAGGTGTTTTCTAAGGAGACATGTCAGAAATGCAAACCGTTGCTTCCTGCTCTATTTGTCCATGCTGCAGAGTTTAAATGCTGTGGTGCCCTAGGGCTGTGGCAGGGACCTGGTACATGTGCATGCAGGTGTTCCTGACTGGGTCTCAGCTGCAGAAGAGGACACCGACAGCAGCTACACGTGGCACTAGCTTACCTGGTGTTTACTGAGGGCCTGTTTTAGCACCAGTGCACTGACAGCACTGTGGGGCAGCATTGCCTGTATCCTTCCTGTTACTAATGACAAAAATGCGTTAGCAGGCATACCAAGATTGTTCAACCTGCTGGGCAGAGGGCATCCAATTTCAGAGGGCTGCAGGTGAGAAACTGGAGCAAGATATAAGCAGAACATTGATTATGCTGTGCTGGGCACACCATAATCTGAGAAGGGCCACAGATACTGTGACTGATTACTAGCCATGCTGACACTATTAGCTGTTGCAAATGTTCAGACTACAGCATCACTGTGGCAGTGAGGTATCTGATTGGTCATTTGTACACTGAGAAGCATCCTAAACATTCACTGGATTTTTATATAAGTGGAGCCTTCCACTTATCCTCTAAATAAAAGTACTTAGTCGCCCTTCAGCTGCTAAATGCATTAGCACATAATGGAAATACGCAGCACCATAGATTAAAGATGGATATGTTTTTTCACTTTGGGTTTCCCTGTGCCTTAAGAAGGTGGTGCTAATTTGCCCAGCTGTCCAAACCTTATCAGTATAACCACCAGGCGAAATGCGGAAATCCTTATGGTTCATCACTATACTGGCCTTAATAGCCTCATAAAAGGCCTTTCATTTAAGAGTTTCACCTTCCAATTCAGAATATTCTGATTCTGAAACAGTATCTTTCAGTAACCCCCCCTTATATGAAAATCAGCTGGATAGTTGTTTCTGGTTTTTACAGGTGTTACGAAACAGCGTTTTATTTTGTTTCATTGTTGTATAGGAACTCATGGCATTGTGCTTGAAGAATCTAGAAGAGAGAAAAGAGGAAGAAGATGGCAACAGAAGGACCATAGAGCAGGCTGTGAATGATGTGAAGGTAAAGTGTGGTTTCGTTCTCCACTGGATGGTCATTTTCCAAGGGGAGACATTTTGTTTTCTCTGTAGCTATTCAAAGACCCAGCCATCTATTGGGTGGCTACTCTACTTCCCAGGAGAAGAGTGTATTCCCTGTATTCATCACAATATATTACACTACCAAAGAGAGGGAAGATGGAGAGTCTCCAAAGACCTGATCCTCATTCCTTGATCAGCTGAACATCTCTGGAAGACCAAGGGTGAAGTTTTTATGCAGAGGAATAGTAGATAGCCCCAGCTGCATATGTTATTCTGGCTACACTTATGTATCTTGTATGATATGCACTGAACTTGTATGATATGGACTGAACTGCATTATTGAATTTTCTGGATTCAGAGTTGAGTAAACACAGGAACAGTTCTGTTGATTCTGTCTTAAGAATGGGAATGCATGCTAAGCCGCACCTCATTTATAGAGCATGAAATGACTTCTGCTCTAAGGAGCATTGCTAGGCACCTCTGTTACAGAAATGTCAGTAAGAGCTTGAGGGAGCTTTAGAGACTTGGCCTGATGCCACTTTCTTTGGGAGGCTTTCTCTTCCTACCACTTACTTGTCTTTGGCTTGCTTTAAAAGCAGTCAGAGTCTTGCTACTGAAGAAAAAGATCTGTTTCTTGTTGCAAATGGTACCCTGTTAATTCCAGCTGAAAACAGATTTTTTGACATAAATAGGCATCTTGGAATCTTCTCTCACTCTTTTCCATCCAGACATCAGCAGGTAGATCATATCTGTGCTCCCTTAAGGGGTAGAGACATGTTTCTGAAGAGATGGAGAAAATCAGTAAAATGCAACCAAAACATAGCACTAAAAGCCTGAAAGAGAAATGTCTGAAATGTTTATGGTCTGTTGAGCAGGGGGAAGAAATTCTTCTGCTTTATCCATAGGCACATGCTGATATGATTAAACGGCAGCTGTCAGAAAAAATGACTGAGCTTCAGTTACTTCTTCGGGATGAAGAGAGTCTGGCAAAAATCTTCATTGATGAAAAGACTCAGCAAGCTCTGGGAACACATGATCAGCATTTGAGGTCCTGTGAAGGACAGTTGGAAGCTCTCGAGACCTTCACACGTCGAATCAGACAAATACAACAGGACAGTGATCCTATTAATTTGCTGGAGGTGGTATTGTATGGTCTCTTTCTACCTCTTACCCTGACAGTCCTTGGTGAATTTCTCTAGTGATGTCTTCTATAGATCCTTCTGTATGTAAGCAGCATCTTCCTAAGTGCTTTTTAATTTGCTTTTTTGTGTTGCTGTTTTGGTGAACAAATTTGGTTCCTGATTTTTGAGCTATTAGGTCTTCCTGCTGTGGCATTGATTTCAGGTCTGTATGAAATTCATGTTAATTTTAAGCATAGATGGAAAAGACACGTCTCTTAATCTTGAAGACAAATGCTGTATCAAGTCTTTCCTTGTGTGATATGAAGGTATGAGAAAAGCCAGTCCTCAGGCAACGTCAGGAGGGAAGTTAAAATCTGTAATTTCCTTCATTGCAAGAAATCCTAATCACCATAAGCCTTCACTTCACTGGAGAAAGCAATGCTGTTCCTTTTCCTACAGATGATGATCTTCACCTTCCTTGGAAAGATTATGTTACCATGTACTTGTGCCCTGACACAAGACAAAAGATGCAATTTCTTACAGGATGATGCCTCTGGAGCATTTTTGCATCCTTGCAATGTGTCAGAATGGAGTTTCCATTGCTGTGATATGGCCCTGGCATTCTGCTGTGCATGCTAGCGACACACCTACACACAGGAGCTGCTCTTTGTGATTTTATGGGGATTTTCTTGTGAGGAAGTTGGATTTTATTCTTCAAATTGTTTTTAAAACTTAATAGTTTGATTTTGCCATTGATGGGATTTCCCACAAAGGGTCCTGGCTAGGCTAAACTCATTTCCATCCTGGAGGGATCTCTTTTAACTGTGGCTGTTGGGTTCTCCATGTCTGGGATGGCTCCACTGGCAGGAGGCATTAGCATGCCCATTATGCTAATGGGCATGCTAATGAGCTAAAAGGCAGGCTGATCTCAGCAAGTTTGCCTGTGATGGCCCATAGGTTTACCTCATGCTGGAGCTATCCCTGCTCTGTGGTGTATGGGAGCTCGGATGGAAGAGTCCTTTCATGTCACAGTCTCTGCTAATTGTAGTGTTTGGCTTTCTGCTCTCAGAAGTACACAGAAATTGAGAAGGAAATTAAGGAATCCAGACACCCATTAGAAAAGTGGCATCCAATACCGCTCTCGTTTGAACACTTACTTAACCATTATAAACACTTCGTCAGAGCTCTGCAGTCCATTCTACAGAAACCATTGGATGCCCGGCTTAAAGAAGGTACCTGAGAGAGTGCTCTGAATTTTGCTTTCTTCTGCTGTCTTTGCAAATAAAGTGTATTTTTTTAAGTAAGAACAGGACTTTTTACCAAATCATCTGGAGAAACAACATTTTTCAGGCATGGGTACTGCTTTCTGTCAGCATGGGTGTAATGCTGTTATAGGTGATTTAGGTGATATAGTGGTGATTTAGGAACTAAGAGATTTCTCTTCCAACTCTGAAGATGATCTTTGGTTTGTCTGTTGCTTTTTTCCCCCCCAGTTCCATCAGGTATTTCAATACAATTTAATGCAGACCATCACACTTATAGAATGTATCTATTCTCTCAGTTACAATTGAGTGCAAGTGCTCTGGCAATGGAGTACCTCTAAAATTTGAAAGATTTTTTTAATTGATGTACCTGGTGATCTGCCTCAGTCTGAAAAAAATTGATGATTTTTAGTACAGTAAAGCTGAACTAACATGTTCTATTTAGAAATCCTTTTGTCTTTGAGCTGTTAGTTCATCCTTCAATGACCTTTGGCATAATGAAGGCAAGCAATTTTTCCTAATGGGGCACAGAGGCAGAAAGCTAAATAACCATGGGAAAATCCTGCTGCTCTTTGAGTGAGCAGGCAACATGTGATGAAATGGCCATCACATTTCACCCAGCTGCCTTTTAAGCCCTTATCAGAGAATTGCTACTGAAAAGACAGTAGCAGGTTGCTGGGGCAAATGGTCAGATCTGATCTGAAAGACTGCAGGATGTGTGTAGGACTGCTACTGCAGCAAGCACCTGCAGCTGTCTTCAGCTGCCTATTTCATCTGATAAGGGCCAGTTTTAAAGGAATCAGGTCTGATTACTTGGTGTTGTGCTCAATTGTATATTTCTGTGGAAACACTAGTCCAGCATCTCCATACTATGCAAAGAGCATAATGCTGAAAGCATAGAATGAGTAGCCCCTCCCCAGAAAAAGTAACATAGTAACATAGTTTGTCCATGAAGTTGGAAAATGATTGTTGAAAAGCTGGCAGACTCCCTAAGCTGTCCCTTTTCATCTTTGCCCAGATGTTTTCAGTAGCCTTAATCCCACTGCAAAGAAGGAGCCTGGAACAGTGCTGAAAACCATGACTCCTGTTGATCGGTTGCTTTTCTTAAAACGTAAGTATGATTATGCTAGAGTCCTAGAATCTCCTGAGCTGGACCCACAAAAATCACTAGGGTCCAACTCCTGGGCCTGCACAGGACCACATATCTGAGAGCGTTGTCCAAGTGCTTCTTGAGCTCTGTCAGGGTTCGTGCTGTGATCACTCCCCTGGGGAGCCTGTTCCAGTGCACAAACACCCTCTGGGGAACCTTTCCTAACCTAAGCCTTGCTTAACGGAATTTTAAGGCCATTCCCTCGGGTCCTGTCACTGTCATCACAGAGAAGAGATCAGTGCCTGCCCCTTCTCTCCCCCTCACAAGGAAGATGTAAACTACAGTGAGGTCGCCCTTTAGTTTCCTCCAGGCTGAACAGACCACAGGACTGTAACTCTCTGTGTATGGCTTCTCCTTATCCCATCACCATGAGTGATCCAGATTAGAAGTGTGTGGAGGCACCAGTGTTGGTGCCCTGCTGTGATTCCCTTGGCATGCCTTTTGCAGTGTCTCTGGAGCTGTGGGCTCTGTGGCTCCCTGAATCCTGACCTTAGCCCAAATGGCAGCTTAGTGCTGTGGCAAAGGTGCGCATCACGTTGGTGCCCTACATTAGAAAGGTGTGGGGACAGCAGCGTTGGTTCACTGCTTTATGCACTTAGCACACATTTTCCAGCCCCAGTGTCCCTGGAGATGGAGGCTCTGTGACTAGCTGAATCCCATCCCTACCTAATGTACAGTCAGCAATGTTGGGTCCCAGCCTTGCTCTGACTGGAATGCCTTTTCCAGAGCCAGTGTCCTTGGACCTGTGGGCTTTCTGGCTGAGCCCTAACTCAAAATGTAAAGAAACCTTGGTGCTGTGGCTGAGGTCCCCATCACCATGGTTGGCCCAGGTCACAAAGGTGTGGAGGCAGCAATATTAGTGGCCTGCTCTGACCCCTTTGGCATGCCTTTTCCAGCCCATGTTCCTGGGACTGCAGGCTTTCTGACTGTCCCAAGACACTTCCAACTGTGAGCTCCTTTGCAGGTGTTCTATAACTTGGACTTCTTCCAAGGGTCATGAGAAATGTAGCAAGTCTGATTATGGCTTTTACTGCAGATGCAAGATCACCAACCTGGGAACATGACAGCATTCACCCAAGACTGAAATTGTCAGAAGACCGTCTTGAAGTAAGCTGCAGCTGGAGGAGAATACTCTACCCCTGTAGTCCCCAGAGATTTGATAAATTATGGCAAGTGCTAAGCAGAGACGCATTCCTTTCTGGGAGCCATTACTGGGAAGTTGACCTGCGTTGTGCTGGACAGGGATGGTGGATTGGCGCAGCCTACCCGACCATTGGCAGGAAAGGAGACTCTGAAGCCTGTCGACTGGGCTGGAATAGAGCATCTTGGTGCCTTAAGAAATTTGATTTTGAATACTGGGCATTTCACAAGGGAGAGAGAATCCCCATCCTGGTAGAAGATGATCCTGATTGCATTGGCATTTTTCTAGATTATGAAGCAGGAATCCTTTCATTCTACAATGTTAGCGATGGCATGGCTCATTTACACACCTTCTGCTGCAAGTTCACAGAACCAGTTTATCCAGCCCTGAGACTCTGGGAAGGGTCCATTAGAACATGCAAACTAACATAAGAAACAAAGCCTACTAGTTCATGCTTTTTCTGCTAATGCCATTTCAGCAATTTTCTACATGAATTCATCTCTGTTGTATCAAAGTTGTAATTATGATGCTTTTAGAAGGTAACATAAGTTTAGGAAAACCAACTGTGATTTTTAATGTGTATTTTTTTTCAATGAAGGAAGGTGACCTCACTTTTATAAATTATGTTGATATACCACTCAAAGTGCAGTATATAGTATTACTGTGCTTTTTTCAAATTGTAACAGTAAGTTCAAGAAAATCAACTGTATTTTTTTAATGTATAGGTGTTTTTCAATGGGGAAAGATTATTTGAGTTATAAATGGTGTTGCTGTACCACCTGAAGTGCCGTATGTAGTATTTTTCAACTTGCAAAATGGAAGAAGTCAGGTTGAAAGATACATATTACAACCCAGACTGGAACATGGATATTGACTTTTTGAAATTTTTTTTAATGAACTCCCTTCCCTTATCAGCCTGGAGAGGCTGCAATTGTGTATGGCAACAGGTTTAGTTTGGTTCAAGCTTCAAGATTTTATACCGCATATTGTTATCATTGACAAGGTCAGATTTGGATAATAAATGCACTAAGTAAATTAGCTCCTATTTAAGTGTCAGCTTGGAAAAATCAAGTCTGGCCCTGACTCTTGGAAAGGTCCCTTCTGAAACTGGAGCTTCTGTGGCCACATTTAATAGTCACTAGCTGGTCTTACATGTGACAGAAGCTCTGAATTGGACTTCTGGGTGGCCCTATTCTTTCCATTGAGTGATAGCATGAGAAAAAGCTGTGTACAACCCCTAGGAGGATGAAATGTCTGCAGGGCTCACAGGTGCAATGAAAACACCAGGCCAGAGGTGCATCTGTGGCCCATTTATGTTTGTGTCCAATTTGCAACATTCACGTAAAACTAGGGGACACAGCTTGCAATTTTCTGTATATGCATGTCTTCCGCCCCATCAATACATTAATTGAAGTCCTGGACATTTCTGGAGCTTTTGCTTACAGCAGTCTCCAGGACCAGCCTAGAGTGAAAAACCACTGCTACTTGAAACTGGTCAGGTAATGTTACAGTGTTCAAACACTAAAGGCCCTGCATCACCAGTGCTGGCAAAGGCAAGGTCTGACCATAGCCTGAAATGCAGAAACAAGAGCTTGTTTTATAAGCTAAATTTATTTTTCAAATTTAAAATGAAAAAAAAATCTTTTAACAATTAAGTATTTTTTAATGTAAGGCAAGCATACTGCATCAGTCACAGATCATATATAGTGAAGTATAGGACTCAACCTCTGCTTCCCCATTTAAAGATATGAATACAGTTTCCTCAGAATTGCACATTTTGAAAGTAAATAGTTTACAGGTACAAAACCACTCACCACCAAATTCCAGATACTTCATCAACTCATGACAAAAAGGTAGCAAGTTCCAAGTAACCATCACTAGTAAATGATTCCACCACAGAACAAAAGCAGATTAAGTATTGCAAAGCAGTTCTGTCCTAAGCAAGGTAGTTGAAGAATTAATGGCTTAAGGCTGCTGCCATACAGCTCCCTTCTGGTCAAAGGGAAAACCAGCAGGCAATACGAGTGGTATTGCATTTCTCAAATGAAAAATGAGAAGCTGGGACGCAAGAGCAGACCACACAAATCATGTACTGACCGTCATGTTGAAGCACAACGGTGTAAATGTAGTCAGGCAGTCAGCCTCAGCCATCTCCCAACACACCAGTGTTGGGAGAAAAATCCCAATGTAGAGGATTCTGGTTAGGACAGAAAAAAAAAAAGCTGCTAAAACTTCACCAGCATTTGGCTTCCTACCTGAGAAGCTGCCCCCAGGTCCAACAGAGGCATCCAAATGCTCTGCAGAATCAACTTAATATTCCAGACTTCACTCAACTTGCAATAGATGCTTTTCAGAATTTCTGAAGCATAAGTTAAACTTATTTCCACTGATTCATCTCAGATCTACTTTTCTTCCCTCCTCAATCTCTCTGGCATGCCTTTTGGCCTTTTAGTTCAAAAAAGGCTCTCTTGCTCCTTAAATGGGACCTTTGTAAATACCACTAGGCTTCCTTTCCTGGTACTGTCTCTTGAGAAATTAGCTTTCTCAAGAAGCCCATTTTCCCACAGAATACAGATTGCTGCAACCCACTGCTTTATCATGACACTTTTAAGACTTTCATCTTAAAAAAAGATCCATCCAGGTTGCATTTGTAGTTTTCTGTTCAGTGTAAACCTTCACTTATCTGTATTCAACTCCAACCAGAGTGCTGCTATCACACAGGTGAGGCAAATGGCAGAAAAGAGAGGAGTATCAAAAGATACAGGGCTAGAACAATTCAAAGTGTAGACAAAATTCTGATAATTTACTGTATTCTTAACAGAAAAGGGAAGCTGGAAAGCAGCAGGCTGTGGTCTTTTATTTGGCAGAACTCCAAATTAATCTAGGTTAAGCGAAATGGAGAAGAGAGGATCATGGCATTTCCTAGGCACAATGCTATACAGTTTCTAATGAAATCTTCATAATTTATATCCCCTTTGCTTCTGAAACTTCCTGCTAACAAGAACCTGAAAATTCTATCCTGTTTGTACCCTCATAACCACACCCCTTTCTTCTAATCTACCATGCTGCTATTCTCAAACACATTGCATGGTAGTACATTGAGAAATATGGAATGGAGTGCTTAGGTTTAGCACTTCACTTTTTTTACGTGATTTTCCACTGCTTGCTCAGTGATGGTTTCATCTTCTTCAATAGTTCTTTTAACCTTCTGGCCCACCAGGTCAAAGATGCATTCTGGAGGAAATCCCTTTGGCTCTCCCACCTTCACCGTCAGCATGTCAAGTGTCAACACTGCACCTTCAGGAATTGCCACTTTTGCCACTACCGACTTTCCCAGCTACAGGGAGGGGCAAAAAAACAATGTTGAAGTTAAATACATTGCTAGCTTAGTATGATATAAAAAGATAAAAAATGTTCTGCAGTTATTTTGGAACAGGTTGTGTAGAACTGCCTTCTCCATTACTTATTCCAAACGAAGATTATTTTAGCATGGTTACTCTCACTCTAACTAGGCTGCTAGGAACATGCGGATGTTTTCTGAAACTGGACAGTGGCTCAGTGGAATTTTTCAAAATCACAATGGAGGGAATCTGATTAGAATGACTGGTATTTTAGCTTAGTGTAAAAGCAGCTAATAAAAAATCATAGAGGTATTATTCCTATTACGATTGCCAAGTACCTGGCACTGGTGAGGCCACACCTCAAATCCTGTGTCCAGTTCTGGGCCCCTTACTACAAGAAGGACATTGAAATGCTGGAGTGAATCCAGAGAAGGGCCACAAAGCTGGTGAAAGGTCTGGAGCACAAGTCCTTTGAAAAGTGGCTGAGGGAGCTGGGGGGTGCTTAGCCTGGAGCAAAGGAAGCTCAGAGGGGGCCTTATCACTGTCTACAACTCTATGAAAGGACGCTGTAGTCAGCTGAGTGGTCTCTTCACCCAGGCAGCAAATGACAGAACAAGAGGAAATGGCCTCAAGCTGTGCCAGGGGAGGGTTAGACTAGGTATTAGGAAAAATTTCTTCTCTAAAAGGGTGATCAAGCACTCAAACAGTCTACAACATGGAAGCAGTTGAGACATGATTCCTGGAGTTATTTAAAATGTGTGGACATGGCACTTAGGAACATACATCAGTGGTTGAGCTTGGCAGTGTTAGGTTGGACTAAATGACCTCATGGGTCTTTTGCAACCTAAATGATTCCAGGCTGTTACTCAACTTAGTTAACCACTGGATGATAAACACAGAACTCTATTATAATCAAAACTGCCAACATTATGCAGTGTGAAATTTTTTAAGTGCAGAGGCAGAAATGCTACTGCAATAAACAATTCACAACCTATTTTTCTGAATACAGTTATTAGCTATAGGTCTAAATTAGTTGCAGGTTTACACAAACTAAAATCAAAAGTTACCTTTTCATTGCAAGCCATTTCACAGGGCAAGAGCTGTTTGACTGGAGAACCCATTGCTTTTTCCACAGTACGGATGGCTTTCACTAAGTCTGCCAGCTCATTTGGCTCCAGAGATGCTTGGTGGTCGCTTCCTTTCCATGTTTTGTCGAGAGTCACGTGCCGTTCCAGTACTTTAGCACCCATAGCAACAGCTGCCACTGAAATGGCTATGCCAGTTTCATGCCCCGAATAGCCAATGGGGATATCAGGAAAAGCTGACTGATATGCCTTGAATCACGACAGAGTTGATCTGAATTACCAAGGCAGCAGTTTCAAAAACAAAGCAAATTTAACAGTGATAACTGCAGTGGACAAATACTGTGCCATAAACAAGTATTTGGATATGCAGAGAACGCAACCTTTTAAATTCAACAAGTTACACTGCATTACCAATCACCACATTCCAAATCTGACTAATATTATCAATACTGACAAGGAAGTATGTTCTCTTTTACAATTTACATTTCTCGTTTTAATACACTTCTACTATTCAAGGTCTTCAAGGCCTGTATTAACCTAAGTAACAGTAATAGTATCCTATTTTTATCCAAGAAGCCAGTGGATTGATTAAACTTAATCTGTATCCAAAACAGATTTCTTCAACATTGTATTTAAAATCTGAAGCAACCTTTTAATCCAAGCACAGAGAACAGTCACCAAGTCCTAAAAGCACTTAAATGCAGCCATGTGTCATTCTATTAAAAAGAATACACTATGTGTATAGTAGATTATAGATCTAAGGTAGTGCTTGAACACTGGCCAGTTTGGGAAAACTTTCTTACATCACTATTTGGCGTATACAAGTAACATTTCAAATGAAGGAAACTATCAAATAAGTTTTCTTCATGGCTCTGATAGCCACATGAAACTTTTTAAACAAAGTTTCTGGTCTAGCTTCCTATTTAGAATTACATTCTCATTTCATGCACCTTCTTTATGATAACAGTCTACATGATTTTTCTTAGCACTAAAAACCACAGGGTTAACCTGATAACCATGCCATGTTTTCCTCTGTTGAACTGTGAATACTCCCGCAATATCCTTTATCATATTCCTCAAAGATGAGTTCTGCTACAAAAGGACCCGGTGGATCTTTTAACTTCAGTGTGAATCAGAGGAACGTGACACATCCTGTAACTTCTCAGAAGCAAATTCCAGTACGCCTTAAGACCTGGAAGTGTATCTCAGCAAAAGCACAGAACCCTTCTCTGCCACCCTACCCACAGCACGCTCTGGGTTACTCACTGACCGATATAACACGGAGATTGACGTCCTCTGGCTGAAGTGGGTATGCGCTGGTGCACTGCAGGAAGCAGAAGTTTGGATTTATGGGCTTCACAATCTGATAAACCTGATGCATTGTGCTCATCGACTGCATCCCACTGGAAATCACCATTGGGCGACCTAGCCATTGGAAAATATGCACATCCTATGTCAACAAGAAAGCTACCCAAGATTAAATTAAATTCTTTAAAGTAAATTATTTCAGTAAAACTAGAAAAGAACTCTGGATAAAACTTTTTTTTTCAAAGTCTGAAATATAAAGAAACTTCAGATTGTTTCCCCAAAAATCAACTGGAGAAAAAAGCAGTATTGTGATGTTCACCAAGATGGATCAAAGAAAATGCTTACCTTTCTTTGCAGTCTTTTCCAAATATGGAAAATTATTTGTATCTCCTGATCCTACTTTGAAAAATGGAACATCCAGTTCATGTAGAAATTCCACAGCCATCTACCAGGAAAAGAAATCATGTTTTAACACTCCATTTCAGCTGGATCAAGGGATCAAGAACTATTGTGCTTGGAAATAAACAACTGTTTAACACAACAAACCCAAAGCTTAATTAAACAGATGGGTATTATACAGTATTATACACAAAAAACCCTGCTCCTGAAGTAGCA
The DNA here is from genome assembly GCF_047830755.1 of Zonotrichia albicollis. Taxonomy (NCBI): domain Eukaryota; kingdom Metazoa; phylum Chordata; class Aves; order Passeriformes; family Passerellidae; genus Zonotrichia; species Zonotrichia albicollis. The sequence continues at coordinate 64,452,589 of NC_133860.1, read as the reverse complement.
TTTGCTATCTTAACAATATTAGCATCTTATTTCCCTGCAGGTGGAGTATAATTATGATGCCTTCTTTCATACTTCTGTTTTAGTGCAAAGTTTTGACTGCAATCACGGTCTCAAGGCAGTCTCTGGTCTGACCAGCTGTACAGTCTGCTGCTTAGTACAAGCAAGCAGAGCTCCATCTCAGCTTGCAGATGAACCTGTGTATCACAACATTCTTGATTTTTTCTCTCTTTTTTGAACACTACCAGAGAGAGCAACTACCTGCAGATGGAAGTCTGCCTGTTGAAGAAGAAATGTGATACAAGCATGCACAGAGTTTTCCTGCCACATGTGTCCTGCAAGTCAGAAAGATTAAGCTACAGAGTGTTTAAATCTACAGACAGTAGAACAGACTCATCACACTGAAAACTTGTATGAGCATATTAAATAAGCACCAGGAAAAAAACCCAAAAGTGCCCAAAAAGGGAAATCCAAAATTAATTTGCTTTTAGGAGAGATACTAGACAATAAAATATGCCAAAGCAAAGACTATAAAACTGTTTATTTAAATGCTAATTATACTCTGCCTTTCTCTAAAAATGTGCCAAACAATTCAAGAATTATTAGAGGCTTCCTGAAAATGGGTAAATAAGTAGCCTTTTAAAAATTAGTACTTTATTGGAAGAAAATTTAAAGTCCAAATCTATCACAGGCAAGAGGTATTTGAATCCTCCATTCACCTCTGGGGAAAATAATGAAACAGTTACCTTTGCCCTTGTTGACCATCCGCAAACACTTTTCATTTCTTCAGCTGTTTTCTTGTTGCAGTTACATTTACTTAATGCCAGAGAAAGAATGCTAATGTCCACAAAGATAATAAAGTCTTATTCAGTCTAATTTTTCTACCATCAGTATGATGGAGATTAAATTTCTTGTACCTCCTATGTATAACATCTCTCTGTTCACTATTTAATATAGTTTATTCAGATGTATGGTGCATAAAGACAATGGGTAATCTATATCAGAAGGACACAGATCTTATCTCAGGAAATGGCAAAAATTAAATATGACAGGTAGACCTTGCATCTAAGGCATCATTAGGTAAGTATCTCTTGAAAATTAGCAGCTCTTCTTTAAGAGATTCAAGAACCAGGAAGTAATTTCAAATAACAAAAATGACGTTAAAGGGAGTGGTTCAATGAGATCCTGCTTTGTCTCCAGTACACACCAGAACAGAATAAATAAAAAAGTTATTCAAAGGCTTTTTTATTTATTTCACACATCACTTAAATAATTTCCTCATATAGTTAATCACACAATTTAACCTCTTTGATGTATCTGGACCTCCGGAGATCATGTTAATTTACAGAAGTTAATGCATTCTTAAAGAGTTTTTATGCCAATGTTTGCAATATTTTAAGTTCCAAACCCCTGTCTTGCAGAAATGCCACCAGAAATATTAGGGTGTAATGCAATTACTGCTCAAAAAGAAGGCACAAACATGTATCACTTCTGTTAATTAGCTAATAAAGCCACATACAAAAGAGCACAGCAGAGAAAAAAAGGGATCCCAGCAGCAGAAAGTGATCTTAGCTGCTGCCTATAAAAACTGTTCTGTGTTGTACTACAGCCTTTAGAAACCAGAGGTTTTAACATCAAAGAAGGAATGTGGGGGTTTTCTTCTCCCCAAAGGCACGTGGATCTTTTAAGATCCCAGATACAGAAGTCCGAGATTCCTGTGTTCATGTACTCCTTTCTTAAAGGAATGCATGCTGTTCAGCGAGTCTTCTAGATGTGAAGAGAGCAATAAAAGAAACCATCACACCCTCTTTTCACAGATGTTTCTGAATCCATGGCACTGAGTTAGTGCCATATACACACAGCATATTTGTCTATCATCAGATGAAGAGAGAGACAAATTGTGAGAAATAACACTCATGTATCAGGAATTGTCTCTGATTGCAAGAGTGAGACACTGAATAGATTGCCTTAAAACATTAAGTAAATCACTTCCTTGTCCTATCCTGGATATATCTACTTCCAGAAAGCCAGGGACATGGTTCTGCTGGCCATATGCAGGAGTGGCTAGCTTACTTCTAGTAGGGTCTCTTTCCATTCGGTTCTCTGTCTTTTCTAGGCCACAAAGAAAAATAAATCTGTAATCTCTCATCTGTACTGAAGTTCAAGTGTTACCTGACCTTTACAGCTTACACATATGAACTGTATGTTGCATTTGTTAATACTGTCACTACCATTATTCTGAGGCAAATGACATGCAACAGCTACAAGTACACATGTCTAAGGGGGAACAGCAGCAGGAGTTTCATGGAGTTGTGAAGCTGGTGACTGACTGTTCAAGAGCCCACTGGCAAAAATCAGTAAATGATTCAGCAGTAACAGGACAAGGTGTGAGCCACTCCATGAGATTAGTAAAAGAAACAGGGGCATAAAACTCCTACTGCTTAGAAACACCATAAGGGTCTAGTAAACAACAAGGAGGGCAGAAAAAAAGAGGGAAATAATGAGGATTAGATCAAGAAAAGAATCTGTTTTAAATATAGAAAGAAGTTTGATATGCTTGAAAACAATATACCAGACAACACTGGAGAGCAGTCTGATTGCCATCTTGATCTATACTCTCAAAGCCTCAATTGTTTATGAAGGTCAAAATGAAGCCTTGTCCCTCCCTAATACTACTTACTCTGGTAAGTATCTCAACACATGGCAAGTCTTCCAAAATATTCAGCCAACCACTGTAGGAACACAAATGAACTGGCAAATTACTCTAGGTGTCTCAGTTAAGAAATTGATTGTCCATATATTCATTTTCTGTAAAAACTATCACATCTAAGTAATACCCAACAGACACAACAGCCAGACTCCCCTTGTCATTCCAGTATGGCTTACATACCTCATCCATGCCAGAAGCTGTGAAGAAAATGCCAATCTCCTCTGCATACTTCTTCAGCTCTCTATATTGGTCATGACTGAACTCCAAGTGGCGCTTGTGTTCCCCATAAGTCTTTCCCCAGGAGTGTTTAGAGGTGTAGGGCCTTTCTAAGGCTTTCTTGTTGAATTTGTACTCCAGTTCACTCTTCTGGAACTTAGCACAGTCTGCGCCGCAGTCCTGCAAAACAAGCTGGTGCACACTGAGTGGAACTGCAAGGGAACCTGCACTCACCTAGCTCTGAATGCAAGGAGTGAGTAACTGATATGCTCATCTGTTGGGGAGTTTTCACATTATCATCACAGCAATCACAGAAACGGTAATGAACACAGAGCGATTGTGGACCTACACACGTATGAACCCTTCTATTTCAGAGTCCTGATACACTTAGTAGAGCAGCAGTTCAGAGAAACCATTTTAAACCTACAAAACTACTTAGCTATGCATGTTGCTTATTCGAAAAGTTGACTTCTGTGGTGCTGTTCCCAGATTAGCTGTCACTGATAATGTTACATTAAAAAAGGACACAGGATTGCATGGAACAAGGAGTATGAGTCTGAAATTCATAGCATCATCAAGGCTGGAAGAAACTTTTAAGATCATCCAGTCCAACCATCCACCCAGCATCACCACAGTTATCCCTAGATCACGTCACCAGCACCAGACGCTCTTGAACAACTCCAGGAAGAATAATTCATTTGAAGGAATAATTTATATGAAGTCACACAGTAAAGACAAATCCTCATTAGATTGGTCTCCACTTTCAGCCCATTCACATAACTGAATACACCATGTCCTGAGCTGTGATGATGTGTGGTTTTCTATCTAATGGATATCACATCAAATTTGAAAGCAGTTTGGCTGTCTTACTGGATGACACAAGCTTTACTGCAATAAAGCCCTGATATCAACCAAGTCAAACTAGAGGTTCCTCAGAGATGGTTCAGCAGCTTAATGGTTCAGATACTTCCTAAATTCCCCGTAAGCTCATGCCCCAGCTGCGGGGCTGCAGCCATGACAAAAGATCACAGAATTAATTAGTTGGAAAAGACCTCTGAGATCATCGAGGCCTTGAGGTGACTGAGCTCCACGTTGTCAAACAGACCATGGCACCAAGTGCCACGTCCAGTCTTTCCTTAAACACCTCCACGGACAGCGACTCCACTACCTCCCTGGGCAGCCCACTGCGATGTCTGTTCGGCCTCTCTGAGAAGAAATTCTTCCTGATGGCCAGCCTTAACCTCTGTGGCACAGCTTGAGGCCACGTCCTCTCATCCTGCCACTGGCGGCCTGCCAGAGGAGGCCGAGCCCCACCTGGCCACACGCTCCTCTCAGGGAGTTGTAGAGAGTGATCATATCACCCCTCAGCCTCCTTTTCTCCAGGCTGAAGAACAACAGCTCCCTCAGCCGCTCCTCACTGGACAAGCACTCCAGACCCTTAATCAAAGTCAAATGCAAGGGTCCCCCTGCAGACAGTCTGTGCCTGGAATAAACCCAGGCCGTATTCCGGCGCTCTCCCTCACCCGCCTCCCCCCTGCGCACCTTGACCATGCGGATCATGCGCTTGGCGATGTCCAGGTCGCCCTGGTGGTTCTGCCCGATCTCGGCGATGATGAAGCAGGGCTGGTCGCCGCCGACGCGCCGCCCGGGGCACAGCTCGAACTCGCGAGCCATGGCGAGATGGCGACAACCCAACAGCCCGCCCGCGACTGCGCCGCCGCTCCCGGTTCCGCCGCGCCTCTTTCATCCGCACCAATGGGCGCCGCCATTCCGGGTCCGGCCGCGCCTTCTCCCGGCCGCACCAATGGGCGCCGCCATTCCGGGTCCGGCCGCGCCTTCTCCCGGCCGCACCAATGGGCGCCGCCATTCCGGGTCCGGCCGCGCCAGCCCGCGGCGCCTTCGGCGGGCGCGGACTCCCTCCCCCAGGGCCAGCTGCCCGCCGGCAGGAGGCGCCGCGGCACCGCACCCTCAGCGCTTCCCGCAGGGACGCGGGTACCGGCGCCACGGCAGCGGCTTCCCGGGAAGCACGCACTAGCTGGGTGCTCCACCCAAGAGAGAGACCTTTAAAATCTTCCAGGGATGGTGACTCCACCGCGTCCCGGGAAACATGTGCCAGTGCCTGACCACCCTGAGAGTGACAAATTTTTTTTCTAATACCTAATCTGAATCTCCCGTGTCTCAGATTAAGGCCAGGCTCGGCAGACCACACCGACCCCCGCCTCACTACACACTCCTTTCAGGGGCTGCAGAGACTTGGTTCAGACAAAACTTTCCATGATATATGGAAATAAATGGTAAAATATGGCGCAATAGCTAAGCTGCTTCTGAGATTATTTTACTCCAAAATCGTTCTCTGACTGACATGCAGATACACTTGTGACATTCTGGGCCTATCTGCGAGGTTTTTATTAGAACTGAAAATCGATAATTTCAATTGTTATGATTTTATGGTACATGTCTGGTGGTTTTTTGTTTGCTTTATCTGCTTTGTTTTGTCTTGGTGAGTGACATGAAGCGGAGTTGAGTCCCATTGATGCACAATGTTAGTACTATATTTACAGCACAGTATTTATTTTTGGGGGTATTGATTGTTCCCCAAGGAGAGCTGCATCCTTCTGATGGACTGCAGTGACTGATCGAACACAACCAGCAGGCTCTAAGCTGTGTACTACTACATGAGAGATAGCCTAAGAAATTGCCTCAATTTAAAATCAGAAATGGCCTTGATGAGTGATACACTGCAATATGCCAGTGGCTCTTGAAAAGGATGTTGTCTTTTACAAAGAATTGACTTTTGTAAATTATGGTGAGAACACCGTATAAATACAATTTTTTTTTCTTTGTGTAACCAAGAATTGCAGCATATAAAATGTTTGTATCTGTATAAAACCAGCCAGTTTTCTAGAAACAGGTCAGTTGCCTGAGGCTTTCTCATAGATGAGAAAGTTTCCTGACAACAGAACTCACACTTAACCACTTCTACTGGTCAATTACATTGACTACAGCCACAGGTGGACACAAATGCAGTCGTAGCTTTTTTAGGGGTGCTGAATGACTGTTACAGAAAGTGATCCGAGTCAAATACAGTCCCTATAAAAAAGGTTGCATTTGTGCATTGGGTTATACATACTTAATGTTTTTATGAAAATTTTCCAGAGAAAAAAATAGAAGGTTGAAACTATACTGCAGGTATTACTGATGTAGTCCATATGGGCTAAAACAGTATAATTTCAGGAATTACACAGAGTTAAAAGCCATACCATAGTCTGTTGAACTTTAGGATACTACAAATTAATGATTTATGAAAACACCTGATACTCAATATTGGCTATGCAAAACAATTTGTGAATGTAACTTTAATACTGCATGCATACAAACACTGAGAATAATTATAATGAAATTTACCCCTAAATTTGCTGATTGAAAAAGCAGCTCCTTAAGTGTTTCTTAATTGTAATATCTGAAGCAAGTCTCTAATATGCTGCATTTCACTGAATTTTAGTTTACACTAATTTTAGTACCACCTACCCCATGAGACATTTCTCCAACTAAACTACATGGCTTGAGGTCAAAAGTTTGTTCTTGTAGTTCCTTAGGTACTATGGGCTCTTCCTGCATAAACATTTACCACCACCTCCACAGCACAGACACACAGACACACCCTTCTTTCCTGGGGCAAGTTTCTTGTTCAGTCATCAGGTAAAGAAGCAGGAAAAAAGTGCCTCCAGAACACAAATAATTAACTTCTGGAATAATTCAGCAATGACATAATAACATTTTGCATATTATAGCCTAAAAAATAACAGTAGGTTCAGCCCCTGTGCTTTTAATTATTCAGCATTAAAGCAGTAGAATGGAACCATAAGATGACATGTGGTGATATATATATATATTTATTTATTTATTTAATGTAAAGCACTAAAGTAAGAACTAATACATATACAAATAATAATACTGCAGAAACTGTGAACCATTCCAACCCAGGCAGTTTTACACTTCCTAACACTTCCTAATAAATGTCTGTCTGCAATAATTCTAACTTTGTATTCTGTGAAACTGTTCCTGTGTGATGTCTAAAACCCTGGTTCTGTTGCAGGTTTGTCTTTTATTTCAGTGGGAAAGCCAACTCACACTGAGGATTTGATGGATGTATTTGCGGACAATAATGAGAAGCATACAGAGAATACAATGGAATACTTCCAGCTGGAAGGGACCTACAATGATTGTTTAGTGCAATTGCTTGACCATTTCATGGCTTGTCAGTTAGTGTTGTCACACCGATAGTTACCACACTAGGCAAAATGAATTTAATGCTTTTTTCAGGAATTACAGAGTTTGAGACAACAAGTGCATGTAGTTTGTGTACTCAGATACATACTTCTGTACAGCCCTAGCACTTGACTGGCATGATAAAATATATTTGAAGAGCCTTGGTCCTTGAAACAGATGTGCTTGCACCTTTGATATAGTTTTTAAGAAGAAAATTCCATTATGATCCAGTGATGACAACCATTTGCCAGCAGCAATTCCTTTCAAATATCAAGATCTAGTACATTTCAAAAAAGCTTGACTGTCAGTGAATTTTAATTCCCTGGTCTCCTTTTCCTTGGATGATACACTCTCCAATTCTGGGGGTGTTAACTTCCCAGGGCCACATAATCTATTTGTCTTATTCATAAACAGTGCATGAAGTACATGCACTTGTTTGATTGCATCCTCCTTGTTATGTCTAAAGAAGTGTTCTCAGCACTTAAGATTATAATTGTCCAGAACCAGAAGCTGACTCCCAGTGAGATGTTTATAGTCTCGTGGCATCTGTTTTAAGCCTGTACACATATTTTCAAGGTCTCTGATATTATCCCACACTTAAATTCTACATCATAACAAAAGACACTTGATACCCAATTTCAATTTTTACCGAGTAAATTCATTCAAACTAATAACAAACCTAACAGCCTACCAGTTCTTGTGGCCTTGCAATGCTAGCATTAATTTTATTACTTGCAATGACAGTATAATTTTTTTATTGGGCCATCCAGGCCATAGGTGACAGGCAGTACATCTTCTTGTAGTGACAGCAAAAATTTGATATCTGCAGATTTTCTTTATTTCAGCTTGACATTTGAATTTTAGTTTCCACACAAGTTAAAAAGCTAAAAAGACAAGCTAAAAAGACCAGCATATTTACCTTTTGCTCTGACCAGCTTTCTTATATAACTTTGAGAACAGCCCTGTGTATTGTGAATGCGTCCAGATGTGCTAATTGTTCAGCAAATTACAGTAATGGATTGACTTGTCCTTTTACCAGATCTTGTGGAGTTTAAGTAACTTTAAACAACTTTCACAAGAAGACGTGAGACATTGCATACAATATTTGAGCAGGATGGCTGGGATGATGTGAATGAGACAACTCTTACTGACAAACAGTGATTAAGGGTTACAGAGGCAAGAAGGGATTCAGAAGGGAAAAGATATAAGGAGTAACTAAGTAAGAGTGACAGAAAAAAGTGATACTGGCTGGTACTGGGCCAGTGGATTGCTGAGAATGCTGGGAAGCCCAAAAATCTGAGGAGTATAGGAGGCTGGACTGAAAATTGGAGACGGGGGAACTTGAAGGATACTGGTTTTATGAGAAATGCTGCTGGAAATGACAGCTGAAGGGACTGAGTCATGAAAATCAGAGCCTATCCCTAGTGCTAGGAGTAATACGAGACAAATGGGACTATAAATAAGGGGTCTGCATAAGAAGAAGGCAGATGATGTTAAACATCATCTTTTTTCCCCCTAAAAAATCACAAGTAAAGGACTATGGTCCATTAGAACATATTCAAAATTGGTAAAGATTTAGAATTTAGTTAGAGGCCTACCTAGAGTATATTTTCTCCCTCCTTCTGCACAACTGTCTTCTCTCCTTCAGTTATTTCCAAGGCCGAAGGAACAGAGATCTCTATGTTCCAACCCTGTGTGTATCGCTGGGGTGCACTGGCTTGCAATTTTTGACTTGAGAAGACACACGATCAGGGCTATGACACAAAGCACATGTTTAGGGCAATACAACCCTCAAATGATAGAGGCTGCTAGTTTTAAGATTTTTCAGTCATTATTTTTGCCTCTTTCAGCATACTTAGTGAACAGTCATTAAAATACCCCCTCAAGAGCAATCTTGCCCTAGACTGTACCAGATGTACTGGAGGTGACTGTCCTAGTCTATATATCCTGTGTTTTATGAGACAGCAGGGAAACATTCACCAAAGCTATAGGGAAGAGAAAGCTGGTCCCTTAATCAGCCAGTTCTGATTCACTGGTTTTGCTATCAAATTCCTGGATGATACTGAGCTAATCACTAAAATAAGCTTTTCATATCTAATTGTCAAACTGAATTCTTATAGATGGCTTATCCAAGGCATTACTGTTTAGTTTACAGATCTGTTGAATTCTTACAGCTACAATTCAGTATGAGAAATGTGCTGAACTAACACAATACCTATATAAAATACCTGGTCTTTGGCATCTCTGAATTGACATTTGGAATAAGTAGACACCATCCAGTCTAATCTGGTTGTATTTCAGTTCTACTCTGCAGGAGCAGAGGAAAGAGGAGAGTACACTCTCTGTACATTGAGAGCAGAGAGGGAGAAGACTAATACTCTCACTTTTCTGAGAGGTGTGTAAATGTAAATTATTACTTTAAGAAGCCTCCATGTGATTGTAAAAGGCGCAATGACAGAAATAATGCATCTGTTGTCAGAGGAACAGTTGAAAAGTGTGTGATGCAGAAACCCGTGACATGCAAAACACTGAGAATAAACAGAATATTTGTTTGTCAGCTTAGCTCAGGGCTGTCAGTCCTGCCTCAGTGGTGCTGTAGGAGTGCCAGTCTACATCTCAGCTCCTGGCCTGCCTGCATGACATCACTCATCATTGACCTGCTTATCACTACAGTCTGTGGGCTGAGGTCATAGCCAAACCCATTCTCAGCTGGTTTGTACACTTTAGTCACAAGTTCCTACTGTAAGAGGCACATCTTGCAACTGGATCCAGTTGATTTCCTCCAGCAGATCAGAGCCTAGCTTTGTTGTTACAAGGAGATAGGTCTCTAACACTTCCAAGTATTAGAAAGAAAACTGAACTCTGACTGGAAAAATAAGCATTCACATAGATGCTACAGCCTTGATTACCCAGGGAAAAAAAGTCAAGTTAATGTGTTTTGTGATAAGGCAGCTGAATGGGTGCTTTCTATGTGTTCAGAATGTAGATTACTTTGACACTTAAACAGGGGAAAGTGTGCAATACCTTACCTTCTGTATGGAATTCAGTCATAAATCTATTGCTGTTTTAGGAGGGAAATGAGAAGATTTTGGCAGATCCAAGAGCTTCAAAAAAGCTTCAAAAGCTCTTGGCTACCCAATTTTCCTTATAGTCAAACTCCCTTTCAAAGTTCTTCTAAAATTTAATTAAAAAGTTAAAAATCCCCTCTGTCAATAAAGAATGGCTTTTCCCTTCTACCAGAGCCTTCTTAATTTCCTTACCTTGCAACAGTCTGCAACAAGTTGTGATTTCTACTCAGTATGTGTTTCAACAATCCCTGTATTTCAAGTGTCTGTCATTTATTTAAGGTTCAATTAAATCATTACAATAAACAAGCAAACAAACTAAACCAAACCCCCCCCCCCCACTTTGAAAAGCAGTTTACAGCAGAAATAGAATTAAAGAGTTACCTTTATTTGTACTTCTTTGCATGAGTTATTTTTTTGCAGCCAGGCTCTTCTCAACATTTTGTGACCTGTGTTAGGTTTGAGCAAGTTAAGAAACTCATTCTGCACCTCATGGAATGCTCTTGTGTCTGTAAATCAAATCCAGAAAAGGTCATTGCTTCATTGTTTGTAAGGAAGCCGACATGTATTACAGGACTGTAATACATGAAAGAAGTGGTAGATTATTTGCTAATATTTCAATTAGTTTTACTACCTTAGGAATTGCAGAAGTTCCACATTCAGAGGTGATACTAAAATATTAAGACAATGTATTGTGAAGTAGCCTTGTGAATCCAAACTGTAGAACAAAAATGTAATACAGACTGTCCAGAAAACTTGACTGGAAACTAATTTACTGAATACATTTTCAAATACACTACTGAAGTAAAATTTTTCACTGAATACTTCTGGTGGTGGGGGAATTCCTGCTGTAAATTAAATAGGTCTCTTTAGTTATGTCAGAGAAGATGAGAGTGAGATTATAGGACAGAAAGATGCTTATTGCCTACACGCTTGCAATCAGTTTGGTCAGACAGGCATCTCTGGAAAATGAATTTTTCTCTCAGGACAGTTCTGTCAGGTAGGCTGACAAGTCTTCCTTTGCATGTGAGAACTTCACATGCAGCACATTCTACAGCAACAAGAAACTGTGAAGTCAAACGACATGTCATTGCTTTGTGGAATCAGAGATTCTGTATCACCTTTCACTAGTGAGGAATTCAAAATGTTTTTCTGTGAACTTGTTCTTTAAGATATGAATAGTAATTGCCCTTATTCAGGTTTAAGGAGTCCTCCTAACTGGCATTTCAAAGATGATTGAGTGGCCTCACAATGCCATCAATCATCTTTTTTGTTGGCATGGATGCCAATAAGAGTAGATTAAGACAAGAGTAGATTAAGCAAATTTAATAAGGCAGGAATTTGAGGCTTCTTGCTGGCTTCAGCAGTTCTACATGGTAAGTAGGTTGTTTTTGGTTTTGGTGTGATTTTTGTTTGTTTGTTTGTTTGTTTGTTTGTTTTTGGTAATAAGCCTTTATCCTGAGAAGGAGAATCAATGATCTGGCTTGAAAATATGCCCCAGAAATACCTGCAAATAGGTACTTTTTTCTTCTGCCCTTACACAGGGCTTTTTCTTCCTGACAATTAATGAGTTTTGTATGAAGAACTAAACCGAACCCTTCAAGCACATTCTTCCTTATTTCATACACCTCTCAGAACACCACAAAAATGTTGATTTCACCATCTTTATGGAAATGCAACATGCTGTAACAGTTTTTCCTGTGCATTTCCTCTGGCTCCTTTTAGCAGAGACGATGCTCTTAAGAAAACAAATGGTAAGGCATCAAAATCCTAGTTCCTTTTGTTTCTGAGGAAGTGATGATCCATGGGGAGCCACATACTACTGTTTCTACTATCAGAAAGGCACCTGTCTCTACACTGGATTTGTATGCACCTAAATAAAACTCTCCACTGTGGATTATGAGTAAATTTGGAACACCTTCTTAGGTCTCTTGAAATAAAACAATCCTAACCTTCAAGCATCTCAGGACTCTGGACCAGACAAATAGGCTGAACCAGAGAAAATGTCTGGAGCAAAGAAACTTTCCCTGGGTGGAGAAGGACCAGTTTAAGGAGCGCATAAACAAATAGGCCTTACCTACTCCACCAATGACAAAGCTGACAGATGTCTTTGGGAGTCCACCCTTGATAGTCTTTGAAAGGCCGTGGCAACTGGGAATGTCCCTCAAGACTGGAAGAGAGCAAGGGTCACTATCTTCCAGAAAGTCAAAAACGAACATCAGCAGTGCAACAAGCCAACCAGCTCCACGTGAGCCCCTGGAAAGATGACAGAGCAATTAATCCTGGGTACCATTTTCAGTCTCATGAAGGACAAAAAGTCACCAGAAGTAGCCACCATGCACATATGGAGGGGAAGTTATGCTTAACCAACTTGATAACCTTCCACAGAGAGTTGCCTTGCCCGCTGCATGAATGGAGAGCAATGAGACTTTGTTTACCTTGGCTGTAATAGGGTTTTAATGCTGTCTTTCACAATGTTCTAACAAGACAAGCTGACAAAGTGTGGGATAAATAAATGGATAGTGAGGTGAATTGAAGATTGTCTGAACAATTAGGACCAGAGGTTGTGATATATGGCACAAAATCAAGCTGAAAGCAAGTTCACTAGCATTATACTTCAGGGCATGATAGTGGGGCCAGTACTGTTGAGGTTCTTCATTAACAGCCTGGATGGTGGAGCAGAGTGCTGCTACAGCAAGTTCATGTATTATACAAAACCAGGAGGAGTGACTGTTAGATCAGAGGGATTGAGAGGGACCTTGGTGGGCTGGAGAATTGGGCAGAGGGGAATCTCATGGAGCTCAACAATGAGAGATGCGAAGTCTTACACTGGGATAAGAATGATTCCAGCCATCGGTACATTCTGGGGACTGGAGTATAGCTTAGCAATGAAGGGCCTTGGGGTCATTGGGAACAAGAAGCTTGTCATCTAACAGCAATATGCCCTTACAATGAAGAAGGCCAACAGCATCCTGGGATGGATGCACAAGGAAGAACACTGCTAGCATGCGAAAGAAAGTGATCCTTCCTCTGCATTCAGCACATCTGGAATGCTGAATCCAGTTTTGAGCCCACAGAACAAGAAAGACATGGACATACTGGAGTGAGTCCAGGGCAAGACAACAAAGATTATTAAAGGACTGACGTACTTTTGTGTTAAGGAGAGGCCCACTATATCTATACAAAATGTTGGCAAGGCTTTACCTTCCTGGTATTGCTCACTCTATAATTCATAATCATATAATTTCAAGTATCTTCACCCTGTATTTGCAAACCTTCCTCTTTATACTAGGCTTGTCATATTACTTACTTACTTACTACTGTTCTGCTCTGGCAGTCTAACCTTCCACTCTGCTCATCTTTGTGCAGCTACTTGCTTTCCTTAGGTAGGGAACCATGTTTCTTCTCTGCTTACTCAGATTCTGTTTGAATAACATGCACAGCTGTGATGATTAGATACAGCTGTCAGAGCAACAAAAAAGCAGCATAGTTTTTATTAGTTTTTATGTGTTTATTAGTTGTAGGTATGTTCCTTATTTTACTGACTACTGTCTGTTCCTTGGAAAGCAGCTATGACTCTTATCTTGGGATGTTTGTGTTTAACAGTGTGGACACTACCAGCAGTGTCTCTTTGTGCCCTCATCTAATTAAATTCTCATGGCAGCAAATCAGCTTGATAAACTGAAAGCAGTGTGTCTTGCCGTGGCACTGGAGGTCTTGTAGCAGGGGACGTTTGTCAATATAAATGTGAAGTAAGGGTGGGCTACTTCAAATCCTCTTGCCTTGCAGGTGGCTTGATGCACTCTCATGATAAAACTTCCTTTCTTCTGGGGATGAGAACTACATATATTTAAAGACTGGTTTCTCTTTCACATTGTAGAAATAAATATGTCTCCAGTTTGATTGAATAGGAGAATTGCTCTGTGGTCATCCTAGGTAGTCAGAGTGGGCAGATGGCTTATTTAAGCTGCTACTATCAATATGAGTTATAGACCCTGGCTTGGCTTTAAATCCAGCCCCATCAAAACAAGGTGAACAGCTGCAGCATGACTCTGTAGTGCAGATGGGCTTGAGCTGAATGGCAGTGACGTGTACAAATGTTTTCTTTGTGGGCTTTAGTCTTCATAAACCCATTTAGTAGAACTGTTAATTGTAGCTAGCTTTAAGTGCCCAAGTCAGTGTATGTGCAGTGACCTTTAAAAATCTGCTTTGAGGGAGCTTCCAGATTGATGTGATGTACAGGGTAGTTGCTGTGGAGCAGACTGATGCTGGTACCTTTATGTGCCTCTCAAAACAGTTCTTTTTGGGTTTTGTACCTTGCAAAGGAGTGGCAATCTGACCCCAAGTAGGCACCATCTTTCTGATACAGGAGTCTAGGTTCTCATAAGTGAAAAGCTGGGAGGTTTTTCTAACTTCTGTCTATAGCTTGAAAGTCGCTAGTCATCAGCAGTTTGAGGGAACCTCTTAACTGGTTTCAGGGGAACTGGACCAAGTCCTAGTCATTGTGTGCTCTCACCAACTGCGGGCTCTTGTGCAGGGCACTTCTAGCTAGAAAGATTTCCTGTCCAGATGTCAGCTGTGCAATGCCTTTCTCATTTGCATACTTACAGAGTATTGTATGGGCTTGCATTTATTTTTTTTTTTTCTCTAGAAACATCTGTTCTACTAATTATTTATTTTCTTAAATAAAAAACATTGTGAAAGAGTCAGAGAAATCCCAGTATTGTGGGATTGCAATGCCTTTCTGTTGCAATACCTTTCTTAATGTAGGAAGTGCTGAATTGCAAACCCATATTTTCATAAATGCTCAAAAACATATTTTTAAACTACTTGTAAACAAAATCTCAGTACATATAGAAACTAGAATTAAATTTTATCATCTTTCAAAGAATGGAAAGAAACAGAACAATCCTGACACTCCTTTGTAGTCTATTTGCCTTTTCATAATTCCAAAAGGGTTTATTCACCTAATATTTCTGTAATACACTCTTCTCCCTAGTGTGACACATCAACAAACCATGATGGATGAATAACAAAGGGTGTGCTACTCTTGTGCTTTGTACTACTCTCTAAGGAGTAACACCTGCCTTTAGAAAAGGAGATATCTTGACTTCTTATACAGGGTAAGAAAGCAGGAAAGTAATAATAGCTTTGTCAGTGCAAGAACACTTCATAGTGCATCTGAATGATAGATGACATACAAATTTTTGAATTCATCATCAAAATAGATCTAATTGCTCACTGTATTTTCCCTTCCATCTAAAGCAATAACATTCAGTTACGCATTCCAATAGAACACAGAAAATAATTTTCTTGGGCTATTTGAAAAATTGCAATTCTGTTTATATATCAAATTCCTTAATCCCTATTCTGCAATTTTTAGACAAGCAAGTAACCGGATTTGCTTTTCATTTTAAATCACAATGTCCTACTTGTGTTTGTGCCATCAGAAATCCCCCAGAGGGCTGAGAGGCAGTGGTAAAGCAAAAGAGGAAATAACTAGACAGTCATGCAACATCCACTAGTCATAGTTAAAGGGAAGCAGTGCAATATTCCTTTATTTACGTATAAGGAAAGAGGAGTGATGAAAATGAATGTGGGAGTATCTTTTTAGAAGAACTTGGGGAAACAAAGTCAGCAAGTTTCTGCTAGAGTGTGGCATACACTTCATGTTGGCATTTCATTTTTATCACCTGTCGTAAGTTATGGGCCCACTTACTGCTATTGTTTTTAATTCTTTAGCTTTTCCATGGCAGCTGGAGATTATTTAAAATAAATAACCTTGCTGTTTTTCTATGAGAGATGAAATTCAGGAAGGTCTAGCCTCCTACCATACCAGATTCTGAGTTTTCAAAGGAAAAACTAGGCACATCTTTTATTTGACTAAATGAGGTGAAGGGACCTATCTGTCATACTACAAGAATTTACTTGTACTTTTTTTCTCTAGCAAATGATATTGATGGGGGGAAAAGTGTAACTGAGCATGTGGTTTATCTCACCTGTTAAATTCACATATACAACTGTCTTTCAGAGTTAAATTTTTCTCATAATTTGGGCTCCTTGTGAAATATGCCTGTCCTTTTTTGGGACTGTAACATAAGCCTGGATGGCATTACCTCTAATATTTCATGAAATGTACACACAGACTTATGGGCAACATGTAAGCAGAATTAAGCAGGTACATCTTGCAGCAACTACACCAGCTTGAGGGCTGCCAGCATAATTTTCTCCTTTCTTACATAAATATTTCTGCTTCCTCTCTGCTATGCCAATAAATTACATCTGTGGCCAGCAGGTCAAAGGAGGTGATTGTCCCTCGCCCTGCTCACGTTCCACCCCACCTGGACTACAGCACACAGTTCCCATGCCCTCAGCATGAGAAGGACATGGAACTGCTGGAGCAAGTCCAGAGGAGGCCGCAGTGTTGGTAAGAGGACTGGAGCACCTTCCCTACAAAGACAGACTGAGGAAGTTGGGTCTGTTCATCCTGGAGAAGAGGAGGTTGTGCAACCTCCCACTATCTGGAGGGTACTACTGGGAAACTGGAGAGGGAGTCAGTGTCAGGAACTGTAGTAACACGGCAAGGGGTAATGGGTACAAACTGAAACAGGGGAAATTTAGGTTAGACATTAGGAAGAAATTCTTTAGTCTTCTGGGGAGAGACTGGAAGAGGTTGCCTAGGGAGGTTGTGGATGTCCCAACCCTGGCAGTGTTGAAGGCCAGTTGGATAAGGCCTAAAATAAGCTGCTCTAGTGGAAGGTGTCCCTGCCCAAGGCAGCAGGGGTTTGGAATAGATGATCTTTTAGTCCATTCTAATCCCTTCACATTCTACAATTGAATGATTTCATCTGTGTTATAATACCCAGATACAAGAACATGATCAAAGTAACTGTCCAAAAAATTGTATCAGAAATTACTGCCCTTCTGATTAACATTTTGTCAATAGAACACATGCTTCTTGAATTTACACTGGTTTGATCTCATCAATGTGAAAAAATGTCTGAAGGCAGGGGTGTCAAGAGCAGGGAGCCAGGCTCTTCTCGGTGGCGCCAACCACTAGTACATGAGACAACTGTCAAAGACTGATGCACAGTAAATTCCACTTGAACATAAGAAAGAGCTTTACTGTGTGGGTGATTGAGTATTGGAACAGATTGTCCAGAGAGGGTGTGAAGTCTCCCTCACTGGAGATATTCAAGAACCATATAGAAACAATCCTCTGCCAAATGCTCTGGGATAACCCTGCTTAAGCAGGGAAGTTGAATAGATGAGCCAATGTTGATGTCCCTTCCAACATCTTGTGTTTCTGTGACTTAAGTTTCCCTATGTGAGAGTGAAGACACCCAATATCACGAAAGATGTTTGACACAACCCATGTTTTGGACGTTCGAATTTGTCTCCAAGTTGCCGATGGACCCGTGTCTTGTCCCAGCGGAGCGCCTGTGCTTTGGCAGGCTGGCAGAGGCGACTCCGGACCGGCTACAGCCTGAAGGATCGGATCCCGATGGAGCGGATCCTGATGGAGCGGAACCCGCCGGTGCCACCCGGCTCTCCGGGCACTGGGGCCGCCCTCCGCCCTGCCCGCCCACTCGCTGCTTTCTGGGCACTGATTGGCTCGCATTCCGGAGGCCCCGCCACGGCCGCTCGCTCATTGGGCGGAGCCGGCGGTGCTCGCCGCTCATTGGCGCAGGCGGGGCGGCCCCGCCCTTTCCGCGCTGCTGCCCGGCGTAGGCGCGGTGCGGAGCCGCAGCTGCTTGCCCGCCTTCACCCATGGCCGACATGGAGCTCTTCGGTGACCAGACCGGGAACGGGATGCCCGACGGTGGCGAGGAGGATCCCGCCGCCGCTTTCCTGGCGCAGCAGGAGAACGAGATCGCGGGCATCGAGAACGACGAGGGCTACGGCATCCTGGAGAACGGCGAGGTGCCCGAGGCGTTGGAGGGTCCCGAGGGCCTCGGCGCGGGTACGCCCTGCGGGGGCCGCGGGTGGGGCGGGGGCTGAGGGGTCCCGGGTCCCCTCGTCCCTCGGGGCGGCGCGGCCGGGCGGGGGCGGCGCCGGCGGGACCCTCGCTGTGCCCGGAGCGGGGCTCGCTGCCCGGGGCTGGTCCGGGGGTGGGTCGGGGCCGTCCTGGGTGCGCTGCGCCGCAAGGTGCGCTACCTCCCTGCTCCCCGCCTAAGGCGTGCCTGTGTCCTAATGCGAACGGTGCTGATCTCGTTTAATCCAGGAGCCTGTCTGAAGGAAGGCTTCTGAAAGCTGAATAAATCCGCCACTTGAATTTCTGTCTTCAGCGGGGGTGATCTTAGTCTTGGAGCATAAGAGGAGTTAAGCTAATGTTTAATTTTACTAAACCTTTAGCCTTTGTTCCTTGGTAACCTTTGTACTGAATGTAGCAAGCCCGACACTGCAGAACCCGCGTTTGGAGAAGGGTGGGAACTGAGTGTTGAGAAGTATGGATTATAGTCTAATGGTGGCTAAAGCAGCCCAGAATAAACACTTCTCCTTTTGAAAGGTTTTAACCGAAGCCCGAGTGGAAAGGGGTTGATGTTGCAACACTCTCAGAAGACTTTGCTTCTACTTATCACCAGGGCCAAATATATGCTGGAGACATACTTGCTCTCATGTGACTTCCCTTTGTCACTGCAGTAGGATGCCACTCTCCTTCAGACTGAGTTGAATAACTGCTCCCCAGTTCATTGTCGGAACATCTTTAGAATTAAGTCTTCATTTTGCAACCCGATATCAGAAATTACTGACGTATCTTATGTATGAGGAGGAGGGTTTGTAGTATCTCAGTCCATAAAGCTCATCTAGATAAACTGGGTAATGGAGACCTTTCAGTGCTTATTTGAAGGTAGCGCTGCTCTTAGCATCAGCTCACTCATAAGTTCCAAAACATATGGATTACATACTGCTGAAAAAAAGGTGTTTACTGGGGACTGTTCCAGTACAAGAGCTTGAGGATAATTGTTATCAGAACACCATCCTGTTTTGGTACCATATATAATTTGACTTCCGTATTCTATTTATAGTGCAGAAACAGACACAGTGGTCACTTCCCTTCTTACTTTCAGAAGTCTGAGACAAACCTCATATCTTACATGGGCTTTATGTTCCAAACAGACTCTGGAACATTAAAGTGGCTGTTTGAAAACTAATTTAGTTGAAAAAAAAATCTATCATTGACCTTGCCCACAATATACTAGAACAACTAGAAGAGTATGTTCTCTACATACATGTAATGATGGCTATTGCAAAGTGTTTCCTTTTCAAAAAGTTGATTTGTTTAATGCTTCTAGATTAGTTTCGTATTTAGAAGTAGTTATTAAACTGCCTTTTAACCACTTTTTCTGAAGTCATGTAAGTTGACTTGTCATGAAGTCCAAAAGGGTTATTGGAGAACTTTAGGAATAAGTTAATAAAATAATAAATATGATAATATGATCCAAGGGTCTGGGAACCCTAGGCAGGAACTGTGTGTTGTCTTGCTTCTTTTTATGCCTTGGGATTGCATTTATGCTCTGGCCTGTTAAATAGGCATGGTAGACGATGCTTGTGGACTTGTGGTGGCCCTGTTTTTTAACAGAACATTGATCTTTGTTGACTGTCAGAGCCTGTACTTGCTTGCTCCATGTTAAAAAGAACAGACTTCAGCCATGCAAAATGTACTGGTTCAGGCATGGTGACAAATGATCTAATGACTTCTGTTGCCATTTGTATTAGACATTTCTTCTCATCTGATCAGTACCTTAATAAATATCAGACAGTTGTAGTCTCTGGCATATTAGCTCATTAAACTCTTCTGTAATTGAATAGATGAATGCAAATTTCTTCTTGAAACAATGCAAGTTCTTATGTAAATCCTTAAGCATAATGACCAGGGATTTGTGGATTTACTTTTTTTAACTGTAACCTTTCTTGAACTCCTTATTTACAGGTCTCTTGGATAAGTTCTTTATAAACAGTGGGCCAAAACGAATAACTTGGGCAGCTCTCAACTGAAGTTTGAAGATCTTAACTTCAGATACAGTCACAAGCAGTCATCAGCTTCTTGAAATACACTTTTTAAGAATCATAGTTTCTCATCAACAAACAGTCTTTCAGTTTCAGTCTCTTTAAATAGTTAGATAAATACATGGACAGAAGGGAGCTTCATGAATTGTAAATATCATTATTGGGAATTCTGATAATTGTTGTAGTGGTGGATACTGGGTGAGTATGGTGGGAGTAGCGGAATGCTGCCAGGCTTGTGCGTCTCACATAGCATTATTTCAAGTTGCCATGATCAGGGTTGGAATACTGATCCAGGCCTGATCCAGTAGGCTATTCATTATGTAAATAGCTATGCCATTCAAGCTGCCTGACCATGCAAAAACCTAATCTTATTTCCCTAGGAAGGTGAAGCATAATCCCTGCTCCAGAAAGCAGAGAGTACTGTATAAATCAAGTAATACAATGCAGTTGCTTAGGTATGGGTAACATGATATCTTATGACATTTATTTTTCAGTGATGAATCAATGTCCATGTATTTGCAGTGAGATTCTGACAATAGTATGTCTTGAGGTTGTATTGGTTCACTTCCTATGTTCTCTAAGCAAGAGAAAGAGAGTTCAAGGGGAAATGTGTGGTTTTTAGATCATGTATGCCAATACAAATCATCCTGGCAGTTTGCCAAGTAGCTTCTTATGGGGAATTTCATTCAAAGACAAGCAGTTATAGATGTTGAAAATCACGCAAATACACAATTTTAACGTAGGCTGACTAGTCTCAAACATTGCTTTTGCATTTTCACGCCTGTAAGTTTTATATGAACTTGACCAAAATATTTTTCTCTATCTTCGAAAGATGTTTGTGAGCCTCTAGCAATTAAGAAAATTAATTGTGTCTGGTGGTTTCTCTAGGTACTTCATTTAATAGCCTTTCAGGAGCTGAGTATCAATTTGCTTCAAAATTGTTTAGGAAAGAATTGATTCCTGTCTCTGTAGTTAGCACCACAAACAGCAAGAGTTCTTTTCTGACTATTGATTCTTTCTTAATTGTTTGAACAGCCATTGATCTGGGTTTTGCTGTGCAATCAGCGTCTGGGGCTTCAGAGCCCCATAAGACAGCACTGATAAAGGTATGAGAAAAGGAGTGGTATCTGTCTAGCTTGTGTTAGTAATGCTGCATTATTATGAAGTCAGGATAGAAAAATCTTTTTTTGTTTTGTTTTGTTTTCAAGAGAATACTAGTGGAAATGTACAGAAGGTGGAAATTACAGAAGCTGTTAGATTGGAAGATTATAAGAAGCTGTTATGGCACAGTGTTATTGCAGATGTGTTTTAATTCTAGCCTACTGATTATATTGAAAATGAGGGAACTCATGGCTTTTAATAGGACAGCGGATTAAACTATAACACTGGAAAGAAGCACTCTTCCTGAGCTGCTTGCCTTTGTTTTGCACACAGGCATGAGGATGAGTTATAGCTAGAAAAATTATTTCTTTTCCAGGTTCTTTCATAACGGCGTAAACAAAAGGTTTGTGAAAGATCCTTCTTTCTTATCATGTTATGGGTTAGAAGTAGGTAAAATTAAAGCATGACTGTGCCTAAAAGATAAAAGGATGGTAAACTAGGCCT
This sequence comes from Zonotrichia albicollis, assembly GCF_047830755.1. Lineage (NCBI taxonomy): Eukaryota > Metazoa > Chordata > Aves > Passeriformes > Passerellidae > Zonotrichia > Zonotrichia albicollis. Next base: position 64,430,716 of record NC_133860.1, on the reverse strand, counting down.
TGAGTGGTGAAGTTACTTAACCTTATGTCAGAATATATTAAACTTTATGTTCTTCTATTCTTTAACAAGAGCTGCTAACCTATTGAAAGTAGCAGCACTTAGGGTACTTATTGTTTAAAAGAGATGCTGCGGGTAACTCCTAAAAAATACTTCTGTTTTAAAGGAGAGTAAGAAAAATGTTTCAGTATACTGCAAAGCCCTGCCTGTGACTTTAGGGTAACAGTCCACTTTTGCATTGAGAATAAGACTTTAGAGAGGCTGGTGAACAAGGCTAAGCTAGCTTCCTTTCAGGCCAAGTGATCCTGAGTGGTAATAATTATAGTAGCATCCTTCAGAATAGTTAATCATCATTGTGATAAATCTCTGAGGCCATATATTGACTTCTAGGATGTAAGTGACAAAATGCTTTTTGTATTTATCTTCAAACTCTCCAGTCTTTTCTTTTGTAAGCTGTGGTAAATGTGGAGGGCATTAATGCTAGCTTTCTATTTCTGACAAGCTTGGGTGTTGTATCTCCTGGGAGTGCAAGGCAGCTGATATGACTTATCCTCTCCATGCTCTTCCAGACTCTAAAAGGTATCTGTGTTGCTGTATGAATATTCATTATTACCATATGGTCAGCATGTGTTGCAGAACTGTAGATGTTTATATGTTTATATATGTTCATTGCAACAGTGCCCTTAAAAATAAAAGTTTATCTGAAGTTCAAAAGCAAACAACAAGGAGTATGGATCATTGGTAACTGAGATGGTTCTAAACATGTGGATTTTAACTTCAGGAGATACAATACTATGATAGAATTGGATGGACTCTGAAGCCAGTAGAGGAGTCTCGTTGTTCATGGCTGCTGAAAATGTTACGATGGCACTAGCAGTATTTAGGCTTTTTCTGTGGGAAGCTTATGAAATTGCATGTTTCTGTGAACAGAAAAATCTGATACACAACTAGCATTGGTTACTGATATGAAGGCTGGCAGACAGACAGTTTTTCTGTACTTTATACTTAATTATACAAGCATGAAGACCGGAGAGCTGAAATGAAGGAATGTTTGACTATTGGTCTTGTTGCAGTTAGCACACTTGTATTGGCATATGACAGTGTGCTGGTACATTTGTTTCCTCTTCTGCTTGTGATTAGCTCAGTCAGCATGCTGACTCTGCAGCTTAATTGCAAGTTCTGGGGAGCTCAGAACAGATGGGAAATTTGTTCTAATACTGCTAACGCTTCTAACCTGGATGCCCTCTGGAAACACTTAGTTCAGTTTCTGTTAGTGGCTGTTTCTGTGCAGAACAAAAATGGCCCTCAGACAAACCTATGTGTTTCATCTCAGGCACAGCCTTAAACAATGATGTTGTTCCTTTTACCTGCCAGCCTGAGTAGTGAAGACCGTAATGAATGTTTTTTGGTGTGACAAGAAAAACATATTTTCAATGTTCTTGGAAACATCCTCAAAATTTATGAGCCCTCTAGCCCAGCTGGTGACTGTAGTCTTTTTAAAGGCCTCCTGTACCTTCCAGAGGAGTAGGAGTCCAACAAAGCAGCAACCATATCTCAGTTATGGGAGTCTAGTTATAAAATATATTTTCTCATAACTGAAAAGCTATTTTTTCTTAATTTGAGTCTTCCCCTGCAAAAGTTAGTAACTATGTTCTTGGGGACTAGTATTCTCCAACTTAACTGCCATTCTTGAACTGATGAATTTACAGTCCTCTACATAACACAGTTAATGATTGCTCCTCAGTTCACTGATAAAGGAGTATGAAGAACTTCCTGTGTGCCATTCACTTGAACTGTGAAACTGGTGCGAAACTAGCTGCAAACAAGAGGACACAGCAGCATAACTTGCTTAGTTTTAGGTCAGTCAGCTATCTGTTTTTAAGACAGTGGTGCAAAATAATGTGATTTTTCTGCTTACTTTTTGGTATAGTCACTTCTTTCACTGAGGGGTGTATTATGGTGGACACACTTTTGTGTGATAGATTTATCCATGGTGATATGAGTAGCATGAGTATTTGGTATGGCACGCTGACAGATGTTATGTAGCCCTTCTCCAGAGAGATGCCCTGCTGAGACTTCGGAGTTTCTGAAAATCTTGGTGTGTTTTGTATAGTCCATAGATTTAAATAGTTTCAAAAACTTAAAGGTTTGACTCACACCTGGTATTTGTTCCCCTCGGCTGTGTTGCCACTGTCACTAAAGAGATAATAATGCTGCAACTGAAGTAGGAGTTATCAAGCATGTCATCACAGATGGTAGCAGAAAGGTGACTTTGCTAGGAATGTTAGCCTTATCTCTGAGCTAATTAGGAGATAACAACAGTAAGATAAGAATTATCAATTGTTGGCTGCAGCATTGTTAATCTTCCAGGTAGACACTAAAAAACTGGTAGTCATCCTTCTTAACTTAAGAACAGTTGTATAGTAGTCAGCTTCTAAGAGAGGGAGGATGAGGACAAAGTGGGAGTAGCTTTAGAACACAGTCTGTAGCAGATTCTCAGCAGTATCAGCTCTGCTTTTTGTGTTGTTAAAAGCAGGATCTCATGATGAAGAAATGACCTTGTATTTCTGGTTCTGCAGAACAGTGGCTCACTTGGTTTTTCATGCCTGTCCAGAAAAGTGCAAGGAGAAGGAAGTGTCCCTGCAGGGTATCAAGTAACATTCCCTTTCACAACTCCCACATTACCTACTTTAGTAAAGCTTTCCATACAAGTTACAGAAATAAGTAAATCTGGCTGTTCTATCTTTCTCAAATGACTAAACAAGTCACCTCTTTACAGATGCCGTTGGTGGAGTGGTTAACGGGGATGTCTATCAGGTAAGATAGAAGTATTCTATACTTAGAATGTGCTGTTCTACTCTGAGAACTTTACCTTAATGTAGACTAATACTTCCTATTTCTTGTCTTTAAAGTAAATTTGTCTCATATCTGAGGAGGGTTTTCTGTACTGGTAGCTCATCTCATGGAGTTGTCAGTCTTCTTAATTATGCCCATCCTCTGAACTTAGAGGCCATATAAAGCAGCAGTTCATTTTGAAATGTGGCTTAACAGTACATAAGCACTGTAAAGCAGACTGTTAGGCTCTGCGATATGACTTTACATGGACTTGCACTGGCTGCTAAGCTGAAAGTGTGCTCTGATTACCTAGTTTAAAGTAGAGTTTTCAGATTTGCTTGCTCTTTAAAGATAATTCATGCATCCTGGTTGTCTTATCAAAATAGTCTTACAAGGAACAGACTGAAAACATACATTTCTTGATGACATGAAGATGCATGAAATTAAGCTTCTGGCTAAAAAGCTCAACCACATTATGAAAGCATGTTAGACAGCCATGATGACAAAAGAAGGAGATACCTGCTTTATTGGTGTCAGGGAGGAAGGAGGCATGCTAAGGCTATCACTTTGTTGTAACTGAATTTCACGGCATGGTCATTGCCTGGTGTCACAGTTGACTCGTTAGCCTGGTTGAATGAATGCTTGGGAAAGAAGCAGTGTGAGCAATGTACTTCTCCTTAGAGTTTTAAGTGAATGCTGAGCTTTGTGGAGACACAAACAGCTTTCACTGCTGCTGACATTCTTATATCCTCAGCATTGCTGTGAGATTGATGGGACAACCTGTATTTCACAGGCCCTTTGCTCTTCCTTGTACAAGAGAAGGCAGATTTCCCTTTTTAGGTACCTTGATTTTGTGTTTGAAATTCTAAGAGATCAGTTGTTTTGGCTGACAGAGCTTCCTCTTAATCAGAAAGAAGAGACTGAATGGGCTATACATAACATAGGTTTTAGCTACCTGTAACAAGCTAGCCCTGCAGCTGCCCAGTTTATTTTGCTTTGGATGGAATGTGAAGCCTGGTGGTGTTGCCCCAGCCTAGAGTCTTCTCTTTGCAATATTCCGTCATTGAGGGCTACAGGGAGTCCAGAGAGGTGCAAGCCAAATCTATGGTCAGCTGCAGTCAACCTAGTACTCTTACGAGTGGTATTCCTTAACTCTGCTAGGGATAGGATGAAGCAATAAAAGTTGTTAAACTTAGAGTATCTTCTGTAGCAAATACCACAATATTCATTAGCTTTGTAAATCTGATGTATTAATGTTAGCCCTACTCATTTTGAGTCTTTGAGATGTTACATTGTGAAAAGGATGTTAGTACTCTCACTGTTCTGATGATTAAATATTAAAATGCCTCTTGGGTTATAAGCTGCATACAGCAATACAAATTCTGTAATGTGATATGCAAATGTCTCTTGAAGTAGACAAATAAGCTGCAAAGAATGTTTTGTACTCCTGTGCACAAAACCATGAAAAAAATTATTTCGCAAAAAATATTTAAGGTGAGATGAACTCAGAGAGTATATGGCCTACTACTGTGTAGTGAGGTGCTAGGCATTGTCTTCTGCGTTCTGCAGGCTTATTGGTCTGGTACTAAGTGTCTGTGGCACTTGTATTTCCAGTTGTGTTGACTTTTTGTTTGATCTCTGATTTCTGGAGGAAGCCCTTTGATTGTGCTGTAATTTGTAGCAAGATGTTTTTAATGGTGGAAATGTGTTATAACATCAAATGAATGTGTTATTGGCTCAGTTCAAGTAGAGTATAATTTTATATAGCTGGCAGGCAGTTATCTGAAATCACTTGTTCTACACAAATGACTTTGCTATTCCTTTCCTCCAAGGAGAGTAATGGTCCCACAGACTGCTATGCTGCCATCTCCCAAGTAGATCGACTGCAGTCAGAACCAGAAAGTATTCGTAAGTGGAGAGAGGAGCAAAAGGAGCGTCTGGAGCAACTTGGTAAGCATGGTATTTGTTGAGTAACCTAATGTCAGCTCCTCTCGGGCTGAGAGAGGCAGGGGTGTTCTACCTGGAGAAGAGAAGGCTCTGGGGTCACCTGAGAGCAGCCCTCCAGTACCTACAGAAGAAGTGGAGGGGGAATTTTTACAAGAGACCATTGTGTAGTTTACAAGGAGGAATGGCTTTAAACAGAAAGAGGGTAGATTTGGATTACTCATTAGGAAAAAATTCTTTGTGGTGAGGGTTGTGAGACACTGGCACAGGCTGCCCAGAGAAGCTGTGAATGCCCCATCCTAGGCTGAATGGGGATTTTGAGCAGTGTGGTCTAATGAAAGGTGTCTCTGCCCACAGCAGAGGAGGTGGAACTAGATGATCTTAAAGGCCTCTTCCAACTCAAGCCATTCTATGATTCTTAAGCAATAGAATTCTGAACCATGGCAGTGCTTCTTCAGAGTCTTAACATGCTTCCTGGATGAGTTCTGGTAAGCAGACTTAAGACTGGTGTGGGAGTCAGCAAGCAAGTGGCTCTCTGAACCTTTACTTAGAGATGAGCTGACAGAAAATGAAAAGCTTTTTTAAGCTTTGATGATAATAAATACTATGGGCATTAGTAGTTTATTTCAAAGGATAAAGATTAATAATTTTGTAATTGCTGAGGTCATCGTTGTCACATGGATCTTAATCTAATAACTAAATTAAGAAAATAATGGATTATTAATTAAACTAAATACAGCTATCAAATGCAGTGGTACCTACCCATGGACAACGTCTAAGAGACTACAGACTGGTGTGCTTCCCACTTAAATGGTGGAGGAGCCTTTGCTTGAAATTGTTAGGACAGAACTTTCTGTAAAATGTAATTCTGGATAAAGCTGACAGTTTCACTCCTCTTTGGTATTAGTTACAGCAGGTGAGGTTGCCCTGAACTGTAGGCTGTGTGTAAAAGTATGTGGAATGCCAGGTTCCTTCACTTTGTCTAAGCATAGAGGCTTTACTAAGCTTTGTTCTAGCACTGGCATAGCAAGGTGACTGTTCCTGGTTTGAGCAGTTTGCAGACCAACAGATTGACTGAATCTGAGCTACTCTGCAAAGTGCCTATCCTAAACTGAAGTGGACTGTCCCAGTTATGCAGCACAGGAGTTCTGTTCAGCTAATCCTTTCAATGTTTGTAGTATTTAGATTTCTCCTAGGACTAAATCAGGAAATCTCCTAACCCTTACCTGAGTTGGTGAAGCAACTGTCTGCATTAGAGTGCACCCTGAGCCATAAATCGAAATGTTTGCAAGATGCATTTGAATACAAATGTGACTGACAAAGCAATTCTTAAATCTTCAGATGCAAACTCACGAAAGCAGGAAGCAGAATGGAAAGAGAAAGCAATAAAAGAGTTGGAAGAGTGGTATGCAAGGCAAGATGAAAAGCTTGAGAAAACAAAAGCCAGTAACAGGTAAGTTTTTCCAGTCATCTGGAGAGTTATGGTTCTAGTTATGAAAATAATTAGGAAGGGATGGGAGAATACTTCTTCTATGTCCTAAGGCAATAGTCCTTCAGATCATTAAAGTAAACAGACCTACGACCTACCTTTTAAGTTTTCTTAGATAATCTAGATTAAATATCCAGGAAGCATTAAGATGATGATCAAGTATTACTGAAGATTCCTTCAGACATGAAGCTTGAACATGGCCAGAAAATATTTTACTCTGCCCACTTGTCATGCTCCCAGCTGTACAGGCCTTCAATGTCTGTAGTTACCTACCCTGAGACTAGCAATCTTACTTGCTTACTTTAGAACATATGGAAGTGGCAATCTAGTTAATCTTTGCTACAGGTAATTTCATTAAATATCTTAAAATCTTTTGCTGCTCTTTTTGGAAGCAGTTCAGAAATTACATTACTCAGTTCTACTAGTGAAAAACTGAATGCTGATTGTATCTGTAGTGGTTTGAATTGTCTAATTATGGGTCCTGTGGTAGAAAGGGATGACTTGATTGCTGGAATAGTAAGCTCTTACACTTTCTTAGAAGTTCCCTGTGGAATTTTGACATGACGGTACATGTACATGTACATGACGGTAAAAGTGATAGAACTGACTTAATGCCTCTTAAATCTCTACTTCATTCTATGCAGGTAATCATCAAGATTGCTTTATATTTTGGGAACTCAGAGGGTTCAAAACTGCTCTTCAGAACTGCTGTTTTGTTCATTTTGTTGTATTTTGTTAGTTTATTTCTTTGAAATACTGCTTTTCTTATCAAAATAGGCATCAGATTTGTCTTCATTAAATGAAGTCCTAGGTAGTCTACTCTCCTTTCTAAAGGAAGAAAGGAGGCCTACACTGCCTTCAGAATTATGGATTTGCCACTTCCATAACATTCACTGAGGAATTCACTACCTTTTCGTTGAGTGAAGAAAGGGAAACAGGATTAATACTGTCCCAGTTGGTGGCCAGAGTTCATGATACCCTCATGGCTTTATTATGGCCAGTGTTTGAGTGCAAGATACAGAGTCTGGAGCAGGGCACATTAAACCAGGTGTTGCACAGAACTGTTTGGCATTCTCATCACTCTGGTGAGATCTCTTGCCTGCTGGTAGTTTCTGTCCTCTGGGAGTAGTCTTAATGCTAACATTGGGGCTCTAGTCCTCAACTAGCTGATCTAAACTTCTAGGATGTGGAAGAATTTCTGTGTTGCCCCTCTGACCAATGGCTTAATTGGTCCATTCCATGTGGTAACTGCTTTCCTGTTACAGTAAGTCTAGGTGATGCAAGGTTGATATGCTTGTTAAAACTGCCTCCAGCTGTGTTCCGTACTTCTCATCCTTATCTCTTTTCTCCTGCCTGCTTGCCTGCCTGTTGGACTACTTGCTACCTAGGGTGGCAGATGAAGCTTTCTACAAACAACCCTTCGCTGACGTGATTGGTTATGTGTATGTTGCTTAACTACTAATTCTGCTTGCTAGTCAACACTATAATAAGCAGGATCAAAAACAGTGCTGAGTGTCTGAAGGTGCCTTCTGAATATTTACTTTTTGGACCATTTCTGGTCTGCAGTATTAAGTGCAGTTCTCCTGTATGCAGTGCACAAATCCTAGCACTTTCAGATTAAGTCTTGTAGTGTACATAGCCCTGGAATTATGGTAATGACTGCAGTATACTTTAGACCTAAGGGTTTACAGTTGTTTCCAGGCCAGTGAACATTGCTTAGCAAGATGCTTTGCTGGGGATGTGGGTTAGTGCCTGCAGTTTCACATGGGTGCTGTATTTAGTCCTTCCACAGAGAAGCAGTGTTTAATTCTGTAATAGGCAGTGACCACCTGCTTTGCCTACATATCAGAAAAATATTCAAGCAATGCTTGCACATAAAGGTTCAGAAGGAAGCCAAGGAAGGTAGAGGGGAATTGCCTGACATGAATCAGGGCAGAAAATGTGCATGCATGTAGAAATAGGAGGCTATTAGAGAACAGATAGATAGTACAAGAAGGTGGCATTGAGAAATCAGTGTAAACTGCTGGGAAGACATTTAGGAATAGTGTAGATGTTTTGCCAGCCTAATAGGTCAGTGAAAATAGAGCTGTGACTTTCAAGCCCCAGTGAATATGCTAGTTTCTGAGGGGTAGAAGGATTGCAATGTTCATTGGCTTGTTCATGTATTTTAATTTCTTCCCTTAATTTGTAGACTTGAATTGAAAGATGGACATGTCACAGATTCTAAGGTGACACCTTTAGAAGGTGTATTGGTGAGCCGTGTTCTGGCTTTGAGTGCATTAATATTGAAGATTTGGTGTGAAATTCACAGCTAACTGTAGGTGGATGTAAACCAAGACTTGTGAAATGATGGATTTACAGGTGGTGTTTAACTTTTTTGAAATTTCCTGGAGTTGATTTTGTTGGATTTTTACAATAAAACCATTATTGTTATATGTCCAGTGCAAATGTGCAGTGTGAGTGCTGCATAATAAAACTGGCTGCCTGTTTCCTGAATGTAGGCTAAGCTACTAGTGCATGTTCAGCCAGCTAATCATCTGCATTAAACTCATTCTCATTTTCTATATCTGACTTAAACTTTCTCTCCTTGTTTCTTTTCTTCTCTTCACCTTTAAGCACAAACATAAATCATCCTTGCTACAGCCTAGAACAGTTAAGTAAAAAAATCTTCACTGCCCTTTAAAAGTGTCATGTCACATAAAGTAGCAGTGTTGTAGTGATCCTTGTCTTCAGTGGTGTCTGTAACCTTATCATCCTTGTGAATAGTGCTGAACCCTCATGGGAGAGTCATTTTCACTGCTTTCTCTGTACTGCTTGTTGGAGTAGATGGATTTGGTTTGATCTCTGGATGCTTACTGCTTCTGCACTCAGGCAGCTACCAGGGCCCCGCATCATGTAAACTAGATGCTGGAGTGCTATCCCTGCATTGAAGCAATGCTATTGGCAGCATAGAAAAGCCAAAATAATACAGCTGGGAAGCCACTGGCATTATCCAGTACATAATGTACAAAGCCTTAGAGTCTCCCTAGGGTGAGAGCAGGGGAAATCCGTTTGTTCTGTGAGGTGACCTCAAACAAGTCATCTCCTCTGCCAAGATACGCTGTAGTTTATTGCATTCACAAGCATGGGATTCCTGACTTAAATTCCTTATGATTCATGCTGCTTCACTACAGCATTGGGAATCATCAGCAGATAGTTTTATGATGGCCTGTAGGCCTTGGGGCTGATTTAAATCCTCAAACAGAATTTGTTTAAGACATGCTTGCAGGCAGTTGTAAATTTCCAGCTGGCAAATGTCCAGTATAAGCCATCAAGCAGCAGAGGCTTAACTATTCAAGACCTGGGCATTTCTCCATAAATAAAATGCCTACAAAAGAAGTACCTTACTTCCTGGAACCTTGTGTGGTGACTCCTTAGGTAAAGACTCAATAAGTATTCTTAAAACCAAACACCTGTATTCCAACATTTTACACAATACTCTGCGATCCTCTGCACTGCTTGTGCATAGCATACTACTGCAGTCTACTTCATCTCCAGGACTGGGGCAGTGGGAGCTTACGTGGCCATAATGTCCACAAGCAGCTGTCAGGTCACATTTCTTATGAAACATGCCGAAAGAAACTGCATCCTCTAAGAGGGAAGGAGTGCCTTACATGCTGGGCATTAACACAAGGTGCATTGCATTGCTTTTAGGGCAGCTGAAGAAGCCTTTGTGAATGATGCAGAAGATTTTCCTGGCACTGAGTGGGAACGTGTGGCTCAGCTCTGTGACTTTAATCCCAAGTCTAGTAAGCAGGCAAAAGATGTGTCCCGCATGCGTTCAGTCCTCATCTCACTCAAGCAGGCTCCACTGGTTCGCTGAAGCAAAGCTCGATGGAGACACTACAAAGGCAATATCTTAACCTTACCCAGAGAAGCTATGTTTGCAGTAATTTGATTAATTGTTTCAATGTGTATTTTTGGACCACATCATGATGTATCTAGAGCTGATCATCGTTTGATTGCATGTTCTTCCTGATGTTTCCTTTCTGTGTCTGAAATGGGAGAACCTCCAAAACTGTAGTCTCTGTGCTGTTGTGCACTGAGGTGTCACTTCCTACATTACTGATATTAAAGATCTCTTGAACAGCAAAATGTGTTGACTTTGGATGAATTGAGAAGGTCTCCTGCTTCTTTTTGACAGAGTGTGTTTGAATTAAGTGTGAGTAAACATTTCTCTTGATTGCTGGTGATTTCACCTTGCTGGTGAATGTCCAGCCAGCAGTGCAAGGCTGTCCTCCTTGTTTCTTTAACCTTTCTTAAAGCTCTTGAGAGCTTTAGTTTAAAAATTTCTCCACTATCCAATTTGTCACACTAGACAGCAGCTCAAGAAAACTTAAACAGCAGGCATGTTAAGGGGCTTATCTTGCTTCCAGTGGGACTGAGGACACTGCCTTCTGCAGGTAAGTAGTTGTGTATAATTTTCTGCTGTCACTCTGGCTGTCTGAGGCTCAACACAAAGGAGAGGGCACTGCAGTTAAGGCCTTTGGTATTCTGCTGCTTATTGTGTTCCACGAGGTTTTCAATGCAGTCTTCATATGCAAAGATCTGTGGTGCAGAGGCTGTTTGATGTTTTTGAACTGCGTGCTTGTCCTCACTGACCTTTGCAGACACTTCTCCCACTAGGGTGGTGAACTGGAGACTTGGAGAGTAAGAGGAGGGAAGGCTTCCTCTTACTGCTGCTCATCTCTAGGTTGGAGCTCTGTCTGCCGAGGTGGTTGAATCAGAAACAAAGCGATCTAGAAAATCTGTGTTCTGCTTCCTTTGCTCACCGAGCAGTCACAGGGGCTGTATTCTAGCCTTGCTCTGTTAAACCTTACCTTAGCTGTATGTCTTCTAAAACTAATCTGTTCTATCTCCTATGTTATTCCACCATGTTTATCAAAGACACAGTATTTTAACTACTGTGTAGTGTAATTGCTTTAATACCTTTTATGTACAAGCTGGAAGGTTAGTCCAGGTAGTTTGAAAAGAGTTGCAGATAGAGCCTATGATGGACCAAAGCTCAAAATGTTACTGCACAGCAGCTGTGTCCCTTTGGTGGGTAAGGTAGTCAATAAATAGTTTCCAGTTGGGCTGCAGTAGTTAAGCTGTACCTTACTGTTGTCTGTAATGGCTGGACCTGCTCTCATGTTTGCAAGTGTATTCACACACTACTGATGGGTGGTGATGAGAATGATTGTAGACTACAAGTCAGAAAGCTTGATTCCATGGAAGATTAGGGCAAGAAAGTATCTTCTGAACTGCACAAGGGCATGGCAGGTGAGTCCCAACAGGACTGAAGCACAGAGCTTTCCATAGTCCATAGAATAGTGATAATCATTCCTAGCCTTGCCTAGTTACATATTCACCTTGACCAAAAATTTCCTTTTTGCTGCACACTCAAAAGCTCTGAAAACAAAGATGTTCAAAATGACCTGATAATAAGAAAAGTCCACTACATTAAATACAGAGTCTTTAAAGTGTTAATATGAATTTAAGAGAATTTGCAAGATCAACAGGTTAGAGGGGTTCCTGCACACTGAATGAATGATGGTATGTATTGACCAGTACATTTTCCTATCTTACAGAATATTTTATCTGGCTATGAGTGTGGCTTAGAGCTGAAATCCAAGAAAATGGGCAAAGACTCGAATTCAAGCCCAAAGCAGTATTCTATATGCTGGGTTTGCAGAGCTTAAGAAAGTGTTTGCAGATTTTTGACATATTTCATCCTCCTGGAACACTTCAAATGCAGCTCTGTGGGTTCTGATTACTTCCACTAACTCTGGTGCAAAGATTACCTCTTCTTAATTCCTTCTCTTAATTTTACATTCAAGTATGCTAGCTCACTGTCTCCTTTTGTGCTGTCACAAAATCACAGACTGGCTGTGGTTGGAAGGGACCTCTAAGGTCATGTGGTTCAACTCCTCAAGCAGAACCACGTTGAGCCTGTTGCCCATGACCAATATCCAGACAGCTTCTGATGATCTGTAAGAAGTGAAATTCCACTTCCTCTCTGGGCAACCTCTGCCAGTGCTTGGATACCTGTGCAGTAAAGAAGTGTTTCTGAGGTTCAGATGGAGCCTCCTGTGTTTCAGTCTGTGCCCAGTGTCTCCTGTCATGGCACAAATGAAGGGAACCCATCTTTGCACTCTCGCTTCAGGTATTTATATACATTGGTAAGATTACATTGGCTTCCCTTAAGCCTTCTTGTTTCCAGGTTGAGCAGTTCCAGCTATCAGCCCTTCCTCACAGGAGAAATGCTGTAGTTGCTTTATAACCTTTGTGGCTCTTTGTGAGCTCTCTCTGGTGTGCTTATGTCTCTCGTGTACTGGGAAGCTCAGAACCAAACACAGCACTCCTGGAGTCAGGACATTTTCTGTGCCTGAGAATTGTTTTGTGTACTTAGACCTTGAGACAGCAAAAGAATTCTCAGGTTTATTTGGGGAAAATCCCTTGTCTGTGTTTCTAAACATTGACTTGTTTTTTTCAGAGGTCAGTATCTGTTATGTTGTTTTGTAACTTCATGTGACAGTATTGTGCTACACCTCTGGCCTCCTGTGCGTGCTCAATCCTGTTTACTGGCTTTAACTTCCCACTGTTGCTGCTTATCTCCATAGCATTAGTCAGTGGAATCTGGAAAAAAACTTGGATGCTTCCTATCCTGCAGATAAAATCCCAGCTGCATGCATGTGAAGATCTCATGCAGTACTGAGAGAGAAGCTGTGGACTCTTGCTGAATACGTCCTGGTATAGAACTTGTTTTGTTTAGCTTCTGATCAGGTGGCAGCCAGCAGCCAGGCAGTCTGAAATTACAATGAGCATTTGTAATGAAGAAGGGGGATGGAGAGGTCATGGGTTCATTGGAAAGCAGGGAGCCTGGAAACAACAGCACTATGCATTCATCCTCTTATCTTAGCTTGTGGAACACGGTTAAGTTTTAAGCAGCCATAAAAAATCATGGTGCAGCTTATCTTTTTTCCTGCTGTTTTTTTGTTTTTTTTCTGAGCAGCCAGTTAAGAGGCAAACATAGATTACTGGCTTGTATATCAGAATGGACAACATGGGAGTCTGCAGTCATTGCCAAGAGGATTCCCCCAGCAGTACCTGTCATGCAGGCAAGCAAGTTCCTTTGCAGAACTGTGTGCTGTCTCACTAGTTGTAATCCAAATATAATTATCTGGAATGGTCCAAGGGGTGTACAGCCTAGCTGTTAAGGTGTTATATACTTACTACCACCTGTGGTATCTCCATGGCATTTGAAATCGACACAGTGATCAGATTTCACTGAATCCAAGTGTAAAATCTGTCTGCACCTTACTCTGTGTTGTGTTTTTTTAATACAAAATTGCCATTGCCTCCATTGATAATACATGCGAGTTTTTGACAATTTTGTTACAATTAAATGGAGGAAGGACAGTGCTTTAAGACCACCAGAAAGTGAATGAATTTGTTATTTCCAAGTGTCTGGGTGGCATATCAAAGATTCAAAATACTGAGTAACTAAACTTGATGGTATGGGCTATTCTGAAGGACACTGGGCCAGCATCAGGTAAGCATATTGCTGCAGATATTCTGTGAACATCTGATGTTTGCTCCTTCTGGGGCTGGATACAACAGGGGGCTAATATCCATAAAATCTCTGGTCCACATTCAAGTACCTTAAGTTCAAAAGATGCTTCTGAGCAGAGAAAGAAGTAGAGACAAACAAAACCACTATTACACTATTAAACATGATTTTTTATTCTTTCTGATTTAATAAACTGCTTCTACATATGCAGCAAGTTCTTGGCCAATTGACAGGAAAAAAGCATTTTCAAAAGCATTTCAAGAACCGTTTTCTTAACATGACATTAAATGTGTAAAACTTTTCAACTGTGTTTTAGTCTGTTGTGTTTTTTCTGTACCTGCACCCTCCCTTTAGCTGCTAGGAAAAAACATTTTGAGTCTGAGATACAAGAAATACAGAACTTCAGAGGGTCTGGAAAGCAAAAGCCTGGTCCCACTTTTAGCCAGGCATTCCAGCCAGGCGTTCCTTGTCATAGTAGAGGATGGAAAGATCAAATGACAGGCCTCCTCACTGTTAGAACCTCAGTACTCCTGATCTGAGCTACTGTCACTGCAGAGAAATGCCAGTTTCTCCTTGACCTGCTCATAGAGCTAATGCTGTGGCATTGAAGGTAATTCCATTACCTTCAATACTCATCAAGTGAACCAAGACTTGTAGGAAAAGTAATTAAATCTCCTTGTTTACAGAAAGCCTAGTATAACTTGGCAGAGTGAAGAACCAGTTATTTGCCAGTGGTATAGAGGCTGCAGGATTCTTCCTGGAGACATCAGGAGGGAGATCTGGTGGTATTCCTGAAATCTGCTCTGAAGATGTGAGTGACCAATAAGCATTCCTTGTGGAAGAGAAGGTGAAGTAAAGACAATCTCTATAGATTATATCCCAGAATTAGCAAATGAACTAGGAGCTATTCAGTCCAACTTGATTGTATAGGACAGGGCAATGGTTGCAGAAGATTGTTTCATTTTGACTGGAGGAGAAGTTCAAGTGTGAAAATAGCCCCTGTACTAACACACTACTGGACTCTTGAGAGTATCAATGGTTGAGTTAGATGTCAAAATAGGTCATTAAATTCAGGACAGGATAGTCTTATTACTGTTCCTCCAGAGCTATCTTTCTGGATTAGCTGATAGATGGGCTGGTTTTTCAATTCCTCCAGCATCTTGAAAGAATGCTAAAAAAGCAACTGGATAAAGACAGCACTGTATATCAAGGACTCATTAAAGAAATACAAACCAGCTTACTTAGGCAAGCCTTTACTGGTACTTGACATACTTTTCTCCTAGGCCTCTGAATGCTCTGCAGGCAAGAATAAGGGTCAGATTTGACTCTCCATCCTGAAAGCTGATGGTGAAAGCAGGACAAGAACAGTGCACCTTCAGCCACCTGAATGGCTGAGGGGATGCACTGTGTCACTCTGTAGTGAAAGGTTCTTTATGATCAGCTGTGCCACATGGCTGAATTTCAGCTAACTGGCTACCAAAGAATAAGCAGCCCCCCTCTCTTAAAGTAGTAGATTAGGTCTCTTGAAAAGTCCTTCAAGATTAAAATTCAAACAATTTACTACTGGCCATAGCCAGAAGACAAAGATGCTCACTGCTCTCTTATGAGTTTGTTTGGACTCCTCTGCAGGCTGTAAGCTCACTAAACTGTAGTTTTTTTCCTTCATATGCAAAGCTTCTAAAATGGGACTCTGGCGTTCAGAGATGATCTAATAAATAAACCTGGTTGCCTCTACCAAGTCCTTCAATTCATGAAAAGGAATTTCTTCTAGGTGTAACCTTTTTTTATTGTAGAGGCCCTGGTTTCCACCCACTTAAATTATTACCTGCTACTGGTGATTACATCATATTTACTTTGTGGGTGGAATCCTAGAAACTGAAAAGCTGGTAAGCGTCTCATTTCACTTAAGTGGGAAATGAGATACGGATCCCCAACAGTTATAATAGTTTTATACACCATACACATTATCCCCATACAGCAAGAGATGTTCATAAATAATTCTGCCACACTCAAAAGTAATGTATAGGCTTAACAACAGAGGTGCTTAAAAAACCAGAATTGCACATTACTTCCAATGAAGTCAGCTGAAATTTAGGAAAAATATAAAAAGATAATACCTCAATTAGGAAATGCTGAAGTAGTCACTAACTACTCAAAAAACTACTTTGATTCATTAGCTGCTCTCATCAAAGAAAAATTTGGGGCAAAATATTCCCTCCACCCATTAAGAATTTGAATAGTCCAATTCTCTTAATTCTTCTGTAATTCTTTAGTATATTCTACGTGTGGTATAATCCAGTACCAGGCTAGCAGCTCCAAGAAGAGCAGGATCTGCTAGATTTGAGACCACCACATCCACTGTTTTAACAGAGGACAGTGCCTGTCGATTTATCACATCTTTGACAGCATTAATGTAGTGGTTAGCTAGAACCCCAGAAAGGATCACAAGAGATGGGTTCACCGTGTGCAGAATGTTCACAACGCCAAGGCCCAGCGCTGTCCCAGCTGAAAGATGAAGTAAAAAGAAATTAAGTAGAATACTCAGAGCACTTCTGGCATCAGTAGCTGAAACAGTTCTGTTAGCAGCAAATAACACTGGAAAGTCAGTTAAGTGTTTTGTTCCACAGAGTTTTATGTTATCAGGTAATACGTGTCTGCTATTAAATTTTCTTTTGAAAGTAAAAAAAGAAAAGGCAATTTTTTTTGCACAATATTGCATTATTCAATGTTATGGATGTGAAAAGACAAAACAAGGCATTAAGCATGCTTGTAAACAAGCAGGAAATAGGAAAGCATCGCTCTACCACCTCAGTGTTAACCACTGTGTATGAGGAAGGACTATGCTTAAAACTACTAAATCTGTAAAATCCACCATGTAAAGTAGCACATAACATAAATTGCCTTTGCTACCTCTGACAGCCATTCACTTGTTTACAATGAAGTGTCCCAGAATTTTCCATTATAAATGATAATTATATATAAATTATTATAAATAACTATAAATTATAAATATACAATAATTATAAATTATAAATAATTTATATATATTTATATATCATATATATTATAAATAAATATAAATTATAATTATAAATAATTATTAAAAACTTCTTTTTTAAAGCAGTGCCTTTTAATTTTATTTTTTTTACCGGAACAGATAACTTTTAACACTTCTGCTGACATTTTCTCCAACATTTATATTTAAAATCTCATTACGATTAGTAATTTCTATATTGAGAGGGCCTCAACATGTACAGGCTGCTTGTAGTGTTACAGTGAACTACCATTTCTGTATCCCCTAAAATACAATCATGGAAGTGTTTCACCCTCTATGAAACTATGTTCTCACCTGTTCTGAGAATGCTCTCTGCTTTTGTATTCCCAAGTTTAGCTGCTTGAATAAGATGTGCAGCACTAACAATCTCCTCCTCCTTCATTGACATTCCTTCTACTAAAAGCAGATCATCTGAAAATAAGAGAAAGCCAAGAGCAAGACATCATAATGTGGCAAGTCAGAGGGTGGAAAAAAAGAAAACTTAAAATCTTTCCATCTCCTTTACTTGTATACTGAATCCTGAACAATCTGTTCAACTCTGAGTTTACCTGAAGTAATCATATCCATATTATTCGGGACACTACTTGCAGAAGCAGGGAATCAAACTCAAACAGTTATAGAGTGTGGTAATTCACTAGTCTTGTTGGACCCAAAAATAAATAAAATAAAAATATTCTCATATTATTTAAGACTTAGAAGATTTTGCTGAAAGACAATCACTGTGAAGCCAAATGTCACAGAATGCCTGTCAGATTAGTTTTCATCAAGCTTAAAAAGAAAAGACCAGCTCTACTGTGTGCTTCTGCAAGTTCTGACACCAGTGGTTCCGAATGTTCCTTGCTACTGAAAATGATCTGTATTATGTATGCTGTCTGTGTACCTATTCTTGTCTCCTCCTAGAAAAAGAAGGCAGATTAATTTTTTCTTAATACCTTCTTTTAAAATGTCTTCCTATACTGCAGTTTAGTAACAGTGTTTTCAAACCAGAGTAAACAGATACCATCATGCAGTTTCTTAGCTTCTCTCTGTAACGCTATTCCTGAGGCATATGCTTCTATACATCCTTGGCTGCCACACAGGCACTCTGGTCCATCTAAGGATACAACAATATGCCCAAGCTCAGCAGCACAGAAGGAACTGCCATGGATCAACTCGTGCTGATGAACGATTCCACCTCCAATTCCTGCAAAGATATTGATTTATTTTGTTTAAAAAAAAGACAAACAGCCCTTGCTCCCCAATAGTTTTTAAAGACTACAAGACACTGATATTTGCTTATCCTGATGTAGACAAGATTAAATAATTTACTTCAATGATTTGACACACTTAATACACAAGCTTATAGCTCCCTCCTATTCATATATGTATCAAAATGGTATATAATGTTTGTATTTTTTTAAACCTATGGATGATACTGAAATATGACAGATCTTTTAAGCTTGTGAATCATACTCTTTATGCAGAAAACTATCCAAGTGGCCTTAAATTTTGCACTTCAGAAGAAAAGTTCTAATGGTGTATTTAGACAGGTAAACCTGAGTGTTAAATGGCCAGGACAGATAAATGTGCAGGCCTCTGCTGCCCCTCCCCAAACTGTGTGTAGATTCATCAGCTAGTTCTTACTGCCACCATCTAAAGGACTATATACTTAACAAATGAGAAAAGTTACCCCACATTTGCATTTGGGATTTAAGCATACTTTCTTATATTCAGTTGCTTATCTTCCAGATACATATTCTGCATTTCTAAAGTTGAAAGAGGATTAATCTATAGAGCTGAAAAATGCCAAATTATTCCAGTTGAAGTTGCTCAGATTTTCCTTACTTGCCTGTGTAGCAGCACCAGAAGAACTTCTTTGATCAAAAAGTTTATAAACTATGCAAGTGATTTTATTTGCCAGAATAAATTAAAAAGCACCCTAAACCAAACAAACAGTATAGCAGAATAATTTTTGGTTTTCCAGGCACAGTGGTAATGTTTATGCCTATAGAACACCTGAGCCTCTACGTGATGGTGCTGGACTTTGGGTGTCATTGAACTACAACATACCCACCTGTACCAGTAATCAGTGTTACAAAATTTTCTATTCCTTTTCCATGACCAAATTTTCTTTCTGCTAAAGCAGCACAGTTTCCATCATTGTCCACCCAGACTGGCAGGTGCAAAGCATCAGATATAGGAGTTCTGAGATCCACAGAGCTCCACTCCTGAATGAGTTTTGTAGAGTGAAGCACAACTCCTTCTCGAGGGTTTACCCGTCCACCTGTGGAAATACCTAAGTCCCAGAAATACAGGAGAGAAAAATGAAAACTAAGTCTGTGTAACAGACTTTAAGTAAAAACCTATTTTTCTTTCTTTAATGACAAGAATTTTTCCCCCTAATATTAGGCTTTGAAGCAGAGTATGAAAGTAAAAATTTTTGAAGTATTACTGGCAGTTCAACTTTTGACATGTACACATCACAAAATGATTGAATGGTTCGGGTTGAAAGGGACTGCTGGAGATCATCTAGTCCAACCTCTCTGCTAGAGCAGGTTCACCTACAGCAAGTGGCACAGGATTCTGTCCGTGTGGGTTTTGAATATCTCCAGAGAAGACGACTCCACAACCTCTCCAGGCAGTGTGTTTCAGTGCTCAGTCACCCTCAAAGTAAAGAAGACAGTTCACAGAATGCCACACCTCTAATCACAATGCACCAATTATCTTCAGACTCACTAGATGGGTAGTGGTTGTTAGTCAGAGAGTTAATGTTCCTACTTCAGGCAAGATTGCAGCAAATCACTTAAATAGCTGCCTTTCTTGTTAGTGGGTACAAAAGACATAACAGAAAAAATAAATTATTCACATCCTGGAACTCTATTAGTGTCCAGAAGTCTACTATTACTCTCAAGATTCAGAATGACTAAAATAATTACTAGACCTAGAGTAGTGATTTTTCCTTAAATACACACTGTTTTTATGAAAGATCAAAACTGTGTTTAGAGATTTGTCTGCTGAACAAAGTAGGCCAGTAACCAGCTCTATTGGCCAGACCAGTTTTTCCTACTCTGAAGAGGCTTCCAGATTTGGTGGCAGTCTCTCAGGACCACTGAAAAGCAGGTGTCTATAATGGAGGTATGTAGCTCTAGACAATCAAGTTTGAACATTTTCTTGTACAGAGCTTATATGACTGCGTCACATATGAAGATGGCTCTAGGGTTAATGCTGTAATGGAAAGCAGCCATAAAAGGTCCAAAACAAGCAGCTGAATTGAACATTAAAGGTGTAAAAAAGATCAGATTTGAAGGGCTAACATTTCTCCTTACAGCTTTGTGTACTTAACATTGTTTTTGAAGTTCAAGTTAACTTTTCTTTGTAGTGTGTGATTCAGGTAAGTTTTTATGTGGAACAAACTACTTTTCTTTAGGAACATTTCTCAGCTAAAATGAATATTCTATTTCCTTCCTAAAAATCCAGGACACATTAAACAACATCTTCATAAATAACTAATATTTAAGGCCAAATCTCCTAGTCACCATCAAACTGAAGAAGTCCTGATACAAGCACAGTTTAATACAGAACTGTACTGCAAGTGAACTAGAAGTCAGCAGAAGGGCTGCTTTTGTCTCTGTTAGCTACAAATTTACTCCTAACATTCTCACCTTTTTAGTTTGCCTTGGTGTATCTGAGAATTCTGCTGCACAGTTGATCCTAGCCCTAAAGAAAGGCTTACAGAGAGCAAAGAGCTGTTTTGATAAACACTGAGCATCTGATTCACAAGGCCCAGACAGCAGAGAGCTTCATAATCAAGTACTACAAAAACACATTTTAGATATAGTTTACCATAACAGATTGTTTAATGGTTGTTACAAACTGTAGAAACTTCAGTTTTTATAGTCAGCTTCTCATTTTTAGCTATTTAGAAATGTTTGTTTGTTAAGAATATGTAAGAACTTGAAGTACAGAAGATCCATTTTAGAGAGGTGTTTTAAATTAATGAGTAGTGATTTAATTTCATGTTGGAAAATACAGATGTAAAAAGTATTTGTTAACTTACCTACTCCCAAAATTCTGCAGTTTACATTTACTGCCTCTGATGCAGCCTCTACACACATCTTTAGAATTAACGCTAGTCTGTCTTCATAGGTTTTAGGGTTGAGCTGGGTATACTTCTTAACTATTTCACCCTAGAAATTAAAAACAACAAAACATGCCCCAGAGAAATGTATGTCATGATGAAATTTCTCTTCCATATAAATTACAGGTCAATTTGAAAATAGAGAGCCATAACTTCTCTCTTTAAAAAAACCACACATGCTATACTTTAGTTTTTTGGGCCTGCAGGCAACGTTCTTGACAGCTCTTGAGTACAAGTTTGTAAGATTAGGCATTGCATTCTGCTTCTGTAATCAACCTCCCATCTGAAATTAAATACACATTTTAAGGAACACATAGCTCATGTGAGGAAGTATCACCAGAGCTGCTGCAACTGTTGTTAGGCATAAACCATGACAGAGCACTGTACTTAAGCTCAACACTGCGTTAAAAAAAGAGAGTAACAATTGCTTAAAAAGGACAGGAAACCCACAGTGCTTTAAAAATAAAATCTTTCCAATCTGACTGCATGAAAGGTTTCTGCACCAAAAAGGCAGAATCAGACAGACAGAAATGCTAGAAATTTCAAGGCAAAATTGACTATACTTTCAAAAATATCTTCCAAGTGATCAGACTTCTGAGTTACTTGCAATATCTGTGGAGTACCACCAAGTGTCACACATCATGACACTTGATGGTAACCAGAATAGTCTGGGTTTAAAGGGACCTCAAAGGTCATCCAGTTCCAACTCCCTACCATGGGAAGGGACACTGAACCAAACCAGGCTGCTCAGAGCTCCATCGAACCTGGCCTTGAACACTTCCAGGGATGCGGCACCCCAGACTCCTCTAGACAACCTGTTCCAGTGCCTCCCCATCCTACAACAGAGAACATCTTCCCAATATCTAATCTAAACCCACCCTCTTTCAGGCTGAAGGCATTCTCCCTTTTCATGTCACTACATGCCCTTGTAAATACTTTGGAGAGGGTGGGGAGGGGCCATGAAGATTATTTTCAACCCTGTTCATGCTGTGTAATGAAAGTATTCATGATGCATGCTTGGAATCCATGGGCACTAAGGAACTGACATTAATTCAATGTTTACATGGCAGGATTAAGCCAGGAGACTGCTGAAGGTATCCTGTGTAACAGTGATATTCTCCCTGTTAAATCCCCTGTACCATGCATCTCAGTGAACTGCACTGAATTAATGCAGCTCAGTAAAGAGGAGTAACAAAGACAGTCTATAAACAAACATGGCTGAGTCATTGTTGCCAAAGAACTTGGAAAATTCCAAACTGATAATGGGTTCGAGTACTGGGTCCCACCATCTCAGTATTACATAAGTGATAGAGTTTGTGGATTTTGGATGCTTAGTTTCTTCCTCACTTTGAGGTTCGAGGGTGCATCAGAGAACTTGTTTTGGAAGACAAGGTTGCAGCAAATATTATCAGAAGACATAAGGCCTCCTAAAAGGAATTTTTAAATCTCCTTTTTTTTTTTTTGTGAAAATAAAATTAAATCTCATATTCTGCCACTAGCTGTTAAATACTCACATCTGTTGTGTAAATTTTATTATGAAAGTCTGATTGTTTTCACTCTGATTTGCTAGCATTTCAATTTTCACAAATGTAACTTCAAGCTCTGTAAAGTGGGCAGAATTTTTTTACATTATTTTTTTCCAGTATGTGTTGACTCATAGGAAAAAATGTGGTGTCAATTTTGCTTCTAAAAATATTACACTTTTAAAAGCTGTCTTTAAGACCTTGGAGATCTGTCACACATCCCTGAAATGAATATTTTCTCTTAATGTGAAAATTGTGGACTGTGTCAGGTCACTTTACATAACCCTTCACTGGCACCTTATTCTGCCTTCGGGGCAATTATTATTGAACTGATCTAGTTATCTGCAAATATGAAGTGTAACGGTAGGTGTAATTGTCCAATACTGTTGAGAACAAAAGCAAAAGACTTCTCATCATGAATTTTATTCACATCTTTGAAATGCTGCAGAGTTCAGTAAATTGATTTGCTAGATGCTGGCTGCTGCTCAGAATGGTCTTGTGTCAATTAATGGAAGTGTAAGGCAGTGGGAAAGCAAAAAAACTAATACTGCAGCCCTCCATGTTTTGTTTGACATACAAAACCTTGCAGGTTGAACCGAGTTACCTTTTAAGAAGAACCAACACATGCAAAAGCTGTTCTATTCGTCAAAGTCTGTAGTCAACCCACAAAGAAGCAGCTAAAACCTTGCACCACCAAATGGGCATTGCTAGTTTAACATCAGTCTTAGAAGAGCAAAGCAATAAGCAAGTTTTATCAGGATGGTATGAGAGGAAAGAAGGTGAGAAATCTTCTTTGTCCCTCAACAAAAGTTGATAGACTGCTTTGTTTCGGAGCGGCATCACAAGCCCGTACCAACAAAGCCCAGTGGAGTTGGCAGAATATCTAGAAGCACAACAGAATATTTACCTTCATACTGACGATTGCTACTCGGAGATTTGTTCCGCCTAGATCCACTGCCAGAGCACTCTGTGTCTCTAGAATATGGTCAATATCTTGAGAGATATTATCTTTGACAGGAGGAAAACAGAATTTCTTTTGCAATGGTTCTTTGAGGTCAATAGATTTAAGGAACTTCAAAATCCTTGGAACAGCATTACCATCTCCATATATTTTTGAGCTATAATACAAAAAAAATTTAATGTAATTTGAAATAACACTGGAATCTATAAAGTTCTTTGTATGGCAGAAGAGTGTAACAGTATCATTACAATATTATGATCTGGTGACTCTGCCAATACTGCAGCTCACACTATGACAGACTGTCATGAGACATGGTAGATAGTGACACACACAGATCTTTCAAGTCTGGCATTAGCTCCATTTTGGAATATGGAACTGGAATGCAGAAAACTAGAAACTAATGATACCAAAATCCCTGTAAAATTAGGTTTAATGAAGCAGAAATAAAAATATGGGCAGTTTATGTGGTACAAATCAAGTAAGGTACTTATCGCACAGATGCCAACTATGTAATAATAAACCATACATTCATGTCAGTTTTCAACATGACTGTTTCTAAAATATCATACACAGCATCAGATACTTAAAGAATGCAGGTATTAAAGAATTCAGTTTTACTGTTCAGTTTAGATTCTTAAGAAATACTCTTTTTATCCTTGTCCTTACTTGAACAAGTATCTATCAAACTTTATAAGAACTCAGAGGAATGAGAGTCAGTACTCATTAGGGCTGAGGAATAAGGAAAAGCACCTTGCCAGAATTCTGCAGCTTCTCTGGAAGCTTGCACTCAGGACTCTCTATGCATCATGAGGTGAAATCCGCTATTGGGTATTGTGTCACAGAAGCACAGAAGTTGGAAGCGACCTCTTGAGATCATCTAGGCCAAGGCAGGTCACACTGAGCAGGTGACAGGAACTCATCCAGGTGAGATTTTAATGTCTCCAGGGAGGGAGACTCCACAACATACCTGGGCAGTCTTTGCCTGTGGTCTGCCACCCTCAATGTAAAGCTCTTCTTCAAGTTGAGATGTAACTTGTGTTTTGGTTTATGGCCATTACTCCTTGTCCTGTTGCTGGGAACCACTGAGAGGAGTCTGGCACCATCCTCTGAGCACCCGCCTTGGAGATATTGTTATATATTGAAGAGACCCCCGCTCTCAGTTGTGTCTTGTCTTTGTCTAGACAGGGCCAGCTTCCACATTCTCTCTTCTCATAAGAGAGATGCTCCAGACCCCAAATAACAGAATCACAGAATAAACTAGGCTGGAAAAGACCTTTGACACAATTGAATCCAATGTGTTACCTAACATTATCAGCTTAACCATGGCACTGAGTGTCTCATCAAGTCTTTTTTTTAAACACCTCCAGGGACAGCAGCTCAACCATCTCCCTGGTGTCGATCTGCTCATATGAACAGGGGTTGTGATGGTTCAGAGTGCAAAACACAACAGAGTGGGGATTTCAGTATTAATCAAAACAAACCACTGTTTATTGAATGACCACAGCAAATGCGATAGAGGGATTAAGGGAGAGAAAAAAGATAGAGAAAGGGGAAGAGAGAAAGGGCTTATAGCTACCAAACGTAGAGATGAAATCCTTTGCAGTCTGGCCGAGGATTGCCTGTTATGTCAGGGAGATCTCAAAGTCCTGGTTATCTCAGGACTATACTACTATATATCTACTATATCTACTATATATCATATATCTACTATAGTCCATTGCTGAGGGGGTGAACAGATCTTGAAGTAAGTCTATTGAAATGGCTGAGGGAAAAAGGTATTGAAGACAGGTACAGACAGTTCATGTTTCTCAGCAGGGTAAGTCAATATCAGCAGTGAGCAGGACCCACTGTGTTTCAGCACTGGTTTCTATGGGAAACCAGTCTAGGTCCAGTGAACACATCTGCAGGCAGCACTTAGCAGGCATCCTGCTTC
This sequence comes from Zonotrichia albicollis, assembly GCF_047830755.1. Lineage (NCBI taxonomy): Eukaryota > Metazoa > Chordata > Aves > Passeriformes > Passerellidae > Zonotrichia > Zonotrichia albicollis. The sequence goes on along the minus strand of NC_133860.1, from coordinate 64,405,271 downwards.
AGTCAGGCCAGCACCCCTGGATCAGAATTACGGGGGTCTCAATCTCAGTCCTTGGGAGGGGGGCATCAACCTCTGTCCATCATGATGGTAGTGGAGCAGATGAAGGATTTTCCGTGGGAGGGCTACCAAAGTTGCCCCAGCAAGTTCATCTGGCCAAGAGGTGGGAGAGTTCCAGGGCTACGGTCATGAAGCAGGTGCAAGCATATAGGGCGCGTTGCCCCTTGGCAGGCCCTGCTAGAAGCAGTCACTGTAGATACAGCTGTGAAGAATCACTTGGCAGGCCAGAATTCTGCTCAGGGGCCTCAGGATTTTTGGAAGTTCATCCACCACCTGCAGGCCAGATTTCCAATCAGGCTCCAGATGTCTGTCCTTGGGATGGTCATGAGGCAAATGAGGAGAACTTCATACTACCTTTCACACCTGGGTAGCACATTCCAATGCTAAACTACTCTTTCTGTCAATAATTCTTTCTAATATCTAGCCTAAACTTCCACCTGGCTACAGCCTCTTGTCAGGGAGTTGTAGAGAGTGATAAGGTCTCCTTGAGCCTTCTTTTTTCCAGGCTTTTTTCCCAGCTTCCTCAGCCATTCCTCACAGGATCTGTGAGGGATTCCAGGCCCTTCACCAGCCTTGTTGGCCTTCTCTGCATGAATTCAAGCATCTCAGCGTCCTTCCTAAATTGAGGAATTGGACACAACACTCAGGGTGTGCCCTCACCAGTGCTGAGCACAGGGGCAGAATGACCTCCCTGCTCCTGCTGGCCACACTATTCCTGACACAGGCCAGGATGCCCTTGGCCTTCTTGGCCCCCAGGGCACACTGCTGGCTCATGTCCAGCCGGTTGTGGACCAACACCCCCAGGTCCCTTTCTGCCCGGGCCGTGTCCAACCACACCATCCCCAGCCTGTGTGCTGCAGGGCGTTGTTGTGACTCAGGTCTGGGACCTGGAACTTGGACTTGTTAAACCTCATATCCTTGGACTCGGCCCATCTATCCAGCCTGTCCAGGTCTCTCTGCAGAGCCCTCCTACCCTCTAACAGATCAATAATTGCTCCCAGCTTGATGTCATCTGCAAATTTACTGATGGTAAACTCAATCCCCTTGTCCTGATCATCAATGAAGATATGAAACAGGACTGACCCCAGCACAGACCCCTGAGGGACACCATGGTGACTGCCCACCCACTGGATGTGACACAATTCACCTCCACTCTCTGGGCCCGGCCATCCAGCCAGTTCCTAACCCAGCAAAGAGTGATCCTGTCCAAGCCATGGGCTGCCAGCTTTTTCCAGGAGTGGAAGTCCTGTGGAGAGATGGTGTCAAAGGCATTGCTGAAGGTCAGGTGGAGAACATCCACAGCCTTCCCCTCATCCAGGTGGGTCACCTGGTTAAAAAAGGAGATCAAGTTGGTCAGGCAGGACCTACCCCTCCTAAATCCATGTTGGCTGCATCTGAGCCCTGGTCCATCCTGGAGGTGCCACGTGACCACACTTGGGATGATCTGTGCCATTCTCCTGCCAGGCACAGAGGTCAGGCTGACAGGTCTGCAGTGTCCTAGACCTTCCTTCCTGCCCTTTGTGTGGATGGACATCACTGACCAGCTTCCAGTCATCTGGGACCTCCCCAGTGAGCTGGGGAGGTAAATGATGGAGAGAGGCTCACAAGCTCATCTGCCAGCCCCCTCCTGCCCCTGGGATGGCCACCGGGGCCCATAGACTTGTGAGCATCTAAGTGGCTCCGCAGGTCTCTGAGTGCCTCCTGCTGGATAACAGGGGGACCATTCTGCTCCCCGTCCCCATCCACCAGCCCAGGAGGGCAGCTGTCCTGAGGACAACCTGTCTATTAAAAACTGAGGCAAAGAAGGTGTTAAGTATCTCTGCCTCTTCATCATCTTTAGTTACTAAATTCCATCCCACATCTAATAGAGAATGGAAGTTATCCTTGCATCTCCTTTTGCCATTAATGTATTTATAAAAATATTTTTATTATTCTTCATAGAAATGACCAGATTAAGTTTAAATTGGGCTTTTACCTCCCTAGATTTTTTTCCTACTAGACCTAGCCACATCCTTAAATATTTCCTGAATTACCTGTCCCTTTTTCCAAAGGTCATCGCCTTTTTCTCCTTTAGTTCCTTCAGAAGTTCTTTTTTCATCCAGATCAGTCACCTTCTCCAACAGCTTATCTTTTGGCACATAGGGACAGCCTGCTCCTGTGCTTTCAAGATTACTTTCTTTCGGTACCCCCTTGTTTATAAGGACTGCTTCCTAAGGATCTTTCTGAATCAGCTTCTTGAATAGGCCAAAGTCTGCCCTCTGGAAGTCCAGCGTGGAAGTTTTCTTGGTGCTCCTCCTTGATTCACCAATTATTGAGAATTCTATTATTTCATGATCACTGTATCCCAAATGACCCCCAACAACCGTATCTCCCACCAGGCCTTCTCTGTTGCCCTTTTTGAAGATCATTGGCTTTCTTTCAGTTATTAGGCATCTTTCCCAGTCCATGATTTTTCAAAGATAAGGGAGACTGGCTTAGCAACATCTGCCAGCTCCCACAGCACACATGCGTGCACCCCATCAGGTCTATAGATATATGGGTCTTTAATCTGCCTAGCTGATCTCTAACCCAACTCTCTACAAGCAAGTCTTCCATTCTCCAACCTTTTCTTCTTACTCTGACGTCTGGGATTCCTGAAGGCTGTTCTCAGCAGTAAACACTGAAGCAAAGAAGGCATTCAATAATTCGGCCGTCTCAGTGTCTTCCAATACCAGGACACCCATATGATCCAGCAGCAGCCACACATCTCCCCTGTTCTTCCTGTTGCTGCTGATGAATTTGTAAAAGTCCTTCTTGTTGTCCTTTACATCCCTGGCCAGACTGAATTCCACATCCCTGCACATTGTGACAATGTTCCTATAGTCCTCCCATGTGGCCTGCTCCTTTTTTCACATCCCATAAATTTCTTTCTTCTGTTTGAGTTTTACTAAAATCTCATCTATTTAGGGCTCCAGCCCTCTTTGCCTGATTTCTGGATCATAGGGACGCACTGGTCTTTAGGTCAGAGGAAGTGATGCTTGAATACTGACCAGCTCTTTGGACACCCTCCTCATCTGGAGTCCTAACCCATCAGATTCCGCCAAATAGGCCCTTGAAGAGGTTAAAGTTAGCTCTTTCCAAGTTTAGGGTTCTAATCCTGCTTGCTGTTTTGCTTCCCCAGGGGAGGATTCTGAGTTTCTAATGGTCACTTCTGCCAATGCTGTCTCCAGCCTCCACATCTTGAACCAGTGCCTCTTGGTTTGTTAGTAAAGGGTCCAGAACACCTCTGTCCTCACTGGCTCCTCCACCATTGCATCAAAATTATCTTAACTGATCTGCAGGAAGTTCCTGAACTCTATGCCAAGCTGTGTTGTCACTCTTAACAAATACCAGGTACAAATCTCCCAGGAGAACCAGGGCCTTCAGTTGCCCACACAAAGCCTCATCAACTTCCTCTCTTCATCAGGTAGCCTCTGGTAAATACTCACAACAGTGTCACCCATATATTGGCCTGTCACTTAATTCTCATCCATAAACTCAACTTGTTCATCTGTCCCTGAGTAGAATCTGATACAGTCCAATTGCTCTCTCACATGAAGAGCAACTCCACCACCTTGCTTCTCTGACCTGTCCTCTCTAGATATAGCCATCTATGACAACATTTATCTCCACACACAGCCCATCCATGACAACATTCCAGGTATGCTGCCATAATTCCAATGAGATCATGGCTTTGCAACCTCACATAGATTTCTAGTTTATTAGATTACACTTGCTGAGTGCACTGGTATACAGGCACTTTACGGAAGATCAAGCAACCAGGCCGCTTGAAGGGGTGTGAGAGTCATGAACACCACAGTCATAAAAACCCTTGATGTGTTTTGCCCTATGATCCTGTCTGGGAGTGATCTATAATGCTGTATTCCACTACTATCTGTGCCAAAAAATCATTACTGTCTTGTCACTGTCATATTTTCCGAAAAAACCCTTCACCAGGATTTCTTCACCTGGGAAGCTGAGAAGTCTTAGAGAAGAATGAAAATAATAATTATTTGATTGCTTCTCTTGTGTTTGCCGCTTTGGAATGTGGTTGGAGATTGTTTATTCAACAGGTGAGTGGTTGACTGGTTTCATGTGAACTGTTTTTACTTAATGACCAATCACCGTCCAGCTGTGTCAGGACTCTGGAAGAAGTCATGAGTTTTTATTTAGTATCTTGTTTGGCCTTCTGTAAGGATCCTTTCTCTATTCTTTAGTATAGTTTCAGTATAGCAATCTTTAATATAATATAAAATAATAAATTAGCCTTCCAAGAACATGCAGTCAGATTCTCAATTCCTCCTTCATCCTGGGGACCCAGCAAATACCACACTGTCTCTTCAAGACGCTGCAGCTAGGGACCTTGTGTGCATGTGGCAGGAGGGAGGGTATTTTTAAAATTACCCTGCCCAGGCAGTTTCCTGTCTTTTGCTGGATAGTGTTTGCTTTGAGGGCTGTTTAATCTTTGTTTGGGTAGAGTTTTTTCCCTTCCCTTTTTGGGTTCTCTCTCCATTTCCCCCCAACCCCCCACCCTGCCTCAGACGGACTCCAGTTGGTGTTTCTGGGCCGTCCTGGGGCAAAGTCTGTATGTGCCCTCCTGCTGCTGCAGGGAGGGGCTGGCCCTGCCTCAGCCTGAGCTGCTCCAGGAGAGAAGACTATGGGAGTAGATCTTCTCCCTTTTGTGGCAGCCTTGGGTTTGCCAGTCTAAAAACTGCATTTTGCAGTCAGAAACTATTTCAAAGGGAACTTTGCAAGGTCTGCTGGCAGCAGATAAGCCAGCGAGTTCCTGGGGTTGGGCACCCAGTGCCAGTGCGGATGGACTGCTCCTTCCCCACCAGCCCATCCCAGAACCATGGTGTAGAGCAGCACGGCAGCAGCGCTGGCAGAGCCCATGGACAGCAGGAGGAAGTGGCAGCAGCCACTAGAACCAGAAAGTTTCCATTTGCCTCCAGAACTGCTCTGCAGATTCCTGCCTTCCCAGTGCGGGTTCTCACCATCTTGCCTCTTTGTTCCTGGGAGGCACCACCTTGGAAGGGAAGGGTGTGATGCCCCTTTCCCTTTGTCCTTCAGCCATGCAGCTGCCTCTGGCAGGCATCACTTCAGGAACAGTTATTTCTGGCATTTCAGGTCTCTCTCTGTTCCCATGGGGTTGTGAGATTTAGCAGTTTGGTATCTAACAGTTATTTACTTTCCCCCCTCCCACACCCAACCTGCAGGCATCCTGTTTGTTAATAAACTCTTTTTTTACTTGCATTTACTCCATTCATTATATGTTGTTCCTTATTGGTAGAAAGGGATTGGTTGGAATCAAGGGGAAGTTACGCATTTCAGAGTGCCCGTCTCTTTAATTTTCCTCAAAATGAGACAGATCTTCAATCTGAGCTGCAGCCAACAAACATCTGACTCTGCAGCAGTTGCTATGACCTGCTCCCCAGGAGGAAGCAACAGCACAATTGTTGCCATTCGCACCCTGATTCCCAGTGCTTCAATTTGAAGTCCATCTCACCAGACAGGCCAGCCTGCTGCCAAGGAGACACTGCCCTTTTTATGCCCTTTTTAGCTGGGGGATCCAATTCCCCTGTAACAGGCTAAAAATAATAAAAACACAACCCACTGTTATAAAAGCCAAAACCTTCTTGATAGCACCAGCCACAAACCCAGACATTGATCTGCACAATGTGTCTGCCTCTGACTGTGCTGATTTCTCTGACTGGTAGGATACATGAGGAGATGACTTGGGCAGAGATGTTTTTCATGTGCCTCACCAGGGCTTTATAGTCTTCCTTGATCCTGGCCATTTTTTGGCTCTAAGTATCATTTGTACCCACACAAAGTGTCCTTAAGGCACAAGTCAAGGAAGGCAGACAGGATGTTCTCTCCCATGCTGCTCCTAAAGAACAAGCTCTCTTAATCACTGGTCTAGGTTAATATAAATTTTGTCTTCTTGACTTTCGGTTGGATGTTAAATGAACACATATTGAAACATGAACATGTTAAATGAACTTGTATTGAAATATTACTAGTAACATTTTGCCCTATAAATACTACTGCATACCAGACACTGCATTATGGTTCTGAAACGAAAAATCATTTGCAACCTCCAATCAGTGTATTAAATGCACTCCAATCAAATATGATGGAACACCTTAGGACTAAATGCCTTTTACTCTACTGCTTCAACATCCCCCTCAATGAATTAAGGTGAGTGTACTCACCATGGATATTGCTTCCCAAACTGCAGCTGTAGAGCATGAAGAATCTTATCCTGTGTATCAGCATCACGAACATGAAGAACATTTTCACCTAGACAACAAAAAATTAAGATAATAGGACAGATCAGATGCTCAAATTGCATTAGAGTATGAGCTGCTTTAGAAATGGAAAAAAGAAAAAGGTTTTATTTCCTCTGTGAGGGCAAGATGCCCATCAGATTGACATCACTCTTCATCAGTTCTGTGCCTCCCCTTGCTCTCACTAAAGCAATGGTGACACCTCTGAGACACTGTCCTGCATTATAAAACACAGTTAAGAAAACATGTACCTGTTTCTCTTCCTGTCTGCCGTGTCCCCAGGTTGATGACAGGTGTGCCAAATGCTCCCACCTCTCTGACACCACAACTGCTGTTACCAATCATACAACCAGCATGAGCAACTAGCTGAATGAACTGGTCAAATGGCACATGCTTCACTGCCCGAAAATTGGGATGGTGTTCAATGCCCTTCTTCCTCATCACACGAACCATCTCTTTGCTTCCTACAGAAAAGCAAAGTAGAATAAATGATTTAAGTTCTACTTTTAAAATCAAAGTCCTGGCACACAAAGAATATAGCAGCCAGCCACTCAATGAGTTGCCAGCTCTGAACAGGTTTTTGCTCTTTTTATCCTTACACTGTAAATCATTTTGCTCAGCACCTATGCCAAAGTTTGATACAAGAATTCACTGCAAAAGTGTCTTTGTAGTTTTAAGCTAATTTAAGAGGCAATAATATTGCTCCTACATGTCACCTGGTTTCTCCTCATTTTCGTTCCCACACTGAAAAACTGAAATGTCCTCTAGCAATGTGAACATAGAGCTGCAGCAGATGCACCCACAAGGCTGACACAATCCAGCTATTTCCATCTGGCTGGAAGACCTGGGATAAAAGCACTCTTTTGAAGACAATCTGTTATGTGTCACTCTGTCACAAAGGTATTCTACTCACCTGCATCCACATTAGGGAATAGAACAAGTGTTCTCTTGTTGAAGGAGATGAGTGCATCTAGTGTCAGCTCAAACATCTTTATGGAATGTTTAATATCTGTGGTTACAGGATGCTGCAGAGCAACTATATAATCTCTGGTTTTGACATCTTCACCTGTCCAAATGGAGGGCAAGAGAAGTTTTTTTTATTGGCGTAGAATAGCAAGAGGAAGGAAGGACATACTTTTAGAATTACAGATGTGAAACCCTGAAAAGTTGAGGCACCAAATCGGATATATCTAACACATAGGGAAAATGCTAGAATAAAAATCCAGGTACTTACAGGGTAGCCTAGCTTGTTATTGGCCTCTCTAAGCACATCTCATAATTTTAGAGACCACTGCCTAAATGTCTACAAACTGTTAACTTGCAAGCCTTCTGCTTTCCAAGACTATACCAGGAGATCAATACACAACTCTCACACCACTATAAATCTGGAGTAGCCCCTGAAGCTGCTCTGATTTTCTGTCAGTTGTCCATTCTCAAGCAAAGACCTCATTTCCACGGTATTAAAACAGTCAGTCACACTAGTCTTAGTACATTTGATAAACATTTATCTGCAAAACATACTGATTGAAAAAGATTCCTGCTTCTACACATGGTAACCCTACAGGACACTGCTCTGTCAAAGACAAAAAGCAATCATAAAACCCCACTGTTTACAGGAATTATTTCTAAGTCAGTCAGTATTAAACGCCAAAAGCCTTTGGTGCATGTCCTGTTGCAGTGCATTCCTCAAAAAAAGGTTCATAATACAAATCTGTGTGATTTTTTTAACACTAGGCCTGAACATCTTTGATTCTATTTAACTAAAACTCTACTACACCAAAGTAACTGCTCATGTAAGACTGTCCTGCTTTTAAATTGTTCAGCTCAGAGAAAATACCCATTTAAGGAGTTATTTTTTGACTTGGCAAAAGGTCTGGAACTGTTCAGTAAAATAGATTTGTTTCAGTTTTTATGTGGCAGAATGAAAGCAAATGTAGAAAGAAATACCAAGTACTATTAAAAATACATATTATTTTTTGACTGATAGCCTACTTACTGAGTTCGTCTAGTGTTGAAAGGCATGTGAGAAAAACATAAGAAGTGGCCTGCTTACCTAGCCACATGCTAATAATACTCATGTAGTCTTTGTTTTTGGCAGAGAGAAGCTTGTCATACGAGGGACAGCCTGCTAAAAGGATGCGGTCATGGTCTTCGCACATAGCTATCAGGTGCTGCTCTGCACTCCTCGTGCAGCACACGTGGTAATGGGCCAGCTTGGTTATAGCGTGTCTGATGGAGTCATCGATGGTCCCGCTGACCTCCCCACCTTCAATGTGAAGAATGCGAATGTTCATCAGGGCTGCGGACGTGGCCAGGGCCAAGGCATCGAATCTGTCCCCATGAACTATCATTATGTCAGGTTTCAGGCGGTTGAGGACGTCAGGTAACTTGACTAATGCAAGGCCCACCGACTCCACCATGGCTGCCTCATCCTCCCCTCTCACGATGGTGTGCAGCCTTGTATGAATATCAAAGTCATCTTGTTCAATCATACGATAGGTGTTACTGAAGGTCAGAGAAAAAGCGTTATTAGAGTAAATACAACTTGATTTTACAGCAATATTGCCTCACAAAATAAACATGAATTACAACAGCTGTACTGGGGTTGAAAAAAGACTTGCTTTCCACATCTTCTTCACTGAGGAAAGTGGCTTTTAAGATTTTAACAGAATATTCTCATCCATGTGAAGATCCTCCCTAATATTCCAAACATCCAGTTTTTCTAGACACCATTAAGGAAGAAATGTGCTGAACACACTATGGAAATCCTCAGAAATCAAACTCGTTGTTCATATGTCCACTGAGACTTACAGAGAATAGATATGGCATGACTTCCTGTCAGAAAGGGTATGTTTATTGACGTTTCTGTGGACAACTCTATAAATACAACAACCAATGTGATGCAAAGCAGAGGCCTGTATGTTTAAAGAAAACATCCTACAGGTAGCATATATTATTTCAGATTCTGTATTTTTTTAAGGCATATCCCTTCTATTTTACTGAGTAAAGGGCCTCGCATTTATATAGCATAAATTTCATTGAATTTCCAACTCCATTTACAAATATCCTTCACAGACCTACCATCTTCCTGATTATGTACATTTATCTCAGAAAACTTTTTTTCTCTTTGTTTCTGTATTCTTTGCCTTTTGAAAGGTGAAAATCTAGGAGGCAAGCCAGACTATGCATTTATGTTTGCCAGATCAAAATCTCTACTGTTTGCTTTGTGAATTACAAATCATTCACAATACAGAGATAAATGTTAAACACCTTGGAACTGGAAAAGTAGTATTTTGTATTACTTTGCACAAGTCTTGCAGACAGCCAAGGATTATGTGATATGGAGAAATCAGGGCCATGTTTGTCCTTTACGGCAAATGAAATGGGACTACTTTATTTCTCCAATCAGAGAGGATGCAATTCAATGTACTAACCTATCAAGAAGTTAAACTCTTTTTTTTTTTTTTTTTGAATCAGGTTACTTTTGTGATGTTGAATTCACCTTGCCATGTTACTGGATGGAAACAACATCCAGTACAAAGCAAGGAACAGAGTGCTGTAATGTGCAGAAAGAGAACAGTCACCAGCAGAACATCCTGTCTTACTAGTCCTCTCCCACCTACCCATACACGACCAGACAACCATATAGCTATCATTTTGTCATTAAATTTTGTCATTCATTTTGTCAGAAACATATGACAACAGTTTCCTGCCTCCACAACACTGGAAGTAAGAACTAACAGTGTTCTCCTGGCATATGCAATATGTACTTTCTCCAATAACTGTAAAGCAGAAGAGCTGCAATTTAACATGACTGAGGAGGCTCTTTTCTCTATTAAAACTAAAAAACTGTAGCACATTTCCATTTGATAATCACCAGATTTCAGGGGAAAATGCAGTACATCACTTTCTCACTTCATACAGCCTGTGATTCTTTTTGGAGTCAGTTACAGCATTTGCACAAAACTTTCTAGAATTTAAGACTGGCTGAAAAAAAGATTGCATAAAATATGCAATCTCATAAGGAGCTCAAAATAAAATTCTGGGAAAAAAAAGTAAAACTTTGTTGTCTGCACTCATGATGCCAAGAGTTTGTTTTACCTAAGGTTGATATTATCATTGCTAACACCTCAGAAACATACTGGTAGATAAAAATTCACCTTACCCATAATCATCAATCAGGTGAGAACCAAGCACTACGACATCAAGCTCAAAAAACTGTGGTTCTGCCTTAATACCAAACATAATGGGAGCTAATTTTGAATAATCAGCACGGTTGCAAGTAGCAACACAAACACGAAGCTTGTGGTTGTTTCCATTCTTCTCCATTACTTCCTTCTGCTTCTGTTTTGAAAGATTCTTGAAGTACACCTCCTGACATAATAGAGAAAACAAGAAGTATGTCATTAATAATAGTAATTTACTTACATCAAATGGCAACCACTTCACGAACAACACACACAAGTGTAGCCACAACTATGGATACTACTGCACTTATAATGGACATCTAATACCTAACAGAACAAATGGGGTACTCTTTCCAAAATTTAGGAGAGAAATTTTTTTCCAGTTAAAACTCAATTTTAATGCTTCTATTTCTACAAGAGGCATATAAAAATTCTGTGTAAACAATATTTAAGTGCTATGAAGTTCAACTGTAATCAAACAGTAAAATTATTTCTCCCTATTCTGATGGAAACCTCTGCATAAGTAGAAAAATTATTCTGCCTTAGTAAATGAAAGAAAGAAAATCTCATATTCCAAATAAAAGAATGGAATAAATTGCTCAGATGCATCCACTGACAGACTCTGTAAACAAAAATAAAAAGTTTTTGACTAAGACAGCTTATGTATCTCCATTAAACACATTTTGGTGAGGTAAAGCAAGTTAAACATTTATTTCCAAAGCCCTACATACCCTTTTGTAGGCCAAAGTACATTAAGAAAATCAATAATACAAAACATCAAAATAACCCAAATTTCCTTTCCTACCAAACAGAAATGGCTAAGGTGTTAGCAAGAGTTTAAGTAAGCACCATCCTTTTAGTATAAATTAGATGTTATGTCAGATTTTTGCTCCACTATGCAGATGCAACTTCTTCTGGATTAATGGACAAGGCTTGCTTATCCTTGACTCAAAGCAGTATCAATCTCTCTACTGATTTTGCCAGCTAGAAATGTGTGACAGTACATGATAATATTAACAGGAGAAATTCCATGCTCCTTTTAGACTGCATTCAGATATTTTTCAGTAAAGTTCTAAAAGAAAGGCTACTGTGATATCGCACTCTCATGAAACTTACAAAATCAAGATTCAACTTAAAAAACTTCAAGATTTCCCTAATTTTAAGATTTTAGTTTAGGTTTCATCACACATGATCATACAATGCTTTGGTGTAACAGCAACATGAGGGTCAATCAGGAATCTATGCCAAGTTGTCAAAGATAATGTGGTATCTCTAGTCCACTTGCAATCCATTATGGCTCTGCAAAACTATTAGTGAAAACTATCAGAGAAACCTATCAGTGACCATCACTGGCAGTGACACCAGCCAAACTCAGATCTAACAGACCCCACTGTTCTTCCTCATTTCTAAAATAGCCTCTCTTCGGAGGTGGTTCTGAGCACGATGTCCTGTCATTATTTATGTAAAACTGGCCACTAATTCAAATAAAATGGTGCTCAAGATGTGAACGCCACTTTTGACACACCTATAAGCTTGTTTTTTGAAACTGCATGAACAATTTAAGTATAACTAGAGCCAAACCGCTCACAAAACTCTTCAAGTTGGCCACTGCTGCATACATATTCTATACTATATAAAACAAGAAGCCAAAGTAAAAAACTGCAAAATAAGGAAGTGACAAAGCAAACTAAACTGAACTCCAAGTTACCTGTCTGAGCTAGGACCACCATGACCCCTCTGACAAAGCAGTTTCTCTTCACTTATGCAAAACAGTCTTTTAAGAAGCAGAATAGTTTTTTTTTTTTTCTTCAAGAATTGTCTGAAATTCTAAAAGCCTTCCATCCAGACACAGAACATACCATCTCCTAAAACAGAAGGTCTGTAAGTTTAGAAAAAATGAAATCTCTTTTTCCACCATTTTTTCACAGATCCAACAGAACTGAATCACTAGCCCACATATCTTTCCAGCCACGAAGAGCTCATTTAATTACAGTTAGTATTTGGCTGTAGTAATGGTCTCTTGAAATAATTTTAGACGCACATGTGGAGACACTCCAAATCTGTCTGAATTGACTAGAATCAAAGGCAGTTTCTGGTATTTGTCCATTTAAACTACTGTTAACATTATATTTAAAAGCAGAATTATTTCCAGTACTGCCTTAAAACTCTGTAACACAGCAGTTTCAAAAAGCTGCCAAGTGCAGACATTGGCCTTGGTGCAGACAGGTTTTCTATTGCTGTCAATTTTAAACACCTGCCTACCTGAAGAACCAAAATATTTACCCTAGTATAAGGTAGGTAATAATGCAGTATAATTATCAACTGCATGTGGAAATTTGCCACTAATTAAATAGGTTTATTGTTTTCGAGGATAACGTGGATGTTTCCTAAACATCTGATGTACCGCTACATCACAGTTTAATAACAGTCATTATTCTATCCCGACTCCAAAGTTTTCTGAGCATAAATGCTCAGAAAAAAAATTCTTAATTTCAGACAGTATTCACTGTCAAAAAGCAACGGACAAGTCCCTTCAGCCATTAACAGCAAATTCCTTCAAGCATAGCTGTGATGACCTAGTTACAAAATGCTGTTACCAGTGTGGTTTTAGAATTTATTATCAGCTTTTGCAGGCAAGTCATCTCTTTTCAGGACTGTGCACCAAAATTATATGAAATAATGAATCCTTGACATTTGCCTCTTAGTATCTAGATGTCTGACGATACACCGAGTTTGATCTACATAGAACTCTCTAGCTGGGGGATCCTCCTGTTCCAAGGTCTATCTCTTCTACCTAGTAGGAACTAGTAATCTTTAGCAGAAGGGTAAAGAAATAAAACAGTCTTCCATGAAGGACTACTTGAAATACTTAATCTCCATGTGCTTTGGTCAACTGCTCTTCTATACTCCATTCTAAAGCTTTTAGATTATTACAGATACAAGGACTTTTTGAGACTGGGAAATTCTGGGCCAGACTTAACAGCAGCCAAGCAGCTACTATTTCTCTTAGCAGGCTCAGAGCACGAGACACCCTCGATCACTGTTTCACAAACAAATGACAACACCTGTATACTCTATATTCTACATTCACACCTCTGAAACACTGGCTTATAAAATCAAAGACCCCGTCTCTACACTCTGTGTTTTCTCATGTGTTGAAGGCAATTTCACTTACCAACTGCTTTGTTGTGTGGCACACAGGTTATTGTACCCTGAGCGCTTCCCACACCCTGTACCAGTATGTGTATTCCCACCACCCTTCTCCACCCATGCACTGAACCATTGGTTCTACATCGCCTGTGTGCACACACCCAGGGCCCCTTCCTAGAGCCGAGTGCAGGTGACCAAACATCAAATGACACCCTCAAACACCTCTGTGAGGGTGGAAAAGCATCCATCGCCCTGCACATGTTTTAGGGCAAAAACCGCTCCCCACCATTCCCCCCATGAATGTGGCTGATGTCTCCACCAGGCCCCTTCCTGGTGCAAGGGATCAACCCCTGTGCTTCTCCAAATATTGATACACCAAGAATCACAGAATATGATTACTCCAATGCTGAACTGGAAGGGAAGCACAAAGATCATTGAGTCCAACTCTTACTCCTGCACAGGACAACCCAAGCATCCACGTGCCCGAGAGCATTCAGGAAGCAAACGCTTCCTGAACCCTGTCAGGTTGGTGCTGTGACCACTTCCTTAGGGAGTCCGTCCGTCATCCTCTGGGTGAAGTGCCTTTTCCTAACATCCAATCTAAACCAGCCCTGACACTTCAGGCTGTTCACTGGCTACACAAAGCTACCCAGGTACTCCCCCTCTTCCGCACAAGCCACGGGGACAAGCCACGCCTGCGGCCCGCCGCTCTCTCTGCTCCTCTGGACAGTGTCCCCGTGCGCACCTGTCCCCTGTGGGCGCTCTGGATCCCGCTTTTCCCGGGGACCCGCACGCACATCTCCGGGGCTCTGGATCCCCGCATTTCGCGGAGACGCGCCCCGGCCCGCGCGCCGCCCCGCCCCCAGGCACAGCCGCGCTCCCGCCCCCGCCCGCCGCGCTCCCGCTGCTGCCGCCCCCCCGCACATCGGCGGCGGAGACGCGGCCCGGCCCGGCCCGGCCCGGCTCTGCGCGGCCGCCCCGCAGTCACCTTGCCGGCGCCAGCGCCGCTCGCATCCGCAGGCAGCAAGCCCCGCCCCGCAGGAAGTGAGCGCAGAGGAGGGGTCTGCCCCGGCCGCGCCACGCTGGCCCGAGCCCCGGGCAGCCCCCGGCGCGCCCCTAGTGCCGCATGCGGGTTTGCCATCACAGAATCACAGAACCAATTGCTTGGAAAAGACCTCTGAGGTCACCGAGTCCAGCTCAGGAGCCAACACCTCCCTGTCAACGAGACCATGGCACTGAGTGCCACATCCAGTCTTTCCTTAAACACCGCCAGGGACGGTGACTCCATTGCAATGGCAGCTCGTTCCAATGTCTCATCGGGCTTTCTGTGAAGAAATTCCTCCCTAAGAGGAGCCCTATCGTCTATAAGAAGATAGTGTTCCACCTCAGAGTCGGTTTATATATGGAATACTCCGTATATACACATCTGAGGTAGCTAGTTAAAACTGCTGGATGATCTCACGGCTTGAGTGGCGTCTGCCATCATGTTAAGACCTTTTAAAGTGAGGGGCTGTGGGGGTGCTGTAGGAGATGCACAGTCAGGACAAACAGCCTACAGAGGTGTATGGAAGAATACGGCAGTAGCCTGATGGTGCAGGCTGTGCGGAACTGCAGCCCCCCAGTCAGAGCACCTACCAGTAGCGCATGAAGAGTGCCTGGGTGTGATGCAGAATTTTATAATTTTGGCATTAATTCAGCCCAGGGCGTTGCCAAATGACAACTTCATTGGCATGCAGCACAATCAAAAAAGCTGTTAAACCAACTACCAGGTGTTGCTGTCATCTGCGTTCCAGTTGCCTGTAAAAGAGATGTGGTTTGTTTTCTCAAGCTGGAGGCGTTTGGAGGTCAAGTCTCACATTAATGAAGTGACTATGACTTGGATCCTAGCTCAGTACAAGAGGCACCATGTGTAACATCAGCAACCTGTGCCCACTATATACTGAAACTACCTAAAACATCGCAGTAGCTGAAATGGTGTCACACAGTCCTAGTAAAAGGATAATTCTTTGCCCATTTTTACTTCTCTGATTTCACATTTGTGTGGCTGAAACCTAAGTCTAGTGTGGTAGGGCCATACATTGGAGCAAGCCTGTACAACATTCAGCTATTTGGTACCAGAACTTTGCCACAGTTTTTCAGTCCAGATTGTATCTTTGTTCATCCATATAAACCTGAGGGGACTCATATCCCTTCTAGCTTTGCCCTTTAATTCTTAGAAAAATTAGGTGTAAGCTGACTCTTGTCTGACATACCTAGAAGAAAGTAGGTGCAAGGAATGAGAGAATTGCTTTTCTGGCCTTTATCAGGGAGAAAAAAGTTGTCTTTCCTAGCAGTTACAAATATTTGTTTAATAAGACTTTAAGAAACAATTACTGAAGTTTTCAGCTAAAAGAAAAAATATTTTCAAGAGTGATTATTAAAGTAAAAACTCTTAATGACTTGCCCTTGGGAATTTAAAGTGATGATCTGACTGTTTCCCAAGAGAGGTAGAAAGGATCTTATCCTGTGCTGGCATTCAGAAAGTCCTCAGACAGCTGTGGTTCAATGAGTCATAGCTCTGTGAAGACTCAGTGTTTTGAGAATATTGCAGCACACCCACCTCTGAAGTTACCAGGCTTCAGTATTGCTTGCAATACTGACCACATGCAGTAATAGCAACTCATAGGCACCTTAGGTTCAATTCATGTCCAATTAAAATTATTTTCATTGTTCTCTGCATCACTAGATTTACTTTATGCACATCGCTTAAAAACCCATTTACATTCTGGAAATGCCATATTAAATAAATTTGAATTGTCTGCTGTAAATGCTTTCAGGTTATGATAAGCTTGCCAGCATATCTATGTTTGGTTTTACTGAAACAATGAAGAAGAGCCTGAATAATATTTGAGCATGAGTGTATGGAAATGTGAACATATGGGCAGACTCCGGTTTATACTAGTACTAACACAGCTAGAAGCAACCACATTGAGAGTTGATTACTCTTACAACACCATCAGTGCATCTCTTTATGTAATTTTTCTGTAAATGTTCTAATGGTGTTTCAGCATGTTATAGTGAAAGGTGCAGAAGAAACAAGAAAGTTTATGTTCCTTTTGGTTATTTTTCACAGACCTCACATATTACATAAACAAGGTTACATTTTTCTTGTTACTGAGTGAGCCCTGCCTCAAGGCTTCTCAGCAGAGAGACAAATGCTGTGCAGAGAGATGAGATGAGATGAGATGAGATGAGATGAGATGAGATGAGATGAGATGAGATGAGATGAGATGAGATGAGATGGGAGGAGAAGCCTCAGCCCAAAATCTGCCTGCTCCAGTTGGTTTTATGCTTTGCTGCTCAAAATCTCCAATGACACTGTGAAGAGGGCCTTGACAAAGCCTGTGGCTGCGAAGGGGTTCATTAGAGGAGAAGAGTCTCAGTATACAGAAAATTCATTGGCACTTCCCTCATCAGAAAGCTTTGCAGGAATAGTAAAGGCTCTGCAGAGACTAAATGGTCATTAGTGTCAAAGTGCTGGGAAATGTTGGAGATGAGGAGCTTACTAATTTTGGGAGAGGTCATCTTGCTTAAGATCTGAACAGAAGAGTGGGTTTGGTTTGCAGCTGGTTTGGATTCGCTGGAAACCCATCCTGCAAAAGGTGAAAGGTGCTTAACTGGGATGGTCAGTGCATGACGGTGGCCAAGAGATGGATAGTGTGGACAGACAGAATCAGTAGCACTCTCATCTTCTGCACTGGTGCTGGCCACTGTGTGTTACTTATTCCCTTCTGAAAGCAGAGCCTTATGACTTTTCAACATCTGCATGTGAATCTTTATTACTTCTCCTTAATTTTTCATTTATGTCCATTTTATTTATGTCAAAGACACATGCTGAGAGTAAAAGAACTTCCACTAAGGTTTTCAAAAGCAGCTGAACGTAACAATTCTGTACTGTCAAGCCTAAAATACCTGAAAGCAACTTGAATTTTAAAGATCGGGGCTTTCAGAAAAGCCGGCCCTTCTGAGACAGCCAAACTGAAAACTTCTGAAGATTCTGGCATGGTAGTGTTCAGCTACTGAGAATGCACTCCATTATAAATATCCCTTGCAGGAAGAGACCAAGTACCGTGCACTACATGATATAAGGAGAATATAAACAGTTACACACAGTAGGGAAAGCCTAATAAATTTTACCTTCCTGCATTTTTCTGTTTGTTCTTCCTGGTTAAAACTACCAGGTGAGGTGTGCAGTTAACAGCAATTGTGGACAAACACATCACAGTTCATATCTGATGTTCCAGAGAAGGGGAACAGATCAGGGATAAGACAATGCCATAGATGCTATGAAAAGGGAAATTTGGAGATTTATTATCTTGTCATCACAACACAGATCTCTTACATCTTTTCTTGGTGTCTTATGCCCACAAAATGGACATCTAAGATTGTAAGACACAGAATTCCCAGCTAAGGGAGAAGAAATCAATAACTATATGAAAATTTGTTCTTTGTCTCTGGAAAGATACTGTCCAAAGAAATCAATGAAGCTGGTGCAGGGAGCTATCTTATGAGTAGCACGGTGGGGATCAGTTTCTTTTCCCAAGTAACAATGACAGACAAGAGGAAATGACCTCAGGGTGTGCCAGTGGAGGTTTATTCTTGGATATTCAGAAATATTTATTCACTCAAAGGGTTATCAAACATTATAAGCAACTGCCCAAGGAAGTACTGGACTTATCACCCCTAGAATTATGTAAAAGGCACATAGATGTGGCACTTAGGAACATGATTTAATGTTGGATTTGGCAGTGCTGCATTAATGGTTGGACTAGATGACTTTAAGGTTCTTTTTCTATCTAAATATTCCATGAGTCAGTGTTAAAATTAGGTGCTTCAAAAACCCAAGTAGGAAGCAGAATTGTGAATCTCATTGAAGTAATTAGGAATTAGGTAAAAAACATTCTATACTTTTTTTCCCAAGAGTTTCCAATGTTCTGTAATAGATTACAGTACCTTTTTCTTCCTTATTGGAAAGATGGCATATTCTGGTGTCTGGTGTGTTACAAAACAATGGCATTTGCATATATGCTATAAAATGTGAGTAAAGTTTATTCTAACTAGGTAGAGTTGTAGAATGTGATAGATACATGGCATAAAAAGCAAACTCTTTGTAGAGAATTCCTTGATCAGATAGGGGTGTGTGTGTAGTGTAGGCTAGGATAATATCCGTGTGAAACCCATGTAAAGCAGTGGAAAGAGTACTGGAAACCTCAACAGTTTGGAGTTTTTTTCCCAGTTCATTCTATGTCTTGAGCCTTTATCTTAATTTCTGCTAAAAAAAAAACACCACAAAACTTTTCCTTCCCACTCTGACTAAAAATAGTGGACCCGACCCACTTTTTGCTGTCACCATGTGACTAACTCTGCTTATGTGATCAGTTTAATTCTTCAAATGGGTCTGTTTTCTTCACTTGTAACCAATGCTGTTAGGGTTACAGCTTGTCTGTTTCTTCTGAAGCTCTACTTCTTGTTCAGTCCTGCTGGAATGATTGCTGCTGATAATTTTTTGACACACATCAGACATCCACTGGGAAATCTGATGCAGTTCAACATACCCCAGGTGGCTTCAGACCAGTTGGTCTTGAACAATGATGGCAGCCTAGGCTGGGGTGGTTCTTGTGGTGCAATTCTTCCTCTTACGGTGCCGTGCATCTACACTCCTGGATCAGCAGACACTGTGGTTCTCTTAGAACAACTTGGGGTATGTTCAAAATGGAATCAGTAGAGTTGCTCTACATACTCAGAATATTTGGATGTGATCCAGTGCAGAATGAAGTTGATTGGAAGCTTACCTCATCAGTAGGTAAGACAGTGGGTAACTTTGCCAAGTACAAGATCCCATTTTCCACCTCAGATATATATATAAATACCTGGTCGAGGAAACCATGAAGAAAAAAGAGCCAACTCTGCAACAGCCAAACATGCAAATGCCTCTCATTTGTGAAGGTCTGGAAAGAAAGTTCTGTTAAGCTTTACCAGTTCTGACGCTAAGACTGCCTACTTTTTTTCACTTCAAATTGACATGAAGTGCTGAAAAGAAAGTTAAAAGTCTGGCAGGAACGAGGAATCAAACTCTGGCCACTTCCAACTATTAATAAATACCTGCCATGTTGCACACTGGTCTAGAGATTCCTCTCTGCTGTTCCTGTCCAACTGGTATGTTCGTTTTTTCATCTCTCCTAATCTCTTTGAGGCTCTTTTGCATCCTACTTGAATGCAACTGTGTTTTCCAATGCGACTATTAGATTACCAATATTTTAATTATTATATCTTCTCTGGTAATCACTAATTTCTAATTTTAAGGAGTACTAATTCTACTACATAATTACAAAAAAAATCCATTAAGAAGTGATCCATTATCAGGATTAAAGATTTATAATAGTAAACATGTATTTCCACCCTTTATGCCATATTAAAATAATTTCTTTCATGTGTAGTTTGTGGATTTTGGCTATTAACTAAGACAAAAAATATGATGAAAGAAGAAAATGAGATTGTAAAGTTACAGTACGAAGCAGATAGTCAGTTTACATTTACTAAGACAGGTGAGGAAATTTTGTGAGATAATATAAAATGGACAAGGGTAGCAGTAGCTGCCCTTTACTAAGTCTGGATTCTCCTGTCTTTCAACACACTAGGTATTATAGGTGAGTTATTCAAATGTCTCCTTTAAACATGTGACTCTCAGAGGATTCTTAAATCTTAATCTATTACATGGCTACTATAATTCCCTGAAACAATTTCAGATTTTCCATTTGAAGAAGCTTGTAGAGATGCAACAGAAGGCTTAAGTGCCAGTCAAAAGCACAGTGGTATCAGGTATTCCACAAAAGTACATCTGTGGTTTTAATTCTGGAATAAAGAATAAAGTCTCCTTGTTTTTTGAAGTATCTGTATGCCTTATTTTCATTACCAGAAATGTCCAGGAAAAGTTTGTTTTTTCCAAACAACAAATAAAAGTCAAGGAAAAATAAAAACAAGCACACCATTTTAAAAAGAGGCTCTGTTTCTAAAGCCTTCAACCAACAAACCATCAGTAAATTTGCTTTGATTGGACAGTAAATCAAGATCTTGATGATGAAGAGTAAATCTTTGGAATTCAGGATGACATTTAGAAAAAAACCGAAAAAGCCCCACATGCTAAATTGCCACTTACTTATTTCCTTCCGGCTTTCTGAAACTAATCTGGAAAAAAAAAATCACATGCAGAGCGCCTGAGTCAGCTGTTATTCTAGAATAGTCTGATTTTCTCAGCTGGATTTGCTATCCATGTTCTTTTATTAAAGCTTTGATTTAGTACCAGATGTGTTGATGAAAAATTGTCCAGAATTACAGAGATATATAACTGCTAAAATATTCCCTGATTTTTGCAGGAAGAGCAAGTCTACAACAGACATTCTAATAGACACCCATGTCCTTAGGCTGTACCGAGTCCCTCCAGGAAGGACCATACACTGTTAAGAGAATAGCAGCCTGTTTTCCCAAGGCCTTCTGTGTGCCAGGGTGTCGGAGGTGGACACAGACCACTTTCTGACTGGCCTGGCTGCTGAGGCAGTATTTATAAAAAACTCAGCCTGAATGTATCTGACAATGAGACTCCAGGTTGAGACTCCTTACTTTTCCTGTGCTTTTTGAAACCCTCTTGTGTGTCTCTGAAAGGCAATTATGAAATACTGGCATTGTGTGGCATGCTGTCATGCCTGTGTTTTCTCAAAGATCCAATGATCCAGCTCAATCTTTTGATTAGAATTAAAATTTGATTACAGTTGTAAGAAAAAGCATAAAATTTGAACACAATTTTGAAAAGGACAATCCTTAGTCCCAAGTACTTAGTGGAAAAATCCCTGTGATTGGCTTCTACCACATGAAATCATGCTTATTTGCAGGAAATATTATGGGTGTCCTTGACTCTGCCCTAGTGTCATTTTTACATAGCCCATAAAAATCTGCCTTTCCCGAGGCAGCACAGTGTTGATGGGACTCATGTACCTGAGTGTTGGCCCCCCAACCTTCTTACTAGTTAAAAATCTCCAGGCTGCAGGTAGTCTTGTTAAGTGTGATATGCTTAAAGAGCACATCACACATATCAGAGGTGAGAAATCTTCTGGTAGAAGAGTGCTCCCAAGTCAGACAATCCACATAGTTCCTCTGTACTGACATTCTCATTTAAAATCTTGGGGGATATGCAAACATTGTGTAATTTCCATCAGCACCCTTGATTTCCTTAATATGAATGGGGAGCTTTGTTAATTTTCAGTTTTGTCTCTGAGTTGGTTTACTCTTCAGTATCTGATGTGCTGACATGGTGATTTCAGATTTGGACTCAGAGCACCATAGGAAAGCAGTGCTACTAGACGGCAAAAAATGTCAATTAATTTCTTACTTAAAAATAAATACAACAGATATATTTTCAGTGCTTTTTGGATATCAGTTTCTTTAAAGCCTGTATCTGAGTCCTACAGGGATACCTTCACTGGTGAATAGCCAAGGTGGTATTTCTCAACACCTCCAGATCTCAGGGAGATCTGGTGCCAAATCTGAAGTCAAAGCTGTCTGGAACACAAGGGGAAAGGGAGGATAGGTAAAGAAAAGCTTCAGAGAAACAACTGACATGGTAGGACAATCAGATTGAAAAGGGACAGGCCTTCCTTGCATGATAGGCACACACCTTTTGTTTTGTATTTTGGCAGACATCACCTCTGATATCTGTTGCACACTCTTCAAGCAGGCA
Organism: Zonotrichia albicollis; assembly: GCF_047830755.1. Classification (NCBI taxonomy): domain Eukaryota; kingdom Metazoa; phylum Chordata; class Aves; order Passeriformes; family Passerellidae; genus Zonotrichia; species Zonotrichia albicollis. Next base: position 64,382,799 of record NC_133860.1, on the reverse strand, counting down.
GAGAGCTATAGCTCCTAGTAGTTAAAACCAGCTGTCAGTCTGCCACAAAACCTGCTCTACAGGTGGCAAAGTCAATGGCCTGGAGCAACAGCATCAGCAGGACTACTTCCTGCAGTGGCACTGCTGGTAGAAGATCAAGGATTCTGGACCCCTCCCTCCCAAGAGTCTTGGCCCTCTCTCCAGTGCCATATTTCCAGCCTTTCTGCACTTGCTATCCTCCCTGCTGCACAGCTCTCCTCTGCCTTCTCCTCAATGTTGCGTTGACTTCACCTGTTGGCTGAACGCCTTCTGAGAAAACCTACCTGAAAAATTAGCCCACAGAGCTCAAGTCCCCTTGTTATCCTGCCTGTATTCATGTCTCTTCTCCCAAACTCTGTCCACATCCTGCTTGAAAGTGAATTCTTGAAGCATGCATGCCTTTTTTCCTTGTACTAGTATAGCACCTGGAGTGCTGGGGCCATTCATCACCACAGGTTCATCAACAAAATAAAACTGAAAATTATTCTAGACCCTTGCCGAGACCACCTTCCCGGATGGGTGAACCTAATGTAGGTGAATCTAATTTCTCATCTTCCAAATAGAAGAACGATAGTCACAGTTACAAGGAACAGTGTGCCAGCTTCGGAAAAGGTCACTGGCTCCCCACAGCTTGCTATGGACTGGGTAATGAAAAGAAGCCAGAGAGAAAGGGCACAAATTCAGCCCAGGGCAACCACTCAGCACAGGTCTCACGAGAACTTCCACATCAGCCGGCACGGCCCCAAATCCCGTGTGCCCGCTGAAGACACGGCGATTCAGAGGCGGGTCTCGCGATGGCCCTGGAGACGGCGCCTGCCGTGACATCCTCGCGGCGCGGGCAGGCAGCTGCCTCCCTCCCGGCTGCATCCCCCGGTGCCGGGAGCCGGCTCGGCGCAGGGCTCGGCGGAGCGCTGCCTGCCCGGCCGCCCCGCGGGGCTCAGCCGCGGCACGGCCCCGCAGCGCCCCCGGCTCGCCCGCCGCCCCCCGCGCCCAGCCCTGACTTACGTGAGGGCCGCGGGCCAGCGGCTCCCGGCGCGGCGGCGCGTTCGTCCCCATGGCGGCCGCCGGTGCCCGCCGCTTTGCCGGGCCGGCTCTGCGGCTGCCAAGCCGAGAGACACCCGCGGCCGGGGCCGGGGCCGGGACCGCCCTGCAAGCGCCGCCCTCCGCCCGCCGCCGGGAGGGGTGTGCGCGGCGCTGGAAGGCGCCGGAGGGTCGAGGGATGAGGGGCTGTGCTGAGGCTGCTCCGGATTCCGGGGTGGTACCGGCGTCCGAGGCTTTAGCACTGCGTGCGCTAAGGCCGTGCGGTACCCCCGCAGGGCAGCGTGGGAAGCGGGGTCCTACTCCGGGTATCCCCCGGTATTGCCTCCCTGCGCTCCTCTGTGCTTCGGGGAGCCGTTCCCCTGCTGGGTACCCTCAGAGCACTCAGCGGTGAGGAAATGCAGGCAGCCTTACTGCTACCAAGCATCTCTGTGGATATTATCCGCTAATATCCATGACACCTAGTGTGTTTAACATCACCAAGACTACCCAGATCCGGTCAGAGCAACAGGAATCTGCAGGTGTCTCAAGGCAAGGAACGTGTCAAGTGAGTCTTCCCAAACACAGGTTTGGAAGACAGCAGCAGCCAGAGCTTCACAAGCCTGATTCCAGTTTCTTCTTGTCCCAAGACAATGCTGGGGCCTGTATGTGTCCACCCTGTCCCAAGGGAGCCCTGGAGTTACCCTTCTCGTGCAGAGCCCCAAGCTGCTGTAGACACCTGTGCGACCACAAATTTCTGGGTTGTCTTGGGGTGCTTGCAATTTTTTTGTGAATGTCTTTTGATTTTTGAGATGTCTGCCTTAGTGTTTATGGAGAAACTGCTTGTCTCCAGCTGTTCTCTCCTTTCCTGCTTGTTTTTCCTGGAACACAGATGTTCAAAGTAACACATAAATTTATAGCACTTTACTCTAGTAAGCAGGTCAGCACACAGCACCTGTAAATTTTGCTGACTGGCTTTTTCTCTGTGACCAGATTTACACCTGTACACAAACAATTCAACAGTAGTGGCCATGAATATTGCTGTGATATTATTTTAATTCGCATCAGTGTGCTGTACTGGTATCTATTTTGATTCCTCCCGTATGGCCATGGCAGTTTATAACTGGTAATTTACAATTTTTTTGCATTCTATTGCCACAATGTTTTCCTAGCTGCTCGTTTTAGTCTGTTAAATGTCTACAAGGTAAGTTACTAAATAAAACATCGGAACAAAAGGATGGACAACGAAGCAGCACAAAAGACTCTAAAAAGGTTTGTAGAATTGGAAAAGGAGTAATTTTCTTAGTTTGCTGTGAACTGTACATTGCATTTCCCCCCATTTTACACAGCATGCAGATCTGTGTGGTTCTGTTTTCTGTATATTTTCATTGTGAGTTCTTTGCTATTGTCTTCTTTCTTTGTCTCAGAAATATACATTTTTTTCTGTCTCTAGTCTAATCTGAAACCCAAACTGTTACACTGTGTTCTACTGAAGTCTCATCCTGCACATATGTATTTTCAGCTCTTATTTCTTCTCAGCAATGAAACATCCAATTAACAGATTTTCTTCCCCAGGGTTGCATTACACTGATGTATATGTATAGGCATACACATAAATATATATGTAGGTATATAGGTTTTAAACATATTTGCTGGTTGTGGGAGAAAAATATCTGTATTGAAATTTCCCTTTGTGAGATTCTTGGTTTCTAAAATTTCTCTGTTGTTGGCACAAAGAAATGTCAACAACAGAGGCACTTGAGGCTCTGAACTTGAGGCACTTTTTCCTCTGGGACAACACTACTAAAAAGGAAAGCTCAAATTCCCTTGGGCTTCTCCAAACAGCATTCCTTTCTTACTGTACTTTTCCACTTTTGCAAACATTTGTCATCCTGCTTCTTCAAATGTCACCGATCATTTCTTTGGCATGGGACCTTTACTTCCTACTCTACTGATGATTAGTACCCTTAGAGATGAGCCTTTGTTTTGGATTGATGCAAATGCAAGTTCATTTATTTAGTTTATTTTTTTTCCTTTAGTACTGTATTCTGTAGCACTGTAAGAAATTCTCGTCTGCCAGGAACTGTGTCTGTTGTGTTACAGGACTTCTTACTTTTCCTGAAACTTAGCAAAAGCAGGAGTCCAAGAGCCTGGGATGTCAACCTGGGACTTTATTGAGTCTCCTCTGAAAAGTCACTAACTCCTTCAGACAAATGAGCACACCTGAGTGCTTGTAGGGGCAGTCAAGTGTTCCTGTCCTGGTCCCATGTGCCATGTGAATTGTACTGGTGTTTTGCCCAGTGTGCAGAAAATCATGTCTTTAGAGGTGCAGTAAAGTATTCCCAAGGTGTTTGAGGCTCTCAGTATAATAAACCTTTGTCCTGGCCTCCCCAGCTGAAAGATGATTTTTGTTCTCAGCCACCCTCTACAGACACACCTCTGTAGGTGCAGTGATTCATAAGTGTAAGGCTTTATTCAGGAGGGATGGCAGGGGCTGCATAAAGCGAACCTTTAACAGGGTTTTCCCTCACTATCCCTTGATTTAGAATAGCAGCAGGTAATTTCTGTAATGTGTCCATGCCCTAGTTTTAGATGGGATAATTTAATTTTCATCTGAGTAGGTGGTATAGTGTTGTGTTCTGGATTTAGTATAAGAATAATGTTGATAACAGACTTACATTTTCAGTTGTTACTAAGTTTATGGTAGTGTTTATACTATGTCAGAGAATTTTCAGCTTCTCCTGTCCTGCCATCAAGAAGGCTGGCAGAACACAAGAAGCTGGGAGAGGACACAGCCAGGACAGTTGACCCCAACTGGCCAAAGGGATATTCCATACCATATGATGTCATGCTTAGTATATGAACTGGGGAGGAAAGTTGTCTGGGGCCTGCTGCTTGGGAAGTGGCAGAATCAGTGGCAGGATCAGTGAGCAGACTGAGCATTTCTTTGTGTGTCACTCACTCTTATATATTCTAACTACTATTATCGTTGTTTTTGTTGTTCTTGTTATTATGAATCATCACCACCATCATTATTAATATGTTCTCTCTGTCCCCTTTAAACTGTCCTTATGTAAAACCAGAAGTCTGAGTCTGCTGATTCTCTGCCCCTTCCTGATGAGAGGGTGGACTGAATGAACAGCTGTGTGGTGCTTCATTGCCAACTGGGGTTAAACCACAGCAGTCCACCACTCCTTCTCTACACACAAGACTAATGGAGAGGATTGTGTTCTCCTTAATCTTCAGTAGGCTTGTGAGACACCTGAGGTTGTGCAAGCTGCTTGGACCTAACTGAGCACCTGCCTTCTCACACAAAACCAGACCTTCAAGTGCCTTATCTTGTCTTCTGGCCTCTCCTTTAAGGAAGAAGTCTTGGTAAAATGCTGTTGCCCAAAGTCTCCTCTGCCTACAGTCTAAAAGAAATATTACATTTTAAATAACATATTGGTCAATTTTTATCAATTTGGCAGAAGTTTAAATTTCTCCCTCTCTTCCCCTGCTTTGATGAGACCAGTGACTTGCAAGTAGCAATAACCCCGTTGAACAGAGTGTTCTGAGGAAGAGGGAACTGCACAGGGGACTTGCATTGCCTTCTGCTGGCCAGCTAGGACAGCTGACACATTGCTGACAGCAGCCTGGCTGCTTGGTAGTGAAAGGGGAATAAAAAAGGCTTTGTCTTTGTAAAGTTGTATGTCATATTAAAATTAGTATAGTCATACATAAGACATCTATGTATGACTTCACACAGTCATGTCTGTTTTCCACACATTTTTACTGACCTTTCCTATTGAAAGGGAGGTAGCATCACCCTTTTCCTGCTAGTATTGCCTGGGCTTTCTACAAGATTTTACAGGATTACTTGATCTCTTGGCAGTTTATACTGTCTAGAGACTTATGCCCTGACCAAGTGATGAGGTATTAGTGTGGAGGAAGCTGAAGTGTAGACATGGATGATTTGTAGAAGTTTTTTTCTGCTCCTTGTGGGCATTCAGAGCACTGAGGTGGTGTTGCAGCTGAGAGTAAATGTTAAGTCCCCTGACCCCTTCTAGGATATACTTACTTCTCTCTGCTTTAGGGCAAGGAGGGACAGAAGGAACTTTTCAAGTAATCTCTGATCAAACAATTAACCTTGCTTTACTACATTTTCTTGCTCTACCCTCCTTTATTTGCCTCCAGGCTGTTCCTGTAAAAAAGCATGTGACGAACATCCACTAAGAAAAGAGCAGACTACTGTTATATAGTTCATGCAGGCTCAGCTGAAAATGTCACCACAAACACTGGAGGAATTCAGTACAACAATTAGCACAGTAAAGTTGCTGAAGGAGAAAGGAAGGTCTAAACTTCCAGAATGACAGAAATAAAGGTGATTTCTGCCAGCCACTGCCACAAGGGACTGTGGATGAGGCAGATGAGCTGGGGCCCTTCCCCTGCCCTTTTCATCTGCTGCATGAGCACCTGACCAGGCTGTCTGAAAGAACTGGAATGTGGATCCTGGACCCACAACAGAGACTCTGTGTCAAGAGGGAGGTGAATGGAGAAGCTCTATGTAGAAAATCCTCAGGTTTGCAGACTTAGTAAGACCCAGTATTTTACACAGATTCAACCAGATGATAGAGAAAAGACCTTACTGATATTTAATAAAAAGACCAGTGTACTTCATAAAAGTCCAGTGTGTTAATGTTGAGAATTTCTATAGCTAGTAACATACAATATGGTGAATAGTTAATATTTTTAGTTGAACACAACTCATTAAAATAAAACCAGTAGCCTCCACAGTATTATGGCATCTTTCTGCTAGCAGTAGCAACATCACATTTGTTATATGTTCACAGCCTGTTACAACACTCAGTGAATTCAGATCTTACTCCTTAGCCAATTTTTGGCTAAGTCCTCTGCTGCATCCCAATAATGTGGCCGTATGTAACAAAGTTCTCAGAGTAAAGGTTTAGTACACAAGCTATGTGGTGTTAGAGGAAAACATTTACCCCTGCTTTTCTAATTTCAAAAGCTTCAAGCTCTGACGGATCCTGCACAGATGGAGTGCAGTGAAGTATTTGTATGGTGATCATCTTCTGACTGTTCAGGCAGAAATAAACTGCGATCCCTACATTTTATTGAAAGCAGGAGTCTGGACGCACTAGATTTATATAGCTAATATGTACGGAAGCAGACCAAAGGAAGGATTCATTTGAGATGGTATGGAGTGTTTACCTAGAAAACAAGAAAGGCCCATCTGGTGTCCTGTATTTAAAGAAGGTCACATTTTACTTACAAGTTTTTACCTGTGAAGATTTCAGATCCCTTGGTTAATTAGACTGATGCTTGTTTTGGTGCTCCAGAAGGGAAATGAGAGCAGCAAATATTTTGAGGAAGGTGAGTGATTAGCTCCAGGAAAGTAATGTGGATCTCAGAATTTTCTAAGGAGGCCTGTGACCATTCTGCAGGAGTCATGAGATTTAATTAAGGAAATAAATCCAAGGGACTGTGAGGCCAGGTCAGATCTGACTTTTGACAGAAAAGAGCACTTGCTTATTTTGGACAGAATATACCTGTCTTAGGATGGTCCTTAGACAGCCTCTGCCCTTAACCAAACGTTGTGAAAATGCCTTTACCTGCCTTCTGCCTCAGGGCTGTGATGAGGCGTACCAGGGAAACCGGTCAAGAGTCAGCACTTTCCAATAAACCCTGGTTCTTCGCAGAGCTGGCTGTTTATGAAGGATGCACTGTCATCAGGTGCATGAGAGAGCTCTGGCTGGTGTTCTCAGAGCTGCCTGTCATGTCTTCCCTGACAGAGCAGTGAGAGGCACTGAGTGCTCTGTTCCCACTCTGAGATGAGATGTGCCATCATATGTCTAGGCTTGAAAGCTGCTCTGGGAAGATTTAGCCAGCTGTTCTGATATAACCCTGACAACTGCTCACCCTCTGTCTTTGGTCAGAGCAGGGGAAACTGAAGATTTTCTTCCACAGCTTAAATTATCAGAGCAGGAGAAGACAGCTAAGGATCAAAATATAGAGGTTTTTGGTTAGTAGCGGAGAGACAAGAGAAAAAACACACTCCCATCAGAAAACGCAGTGATTCACATCCATACATGGATCTCTTCTCAAAGAACGGTCATCTCAGTTAGTGATAAACCTTGTCCCAGACCTATCTGGAAAGTGTCATGCTGAGTACACACAGGCACACACAAGAAATGACCCTTTCTATTCTTCTATTGCTGTTTAATTGTCTTATTGATGCTAGTGTATTTGTTCAATTCCCAGCACTTGACAACAAGTTGTTCAATCCCCAACAACTTGGCAAAACTATCTCACTTGGGTGCCAAATAACAAACCAAGGAGCTCAGAATTTGACGTAGGAGACTGGAGACACCATTCGTGCATTGCCAACACTTAGAAGACACCTCTGTACCTTGCCTGCCTTGGTCTGTATCAGTAAACAGTGGCTTCCTCATGGCTTACAAGGAGGGGTTTGGCCACAATATGACTGCTTGCTTGTCAAGCACTGTAGGCATTAATTAGTTTAAATATCAGTGAGAGTAGGGGGAAGTCTGAAGGGAGGAGGATTTAGTACTTTTTGTTGGAAGAGATTCAAATTAGGGAATACTTAACTGAATTAATACCTAAGGCCATGGGCCCTGATGGTGTGTACCCATGAGTGCAGAGGGAGCTGGCAGATAGAATTGCGAGGCCACTCTGAATTATCTCAGACTGATCACAGTGACTGGGAGAGGTTCATAGTTCCTGAGACCTGAAGGAAAAAGAAAAAGAGTGAGAGAACTGGGATTGTTCAGCCTGGAAAAGAGAAAGCTTTGGGATGACCTAACTGTGACCTTACAGCACTTGAAGGGGGCCTACAAGAAAGACAGAAAGGGACTTTTACAAGGGCATATAATGACAGGACAAGAGGGAATGTCTTCAAATTGTTAGAGAGTGGGTTTAGATTGCATGTTAGGAACAAATTCTTTACTGTCAGAGTGGTGAGGCACTGGAACAGGTTGCCCAAAGAAGCTTTTGATGCCCAGTCCCTAGGCATGTTCCAGGCCAGGCTAGAGAGGGCTTTGAGCAATCTGGTCTAGTGGAAATTGTCCCTGCCCATGGCAAGGAGGTTGGAAATAGATGATCCTTAGTGTCCCTTTCAAATCTTTCTGTGGTTCTCTGTCTCCTGACATGATGGTGAAGCAACTTTCTGGAAACTATTCCTGGAAAGAAGGTGATTTGGATTAGGCAGCATGGATATACAGAGAGGAAGTCCTGCTTAGTGAAGTCAATAACCTTCAATGATGAAATTACTAATTTGATATATGAGGGGATAGCACTAGGTACTCCCTTCCTTGACTTCAGTAAGGTTTTGGATACTCCCATAAAATTAATGGATAAACTGCTGTCACATGGGTTTGATGAGCAGACAGTGTGGTGGATTGAAAACTGGTTGAAGGCTGGGCCCAGAGGGTAGTGTTCAATGGCATGGAGTTTGAGGCCAGTAACTGGCAGTGCACCCCAGGGGTCAATACTGGGTCCAACACTGGGTCCAACACTCTTTAAACATCTTCATTAATGATCTGGATGATGGAACAGAGTGCCCTCATGGCAAGATCACTGATGACACCAAACTGGGAGGAATGGCTGATACACCAGAGGGTGGTTCTGCTCTTTAGTGGGATTTTGACATAATACAATGCAGCCAAGGGAAGTGTAACATCCTGCATCTGGGGAGGAACACCGGTTGCACTAGTACTTGTTGGAGATCAATTGGCCAAAACAACTTTGTGGGAAAGGACCCAAAGTCCTGGTGGGCAGCAAGTCGACCAAGAGCCATCAGCATGCCCTTGTGCCAATGCAGTTGGACAGTATCCTGAGCTACATTAGGAAGAGTGTTACCAGCAGGCTGAGAGAGTGATATTTGTCTTCTATTCAGTACTGGTAAGGTCACACCTGGAGTGCTGTGGTGAGCTCTGGGCTTCCCAGTACAGCAGAGATATGGAGCTGCTGGGGGAGTCCAGAAGGGCTCCAAAGATGATTAAAGGCCTGGAGCATCTTTCATATGAAGAGAGTCCAAGAGAGCTGGTACTCTTTCTCAGAGAAAGCTCACGGGTAAATCTCATCAGTGTGCTTCAAAATCTGAAATGAGAGCAAAAAGAAGAAGGACCCAGACTCTTTTAGGTGATGCCCAGTGACAGACAAGAGCACAAACTCAAATGCTTGAATTTTCCTCTGAACATCAGGTAAGACTTTTTTACTGTGTGAGTGATCAAGGTGGTGGATTCTCCTGCCTTAGGGATCTTCAGAGGTCATCTGGGCGTAGTCCTGGCAACCAGCATGAAGTGGCCTTGTTTCAGCAGGGTGGTTGGACCAGGTGAACTCCAGAGATTGCTTCCAACCTCCGCCATTCTGAGATTCTATGATAGACGCCATAAAATACTGAAGACGTAAAAGTTCTTACAGGTTGTGTGCTGATAACTAAGGGTTACTTAAAGGTCTCTAAATTACATCAGATGCCTGTGTTTAAATTCCTGAGTTACTCCTTAGTGTCTTGGCAGTAACTTCTACACAGAGCAAACATGTTCCATTCAATGTTGTATCTGTGGATGGGCAGGAGCAGGATGTGGATCCTGTTGAAGAGGAAGAGCTTATTTATCTTAAAGGTGTTGGCTTGTTTGGTGTGAAATTATGCATTACAGACATTCCTCTGTTTTTTTCCCCAGGAATGAACTTTTTACAGTTGATTTTTTTTTTGGAGTCAGTTTTTGATTCTACTGTTTTGCAGTTTTGTCAGACCAGATATATGCTTAGATTTGTGGTGGCATGGGACACTTTAAAATATATGATGTCAAGTATCAAGGTAGCAAGGGTCTGGGAGCCTGAGTACTCTTACAGATCTGAACCTTGCTGCTTGATACTTCAGAGGTGGAGAATACAGTCTGGGTGGTCCTGAGCCAAGTGCTTGGGATTTGGCGCTTCATGTTTTTGGAGAGTTCTGCATTGGGAGACTTTGACAGAAGAGCTGAACTCAGGGCTGGTCACTGCTGTCCTTCAGTAGAGAATCTAGGCTTAGAGTCCAGTTGGCATTTGGAGTAGCAAGAAAAAACCCTTTTACCGTTGAGAGAAGATTTTCAGGATTGTACTGCTTCTGCATGTACAGGCATGCTAGTTTTCCATCCCAGATCACCTGCAATCTCATCCTGCCTGTTTCTGACTGTAAGATAAATTATCACAGAAAGTTACTGCTTATAATACCATTTTGCTGGGTTCTTCTCTTGAAGAAGTACAGATCTCTGTTTGATTTGCTTTTTCTCCCTGGTTCAAACTATGATTGACAGGACATCTTTGCTTGTGTGTCCACTTTTTACTGTCCTGAAACCAAAAGGCCAAATTCTGACATGAGAGTTTAAATGAGGATCTGAAATATGTTGGGTCTGAAATGTGCTGGATTCATAACTGCTACAGATGATTGAAAATCCAGGGGTAGGAAAACAACATGTAAATTATGCATATTTCCTATATATAAAGGATAAAGTAGAAATATTTGTGGGCATCACACAGAAGGGAATATATAGAGGGCACATTCAAAGGAGTATTTATTAAGTAATTTTTCCTTTGAAGGCAAAAAGAGCCATCTTCTTGCAAGTTACTGTTCTTGCTAAATGCAAGGGGAGAAACACAGATTGTACTGTGTGAGAGCAGCCCTGCAGGTGAGTTCATACTTTGAGATGACAGGGGGGACAGGGGACAGGGCAGGACTTTTTGTTCTTGGCAGATGTATTTGTAAAGAGCTGTGCAGCTGGCACTGTGCTGCAAAGAAAATAAAAATCCTGCTCACATACTGAGGCTAGATTTTCTTTTAGTTTACCTGATAAATAAGGGAGATCCCTACTTACTTCAGCACTTGGCTCATCCAAATCTTGAGATGGTCTATCTACCAGCAAAGTGCTTTGGCATCAGTGCAGTTCTGTGAGTCAATATGCCATAAACTTTTATCCTTTCACTTCAAGAGCAAAACAGAGACACGAAGGCTCTGGAGGACATTCTAGCTTACATTTTGTTTTAATTGGGTTTTTACTCCAAGTGAGGATCCTTGCAGATTTCTTTGTTTGGGTGAGGTCAGCAGCCTACTGTGGAGGGAGAGTTTAGGAAACAAAGTTGTAGTGTACGAGTGATATCTCTTTCACAAATTCTTCAGTGACATTCACTGCTGTACAGACCCTCTGCACAGAGAATCTTAAGGCAAATTCCCCTCTAAGCCTTCAAAGCAGAATCTTTTCCCAGTGCTTCAGGTTGTCTGTCTTCATAAATGTCACACATGCTTCTAGAAAGCACAAAAAAGTGTGTGTGGAGTGCACAAGTTCAAAAAATCCCTAGCATTAAACCTATTGAAAGTTTTAATGTTTCATATGTGTTGCAATTATCTGTATATTGGCTTGCTGGTATCTGAAAGGTTTTTGAAAATGTTCTGTCGTGAATGTTCTACATCAGTTACCCCCAAAAGCCAAACTGAAATTATTCATAAATCAGGAAAATAAATCACCTCTGAGAGAGCAGAGTGCAAAATTGCAGGCTGAAAGAGATTTTGTTTGAGGAAGTTATCTACAATAAAGTCAGAGGTGCTGAAAATTGTAAAAGGCCTAGCTGGATTTTTCTCAGTCTAGTTTGAAAGCCACTTTTGGCAGGCAGGGCTTGCTGGATTTTAATTGAGGAATCTCAATTTTTGAAAGGTACTTTGGCACTTAAAGTATATGAAGACACCACTGGGAATTTTGAATATGCATTGGAAGGGGATAAGATTCAGAACTCCTTTCCCTCCAGTATGTAGCCAACTGGAATCTAACTCAACCAACACCTTCCTTCGCTCATATGTGGACCACAGTGTTTTTGAGAAGCTGACAGTGTGATGTCCAGTTTTTTCCTGGAACGGGAGTGGTGTCCTGAAACATAATTTCTGAGGCTGTTAAGAAACTAAGGGTGCAATCATTCTCGACTTCATCCCTGGCTGAAGGTAGGGAAAGTATTAGCAAGCCTGCCTGGCCAGACTTTGGGACTTGGCACCACCTGTGTGGGCTCTTGCCTCTTCTTTTGTGTCAGAGGACTTCCAGGGGTGCCACGGCATGGCACAGCAGGAGGCAGAGCATGGTGAACAGCGTGTCTTCTGGTTCCTTGTTCCCTTTAGGTCAGATAGTTGTTTTAACAAAGAAATACAGTTCTCACTCCAAGCCGCAGCTCCACCCTCCGGAGCATGGAGTCCCACAGGAGTATGCTGCTTAGTGAACTGCTGCAGAGTGTTCTGCTGCCGGTCTAATGGCTTGGAATAAACATGTCTATTTGTGCTTTTGCTCCCAGTGTGTGACCGGGCTTTCCTAGGTCTCTGTTTAAGCTGCAGAACTCAAGAGCACACAATTCTCTCAGTGAAGGAGCAGCAGAGAATAAGCTGTATGGTAAAAGTCTGCTGCCAGGGAAGAAAGCTGTAGTACATATGTGAGAATGGCATACCCAGAACTAAAGAACTCAAGACTGCCAGTATTTAGCTGAAATCTGTGGCATATTATACCTGACATAGACCAGTCTTTCCCTTCTTGAAAATACAGATAAGAACAAGTCAAAAATAGCTTACAGAGCATGTCTCAAACATTCAGGAAGAAGCAGATCAAAGTAAGAAAATCTGAAATACATGGCATCAAAATATTCCATTGTCTTTTTAGTGAATAAGACAATAAAAATAAAGTGTCTGGGACTCTCTCCTCTCTCTCCACTTTCCACTACTCTCCTTCAGTTCATTTGTGCTTTGTTCTTTTTTGGAAAGTGAATTTCCTGAGGCTGTGAGGACCCTATGGCCTAAGCAGACTATCAAAATCTGTGCTGTATCTTAGGAGTCTGCATGCCTACATTTGCAAGAGCAAGGGAGTCCTTCAGTGATTTCTTAATCAGCTAAGCTTAGAGACAGTGAGGAAGGCCACAGGCCTTTACCATGGCCCTTTGCAGAAAAGATTGCTCTGAGAAATGCTGTTTGATAACTTTAGGTGGGGACTTCTGTGTCAGAATAAAATATTCTGAACTAGTCAAAACAACTGATTTTGTGGTCTACCACTGGTGCAAATCAGCAGGGGAGGTACTTGTGTGGATCATTGGGGTGTCTCTCTGAAGCTTCATGGTGTGATTTATTCAGGTATTGCCAAGTAAATTGTGCTAGGATGTAAGAAGTCAAGACAAGGCCATCTGTGCAAGCACTGAGGAGAGCTGTATACAAGTGTCCAGAATTCATCTACAGCAGCAGTAAAGGGACCAGAAAGAAATGACTTTAAGTAGAGAAAGTCCAGACCCCTTTAAATTGGGTACCTCTTTCTCGACATGGCTGAGCACAGGTCAGTGCAGGCCAATGCAGTCTTCCTGGAAGACTTCACCACAGCCACTGGGTCTCCCTGCAGTGAGGACAGCATTTGTAACCAACATGGGTGTCATGACACTTCAAGGTAAGCACAGCCTCCTTGGAACATCAGAGGACAGGTTATGGACAGAAAGCCAGGTATCAAGGGAAGCTGCAGACAGCTTTACTTGAATCAAGCCGAGTCTTCCACATTTGAGAAATTTGGGTTGGGTTAGGTGAGTTGTCTTACAAGGAGAGGTGCATGGTATTGCCAAGCTAGAGGTGCATGGTATTGTCCATGCTAGAGCTCTAAATGCCAGTCCCATGGTGCTTGATCCGAATTTGGACTTTAAGAAAGTGTCAAAATAAATTTATAACTCTTGGGCCTGGGATTTGAGAAATTTTCTCTGAAGGTAAGGGGAAAGGTAAGACCTAAAAAGACTTGATATAATTTAAAAAGGCAAAAGTCAATCTGAGAGGGATTGGCATTTCTGTGATCCTATTCTGTTGCATCCCTGGCTGACAAATCCTCATTTGCTGCCCATACATTCCAGTCCTGACTGAAGCAAATGCTAACCTTCAAGACAAAATTGGAATCCATGTGCTGGACCTTTGGATCTCTCGTGCATACCCCTCTGATATGGAAGAGACATCATGTACTCCAGGTGTACAATTCACTGACAGAACGGTGAGACTCACAGCCTAGTATGCTGAGAGAAGCAGCTTGTTATGGGGCTTGCATACTGAGAGACGACTCACCCAAACACTTTACCACTGCTCCTTTCATGTGCCAGCCCAGGATTTTGTTCTAACTCCAGCTGCAAGCAATGCATGACAGGAAAACTTCAGTGATACTGCTTGGAGGGCGCTTCAGTGTGAAACAATGTGTGCTTGGAACTTATGGGCTTGGTATTCTTTCTTCAGTACCTTTCTTCTGTTTCCAGGGCAGTTAATGAGCAAAGCAGTAATGGAACTGTATACGTAAGTGATAAATTCAGCACTCATAAGTAACTTAGATTTGCAAACAGGAACTGCTACTCCACCTCTTAAGAAAGCAGAGTGCTTCATACAAAAATCTCCATCCAAGCCTGTGGAGACACATGTAGTCTTAGCACATGCTAAAACTGCAATACATCAAGGCAAGAAAATTGTTTTCTCCTCCAAAAAAAATTTATTTTCTTGATGTTCTCAGATGTTTCTTTATCTCTACATTTTTTGTATTGATTAGTTGATCCCACTTGCAAGTGTAGGGCTATATTTGTTTTCCAGTCTGGGTTTTACTAGTCTCATATTTCTGAAGATGATGATGATGGTGTCCTGTGGTGAAGGGTACTGACAGGAAATTCAGGGCCCTGTTGCTACCTCAGACAGCAATCATATTCAGTAGTAGTGCTGCTGTCATAGGGATACACTAGATGTGAGGTGAGGAGAAGAGAATGAAATAACATATGGACATTGGCAGGAGGCCATGTGGACAATGGTCAGTTGTTTAGAAAGCATGTGAAAGGGTTCCAAAATGCCAAGTTTTGCACATTCATTCCTGCCTCTGAGCAGTGTTCAGTTATTGGGGCTACTGTGACTGTAAGAATCTTTCCACTCTATCTTTCACCTTAAAGCAGTCAATTATTGAACTCCTTTAGTTAAAAATAAACGTGTTGCAGTAGTTCTGAGAACACCGTCTGTTTTAAGCAAGAAGACTAAAAGGTGTTTCTCAAGTCACTCACGAAAATTTTCTATGCAAGACAGACTTATCTGATCTTTATAGGTCATTATTTCTGTGCAAATATTGGTGTTGAAGTTTAACTGTAATTTCTGGACCAGAACCTGGCTCTTTGTCCTCTGCTTCCTGCCTGTACAGAGAGATGAGGCAGGGCCTGTGCTCTGCAGACAGCAGAACCGCAGCTGTACCAGCCTGCAGGCAGCAGCTCCCTCTCACATCCTGCACCTGTGCTGGGCTTGGGAGGACAGCAGCTCCTCTCATGCCAAGCAGAGCAGAGATAAGGGTCATATGCATCAGCAGGCTGGCTCTGCCTGCGGAACATTCAGGTTGGCATGTCCTGTCTAAAGGCAGAAATGTTGAATGTTTCTTGTTTGGCACATTGGCTGAATCACATCTTGGTAAGGTATTACTCAGAGCTGGCTGAGGCTGTATCATTAAAGCTCCAGTGCATGTATTTGCTCTTTCATCTATTTCTTCTATTCCTGTATGGGTGGTTTGCCAATTAATGAGATTTTTTTTATTCAGACTGTCTTTTGAAACTTGTATTCTCACTGTAGTCACTACAGGTTCTTGAGGTTCCCATAGTATTTCTGGGAATTAGCAGGTTGGAATCCTGCTTCCAGAGCAAGAAATTTATTTCTAGCTTGCAGACTTGTATACAGCCCACCACAGTTGGCCTGGGATTCGTGGACTTCACTAGAAATGGAGTATTTCATAGTGAAATGTCTACTCATCCTCAAAACTCAACAGAGATTTTTATTTAGATATACCAGCCAAACTCATAAATGTTTCCATTTTATGTTGACTGACACCTCATGGACCAAATAAAATTTTCTGTCTTGCTGAGCAGCCAATTACCATTAAGAGTTTTCTTCTGGGACAAAGCACAGTCAAAAGCACAGCATGGCTTTCCGTTTTTGTTAGTTAAATATTCAGCTGAACTAAAGCAATAAGTGCTGAAAGTGGTTTTTTTTTAATAACATCTTGAAAGAAAAACAAAAACTTTCTTGCAGACCATATGGATTTGCATTTGAACAGACTATTTTTTTTTCCCTTCTCAGAAAAAAGATATTTTTGTTTCATTTGACTTTTCAGATGGGGCATAAGGAAAACATTCACAAGGTCCTTCTGGGAACAGCTGCTAAAATCCTGCCTGACATGGCAAATCTAAGTGTGTCTTGTTGAACTATGTTCTAGTCTCTATAAATTGAGGGATGGTGATGATAAAAAGCTGTCTCTCAACAATGAAAAGAATCATGTGTAATCAACCCAACCAAACCTATGCAGTTATTTAATATGATTTTCTGTTCAAGACACTAAGCTATCAAGTGAGACAGTGGGAGGTCAGAGAACATTGTGGTTGAGACTGTTTGGAAAAATTATACATTATTTCAGGGCAAGGATATACCCATGGGACTTCCTTTCCTCTTCCTGTAGGCAAATCCTGACTAAGCGCTGTTACAATTTCACATTTAGCAACGAGGAACTGTTGAGGGAAAATAGATGTGTACAACACTGGGCTTTTTATTTTTAGGTGGACCAGGATGGCTGGATTCATTGTGATTGCTCCAGACGGGGAATGGTCTGGTGGATTGAAGGAATGAGTAGCATGATGAAGGAGGCAGTGCCAAAGGCACAAAGGCGCTCCACTGTTATAACCATACCTAAAAAGTGCAGCAAGCACTTTGGTATTCCTTCAAGAAGTGCTTCTTGCTCCTGCAGTGGAAGTTCTGCAGGAGATGCACAGTCTTGCAACAGTCTCAGAAGTCAGTCCTGCAAGTGCTGGCTAACAGCACACCTTTGTAACCTGGGTCACTATGTCAATAATCATTCTCCCAAATTCCCATTTCTTCAAGCCTAAATAGCAATCTTATCTTGAGAGTTTTTTTTACCTTCTGACTGGCCTGGGGTATGTTAACTCAGGAGTTTCTATATAGCTTATGATCCTTTAGTGTTTTGGCTTGTGTGTGAGAACACAAGCTCCAAAACATCCTCTACCAGTATTGACCCAGAGAGCATGTGCCACAAAATACTGTATTGCTCAGAGCTTGTGAATGGGTCTGTTGGAGTCTGTCATTTGGAAGAGGGAAAACTTTTCACTCTGAAAAGGGCATTTAAACAGTGCTTTACTATCATGTTCTGTTCAAAGGGTATTGCAAAATGGGGCCTAGAAACCCTTATCTATAAACTGAGAGTCAGCTTACGGAGTTTCGTGGTATAAGTTAACTTTCAGTTCCTGCTAAAGAAATTGGGCAAATCTGTCTCTCTAATCTCCAAGAATTCAGAAAGCATTAGTTATTTTGTGAAGTAGTGTTAAATTCTTTGCTTTGAAAAGAATTTTCAGGTTTTTTATATTGAAAAGCTACTGATATTTACTTAAAACGATAAATCAATGTATTTTGCCTTCTTACTGTCTTTTTTTTGTGTTTGAGTCTCTTGTATGCCCCTATTTTTCAAGATTTTCTCTGCCACTCTGAAGACCAGAATCTTAATTTTTTTATTAATAAGGAGGAAGTCAGATAATGTTACTGCACTAACTGGGACTTAAAGCAAAACCACAGTACTTGCCAGTATAGTTAATTGAATCCTCTGTCTTCAAACTGTAACCACTGCATTTGAGGCTCCACATCAGTCTTCTGGCATGGCCTGAGTTATCTGCTCAGAAGGCAATGCCTCAGAGGTTGGTTCTACAAATCACAAATTGAGCAACTCTGCACGGAGCACTCATTTTTATACATGGGGCAGACATTCCTGTTTGGCTGTGGTAAAAACCAGCCAAACCTGACACAGTCCCAGCACTGAAGAGAAAGCTGAATTGACCTTGTTATTAATCTGCAGTGGAATTGGAGAATAGTGTTGGCTTTCTCTCACTCATTTTCACCCAGGGTGAGAGAGGAATCCATTCCTCTAATTTGAGTCTCATCCCTGCAATTCCTCTGTTATCATCCCCCGGGTACGATGTTGTTGCAGACATAGTAGGGACGGTAGGCAGAGACTTGTAGTGTTATAGAAGAAGGATTAGGCTCTTTGGTATTTACTTCAGTCTTCCATTCCTACTACATTCCTCAGTGACAACCTCATTCATTCTAAACTGAGCTTACAGGGAGTGGGAACGGGCCATTCCCAGGAAGATAAGTAGGATTTCCTCCAAAATGCTTTGCAACATGTGTGTGAGAAATTTGCAGACAAGTCCAGTGAAACATAAATGAGATTTTTTTCATGTCTCCAGTGCTGCAATATATTTTTTCGAAAGCTTGTAACAGAAATCTGTCATCGTTCTACTGGATGCTGTAACAATGAATAACCAAGATTGGGTCCGAAGCCATTGTAATCACATGCACCTTAAGAAATCCATTATGTTGTAAATCAAATTGGTATGTTTGGTGGCCTAGGTTTCCAGCAAAATGTCACCATGTTCCCTAGGTAGGAAATGACATACCTTGGTGGCCTTGTTGGTGGCCTTTTTTTCTACTGATAGACCACAGAGCAGAGCTTCATGGAACATTTTCATTGGAGTAATACCCTCTGGGAAATAAAGTTTTAAGGGAAGTAAAATGATCCACTAAATTCAATAAAGTTTAGTTGAAAAAAGCCCCAAATATAAATAAAAATTGATCCTAAAAATGTGGTTTTTCATGTGACTCAGTTTTATTTAACCAAATTCAGTTGAAGAAGTAAGTGGGTAAGTGTTGTAGAAAAGTGCTTAGACTTGATAGAAACTAAAAACATAAATTGGGTTTCTAAAAGATATCTTTTATCTCAATTTGAGATGGATATATGAACATGAAATATGAAATGTCAAGCATTTCCCAAGGTTTTCTTTTTGTTGTAGCTCTGAGTCAGTATAGCAGAGTATTCCTGAAAATCCATGTACTTTCCTAGAAAAGAAGTTCCAGTGGAACACTTCATTATACAGCACTTAGAAATAATTTAGAAAAAGAGTAAGATTGCAACTACTGTCTCACGTTGCAAGATATACTTACCACAGAATTTAATTTTTAAGCCCTGAAAGGCTGAGTCCTTTGAGTAAGGAAAGAAGCACTCAAGCAAGGCTTGATTTTTCTTTCTTCCCTTCTTTCTATGCTGTGTCCACAGCAATGAATATTTCCTTTTTTTTTTTTTTGCCGAAATCCATTCACAATATCATGCAGTAGCATACAGCATAATATTTCCAACTCATGTAGAAAATGAGGCTGTCATTGGTTATCTTGTTCAGCTGAAAGCAGGCAGGCTAGACAATGATGGCAGTGAGGCAAAGATGATGGGTCTGTCAGGCTGGTAGAGCCTGGGTGGTACTTCTCGAGTGACACTGGGATCATCTTTCAAGGGTGATCCTGGCAGCCACGAGTCCTGGGTGGTCACACTTGGCCCTAGCCGAGCTTTTTCTGATGTTTGACACCTGTATGTTGAAGCTAGAACTGGAAGGCTTCTTCAAGTGATTGCAAAAGTCCAAAGGTTGAAGATCAAATTAAATCCAGCAGAGATAATATCGCAGCATGGGCATCTGACTTCAGGCTGTGAAGGGGATTTATTGGGAACCTGCTGTTGGTGTTCTTTGGTGAATAGCAGGGAATGGTGGCTGATAGCCCACACCTCCTTAGGCATAAATAATTTTCAGATACACAAACTGAATTGGTTGTGTGTGGGCCAAAAAGCTTTTATTTTCCTCCTTTTTTTCAAGAAAAGCATAATATTTCTCATATGTCTAATCAAGGCAGAAGTTGCACAAGAAACTATTTGGTTATCTAGAACAGGCCCAGAGAAAAGCTAAACTTTGTAGGCAGGACACCAGCTTTTATTCAGATGGACCAGTGAAAAAACAGACAAGACTCATTTCACCTTTTGATAGACAGTAATCTTGTCACATGACAATTTCAACCTACTCAGTAGGTACCACCTACTTTTGAGGGGTCTCGAGAGAGTGAAATCCCTGAACTTCCATTGGATTTTATCTTATTCCTCTTTTGGCATGGAGTAGTGGGATTCTTTCAAAGCATCTGTTCTCCTTTGTTGCCTAAACTTTTTTATAAACTGGTGTAATGAAATACTGATATTTAAAAAGGAAGATTTGTTCAAAATAAGGTAATGATTTTATTTTTCATTGTCTTATTTTCAGTGATACTTTATTTCTTCTTTGTTTCCTGAAGTTTATTTCTACTACTCAGCAGACAACTCTGTTTGCTATTATAGATTTGCTGGAGAAATGTGACTGAAATTTGAGGGTGTTTTTTTAGACCAGAGGTGACATGAAATTGTACTCAATATTGCAGAATATGCCTCAAGTAATTTGTGCATGCCTTAACAAAGATAAAAGCATGAGGTGTGTGCAGAGAGTATGGCAGTATCACATGCACTGTGCTGTCATTGTAATTAAGCTGGCTAAACTGGTCTATGAGAGCCTAGTGTAAATATTGGGCTTTATCGGTACCATCAACCCCTCCTTATCTAATGAAAATAAGAGTGTGACCGTAGGGAAGCAGACCTGTGGAAGCCTGCATACCATTGAATATTCCTACATAAGGAGAAAGGAAAAAACAGTGATGCTTCCAACAAGAGAGTTTCTTACTGTGCCACTCTCTGAACCCACTGTCAGTCTTTTTTAACCCTGCTGGTGCCACCAGAGATGGGGGTTACTGCCCACAAAATGTTTCTCTATGGGTGAAAGGCATGGGGATGTGGTGGTCAGAGGGGATCTAAGCCCACTTCAATTTAGCAAGCATGGGGAAATTGCATAAGTGCCTGAATGCTGCTTTGGTTTTCTGATGCTGGGGTGGGGTTTAGAGGGAGTGGTGCTCATTTGGGCCACATTATATGCTCATCATGGACACATAAACAAACCCATGCCATGGGGACAGGTGGGGGATAGAAGGAGCTTGTTCAGGGCCAAAGACCTTGAAAGTTGAGGGGTTCATCAGTTTGCTGTGGTTTCAATCTGAGAAGTGCTGGACTTCTGGGGATTTGCTGTCAGCAAACCTCTGCTTTGTAAACTAGAGGAAGAGGGAGCATTTTCAGAGATTTCTTTGCTCCTTGCTTTAGGAAGGTTGTTTAGGTGTGCATAAATTGAACTTAAAATATTTTGAGGGGTAATTCTAGCAAAATGGAACAGTTTGCAAATTTGTTTTTGTCCTTTTAGGTTTGTTGCTATGAGTCAAGATATTTTTTGGTTTCGATAACGTTGAAACTTTCTATTTGTTTTGGGAAAGCTGACCTCCTGCCCAGCTGACAACTTGTAGTTCCTCCCATCTCAGCCTTTCAAAAAATATTGACGAGTGCTCAAAGAGGACATTCAGCCCACTTAATTCTGATGTCTCAGAAACTTTTTCTTCACTGTCAGCTGTGTCAAATCTTGTCTATTTGCTTTTTTTAATTTTTTTTTTTTTTTTTTTTTTTTTTTTGTGAAAGCAGAGTTGTTCTCTAAACTGGACTAGAGATTTTCTTAAAAATTCACACTATGTGTGAAACCAGTTGCAGACAGATGAATGTTGTTGTTTTAGGGGACTGTGTGTGTATCTTAGTTATGAGGTGGGGAAGGGTGTTTCTGTTCCCTTCAAATATTAGCTATTTGAGAACATTAAACAGCACCAGGATTAGAGAGCTGGGGTGGGGAGCCTAAGGAAATGCCAGTAGATTAACTTTTAAATTGTAGAGAAGAGACTCCAGGGTGGGACAGAGCAGCTTGTGGGACACTGGGAGAGGTGTAAGGCACTTCAGACAGTGAAGGAAAAGTAAGACTCAGTTCCTGTGAGTTAGAATCCTCCCTTGACACACTGAGTCTGGGGATGTCTCATTTGGCTTGCAATCAGAAAGAGCAAGAAGTCCTTATTTCTGCAGCCAAGAGAAGCAGGCAGGTTCAGCTTTCACAAGCTCTGGGGAAGTGCAACAAAACAGTGTGCCAAGACAAAGTGGGTACAGAAACCAGACAGCTCAGAACCAGTTCAGAACCACCCTCCTTCCTTGGGTTTCCTGCTCTTGTAGAAAAGGTGGATGAAAGAGAGAGTCTGGACAGGAGACCTTCATCCTCCCATTATCCTGAAGGGCTGCCCTGAACATTACTTGGACCATGGACTTTAACAAACCACATAATGGCTAGACTGGGCTTCAAGGCAGTTCTGGTCACCACCCTTCTGACAGCCAGACTCCCTGATGGAGTCAGAAACCTGGAACAAAAGTGTCATCCACCCGAGACAGTGACACATTCTGACCCACACCCAGGCTGTGGGAAAGGTGGAACTGTGCATGGTGTCCTGTCTTGGGAGGTGTATAGGGGTAGGGGACCTGAAGCAAGAAGAAAGAGAGAGATATGGTTTAAGAGCTGGCTGATGTGAGTCACTTTGGTTAACACTCCCATTTCTTATTTCATATATTCTTTGTGTCTCCTTTGGAAATTGAGTTACCTCCCTCCCCTCATCCCTTCTATTTCTAATGGAAGTACTTGTCAAAGCTCTAGATTTTAGGAAGGTACTTCTGTTATACAAGGCAAATATATACTGACAGAAGCTGTAGGTGAACAAAACTCTGGAGAGAAAGGCTGAGCTCATCCAAACTTGTGAAGCTGAATCTAGGCTGGCTTCTATTAGGTAACAATTTGGATCCATGTATTCCATCAAAAATGTC
The DNA here is from genome assembly GCF_047830755.1 of Zonotrichia albicollis. Classification (NCBI taxonomy): domain Eukaryota; kingdom Metazoa; phylum Chordata; class Aves; order Passeriformes; family Passerellidae; genus Zonotrichia; species Zonotrichia albicollis. The sequence continues at coordinate 64,360,078 of NC_133860.1, read as the reverse complement.
AGTCTTATATTTTGGGTTCTTCTGCCTCCTTATGTTTTGTTATTTAGTACTGTAGTCACCTCTGATCTCCCATGGTTTTTGGTCTACAAAATAAGGTTTACAAACTGTGGAACTAAACTATTGTCAGGAAAAGAGCATCTGCATGCCAGTGCCAGCCACCTTTAGCTTCTCACATAACAGAATCCAAAACCAGTTTGTGTTCAGGCTTGTGGTCATTCACCACAGAGGTGAATCTCACCATCTCACCATTCTGCTATCACTCTAACTGACTGCCATTTTGAGATCTTCTTGATACAAATAAAAATTATGATTGCAATGTTGGTGCCCTGCATTAATTTGTCCATGTCGCTCTCGTCTTGGGTGATGGGCATCTCTAGAATGTTGCAACCCATTAATTCCCAAGAATATGGAACGATTCTGGAAACCCTTGTTATCATATGTAAGGAGGGCATATTTTACAGTTAAAGAAGGATATATTGAAAGGAGATGGTAGGTCATGGGCTAGGAATGGTGGATTGACAGTGTCAGATGCACCTTGTGAGGCCTTCACCAAGAGCCCCTTGAAATGCCAGGACTATGGGCAGCAAGTTGGACCTTTTACTCCTTGGGCTAGACAGGCTGGTGCAGTGGCTAGATCTGGGCTTGAGGAGATGCAGTCTCTGTCCCTGTGAGGACAAGGCCAGCCTGAGCAAGGGCATGGCTGCAGCCTGTCTGGGTGAGAGACTGCACAGCCCGTGCTGTGGTGGGAGGTGCAAGCACACACACGGCACTGAGCAACGCTGACAGCAAGGCTGCAGTCTCCTAAACTGTGTGTCTGGCTTTCCAGCTTATCTGCCGATGACCTGCTTGAAACCCCCATTCTCTCAACTAGGGTTGACATTTACACCACCTTGAAATCCAGTGCTCTCTGGGAATCCCTCTAGCCCATTCCTACTTCATAAGGAGGTGTGTTTCCTTGGAAGGGCTTTTTCCTTTCCAATTCACCTTCACTTCTCATCAAGCTGTCACAGCCCTTTTATCTTGTAGGGTGAGAAAACAAAGGAGGCTTAGTAAAAGAGGAACAAAGACTACTTGATTAAATAAAAGAAGCTGGGGAAAAGATGTAACAAAGTTTCTCAAATATAACTGATAGAACCTCAGTAATTTGCAGTAAGCTACAACAAAACACTTCTGAAAGAAGTGGTCTGATGCTTGAATAATTTATTCTATTGGCTGTCTAGAGGTATGTTATTTTAATCTGATGGTAAAAATATTACAAAAAGTATATGCTTTATAATAAATATTTCTGGCCTTATCACTGTCTGGGAACCATTCTTTGTGTGCTGATATGCTGCAAAATGGCACCTGCTTAACAGGGACCCAAATTCTCTGAGACTATTCCCAACAGAACCAAAGGGTGGATTTTGAGAATTGTTGAGGACGTCCTTCTTGTTGTGGGCTAAGGAAAAATTGCAGGTCAGTCTTGTGAGCCATTGGGGAAAAAACTAAATTTTATAGATAAGCAAAAAATCACAAACAAATAAGTAAGCAAATAAACAAAACTCCAAACTCTCTCTCTCTCTCTCTATATATATATATATATATAGGATGGGGAACAATAAAATTAAATTAGAAACCCTTCATAAAACCTGTTTATTATGTATCACAAGGAAGCAGAGTTATAGAATTCAAGAAAGAAAGCTTATGCAACTCCTTATGTGGGTGAAGGCCAACTGTCTGTAGTATGAAGTAAAAGAATTATATAACCTTGAAAACTGGGAGTGAGTGGGTGATTCTTTAAAGACTCATCAAGACTCATCAATCAGAGAACCATGAGGTTAATCCTGATAAATTTATTACATGGCAAATTGTTTATTTTGCACTACAGTCTTTTCATGACTTGGATGAAATTGATCTGCCCACAGTAGATCTGTTGGCAGATTCTTCTTCTGAATCAACACTGCCACTATCGCGTCATGATCCGGTAGTTTTGCAAATGAAGGAGGGAATTAATGAGGAGGAACCAGAGGGTGATCCCATAAATTTAAAAGACTGTAATTTACAGCCTACTGTAAAACCACAGCCAACGAAAGCTGTGGCTGCAATACCATCTAGCGACACAAAGCTGCTAAAACAACAATTAAAGCCTCTGCCCTATGTGACTGATAATGAAGCTTTGCTGTCCTCTGAGCCAAAACACTTTTTAGATACTTGCTGAAAACAAGTGGATCGATCAAGGGGATGTTGAACTTCTCACTGCTATGCCTGTAATTTATCACAACAAGCATCATGTCATGAACAAATTTCTTATGATACAGCTAAGGAGTTAAAAAACTCTATGAGTGAAAAAGGTCTGCAATCTTCCCATATGATGGGACTTATAGAATCTGTTGCAGAAAGCTGTATAATGTTACCGGCTGATTGGAAAGCTTTATTTAAATTGGTTATGACACCAGGAGAGTATTCAATTGTGTGTGGTCTGAATACCAAGATGTATGTCAAGAACAGGCACTGGCAAATCTGAACACTTAGAATGCTGAAATAACAAGGGATCATCTGGCAGGGATGGAACCTCAGGCATCTATAGGGGATCAATTAAGAATGCGCCCATAAACATTTAACCAAGTGAGGGGCTGGTTATGAAGTCTCTGAGAAGAGTGCTGGATGCTAATAAGACTGAGCCTGGCTTTTTCACCATAAGGCAAGGACTCTGAGAGGCTTACATCGCCTTTATTGATTGTTTGCAAACAGCCGTGAACAGGCAAGTTGAATTACCAGCTACAGCAGAAATCTTTAGTCTAGGAAAATGCTAATACTGGCTGTCAAAAGGCAATTGATCCAATCAGAAACAAACCTGATATTACTATAACTGACTTTGTCAAAACCTGTGCACATATTGGTGCAGAACAATACAGAGCAGATTTGTTGGCAGCTGCTTTGGCTCAACAGCTTCAAGTGGCTTGGGCAACAATAAAATGCTTTGACTGTGAAGAGGAAGGTCATGTGAGAAACCAGTGCCCCAAGAATGAGCAAAGGAATAAAAAACCTTGCAGGCCATGCCCCAGATGCAAAAAAAGCTATCGCTGCTACAGCCAATACTGTTCTAAATTTGACCAAGATGGATGACCTCTGCCAAAGCAGGGAAACTCGAAGAGGGGCTTGGGAACCTGCCACAGCTACTCCCCACAGCTCAAGCTATATCAGGGGAACCCCAGGCAGTTGCTGGCTTGGACTTGGTAGTTTCCACCAAAACCACAATAAATGACACATTGGTTCACGTACAACCTTATACCTACAGGTTTAAATGGACCCCTTCCTTTTAAATGTCATGCATTGTTACTTGGGAGATCATCATCATCTAAAAGTGGACTTTCTATTTTACCAGGAATCATCAACTCTGATTCTAAGGGTGGAATAAAAATCATGGCTTCAACTCCTAACCCACCTTGTACTATTCCATTAAGATCATGCATTGCTCAACTCATCCCACTTCCCATATTGGCAGATACAGAATCAATACCATCTATCAATGCTGACAGGGGCACTGGAGGATTTGGGAGCACAGGCACTCCTCATGTTTACTGGTCTAAACTTATTTCAGTGCAACAACCTTTTCTAACCTGTGTTGTAGGTGGCAAGCCTTCTATGGGACTAATAGATACCAGAGCTGACAAAACCATCATCAGGGAATGTGAATGGCCACTACCTGGCCCTGTCAACGCCATCAGCGATCGATCGTCACAGGCATCGGAGGTCAGCAGATGCCACAGCAGTCAGCTAAGGAACTTATGGTATATGGGCCAGAAGGGAAACAAGCACAGCTCAAACCACATGTACTTTCTGCAGCTCCACACTGTGGGCAAGAGATCTGTTACCACAGTGGGGACTGACACTGACAACAGATTTTTAAAAGGAACCTCTGATGTGCAGCTGAGACTTAAACTCGCATGGAACATGAACACTCCTCTGTGGGTGGATCAGTGGCCCCTCAGAGGGGAACCACTGCAACAAGCACAAAAATTGGACAAAGAATGATTTGATATGGCAAATATAATTCCTTCTACAAGTCTGTGGAACACCCCAATATTTGTGATTCCAAAAAAGACAGGCAAATGAAGACTCCTACAAGATATGGCTATAATGCACTTATAGCCCTGATGGGCACTGGAATTCCTAATCCAGCAATGATCCCTGAAACATGGGAATTATTAATCATTGCCTTAAAAGATTGTTTTCTCACAGTTGCATTACATCCTGATGCTGCACCTCGTTTGCTTTTTCATTACCATCCTTAAACAACAGTGAACTGATGCAAAGGTATCACTGGACTGTGTTACACAAGGAATGAAAAACAGTCCTAAAATATATCAGTTTGTGGTAGCGAGTGCTTTACAACTGACATGACAGCACTTGTCAAACATTTTCCTGTGTCATGGTATTGATGATATACTGCTAGCAGCAGATCACTCTATAGTAGTGCAGAATTGTTTTGCCCCTTTGTGTTTTGAACTGTCCATGGAAGCCCCTAGGGTTTCTATTATTTGAATTGAAAATTGTTGCTCAGCCCATTGTGCTGTGGATCTCTATTAAAACACTAAATGATTTGCAAAAATTATTAGGAACTATTAATTGTCTCAGACCTACCCTTGGTATCTCCACTGAGGAATTCTCACCCTTGTTTAATTTACTTAAGGGAGGCACAGATTTAATATCTTCTCTCCTCACAAGCTGGATGCAGAAGTCCATGAAGCATTGCAACTCTGAATGCAGTTCAGACCTCTTTTGTATCCAGACGACAAGCAGAGTTATCACTCAGACTTTTTCTTATTCCAGCTGAATTCCAACAGTAACAGCACAGTGTTGTATACACAACAGTTGTGGATAATAGAGTGGGTATTTTTACCTCACACATTTTCAACAGCAGTAACTGCATTGCTTGACATGATTGTTAGACTTATTTCCACAGGATGAAAATGATGCTAGACCCTATGTAGGGAAGATCCTTTTCACATTCACATTCCTTTGCCTGCAAACGTTCTTCAGGATATGTTCCAAGAGTCATTATCTTTACAGATGGCCCGGACAGAATTCTTGGGAAACACTGTTAATTCTTTAACTAAAAATAAACCTTTGCAATCTTTAAAAGATCTTTCTTTACTGCCACATTTTTTAACATTGTCACAGCGCCTGTATGATGTAAAGACACTTTTCATCAATGGCTCTGAGAAAACTCAGAAAGCAATTATTGCCTGGAAAGATTTGTCAGGGAATTGGGAAAACTGTGATTTTTCAGCCAGGATCAACACCGCTGGTCAAATTAGCAACTACTGTGGAGGCCTTTAGATTGTTCAAAAATGAGCCCTTCCACTTAATATCAAATTCCTTGTATGTAGTTGATATTTTAAACCAAATAGAACATTCCTTTCTAAAAGAAGTACACAACATAAATGTTTTTATATTGTTATCTACTTTGATTTTGTTTGATGCAGATCTCACTGTTTTTATGCATGCATCTCAGCTCTCTCTCATCATTGCCTGGTGAGAGAGGCATCTCTGGTGAAAGGCAATGCAGCTGCTGATGTTCTGATGATGATGGCAAAAGTTGTGAGTCAAATTACTCAAGAAAAGTTATCACATGACTTTTATCACCAGAATGCAAAAAACTTTAAGTAAACTATTTAATCTTACTTTTTTTCAAGTTAAACAAATTGTTCATTGCTGCCCTGATTGTTTAGCTTAACACCATTACCTACTACAAAAAGTACAAACAAAAAAAAATTAGGTGCCAATGAAATTTGACAGATGGATGTTACACACATTTCGTCTTTTAGAACCTTAAAATATGTACATGTATCAGTTTACACATATTCCAAATTTATGTTGCCTCCACTTATAAAGAGAAAAAGGCAAGAGATGTCATTGGCATGTGTTGCAAACTATTGCTACTTTAAAAGTCCTTAAAGTAGTGAAAACTGATAGAGTTGAGCATATGTTTCACAACCAATGAAAACTGTTTTTCATTGCTGGTGTATACATCACTTAACTGGTATAACTCATCCTCAACAGGTCAAGCTGTTGTGGAATGAACACATGGCCTTTTAAAGAATATGCTTCTTAAAGAAAGAAGGGGGGAATCCCCTTGCTATAACACCTCAGGAACAATTGGACAAAGCAACATTTGTTTTAAATTTCTTAAATATTGCCAGATTTGATAACAAAACAGCAAGTGAAAAAAGTTTTTCCTATGATGCTTTAGCATCATGTTGGATGACAAATTGAATAAATTATACAATCAAACAGTTCCACATGATTGTACAACTTGAGGTAAGCGTAGATCATCGTGATATTTGGGATCATGGCAGTCTGATGCTGACCAATCTGTGGGATGGTATATGGGCAATACTGATGGAGGCATGAGAAAAGCAAGTAATTTCCCTGCTCTCTCCCTTCAGCCTCAAGAATTGGTTATACTAGGTTCTGTAAAAGCTCCTTTATGTTTTTATGTCGATTATGCTAACAGTACAAACACAGACAACCCAGGAGTCAATATAAGTGGCACTGGCATTTACCATAATGCCTCTGCCTGGTGTAGTCTTACTGCTTCCTCACATGTCACCACAAAAATCATGCAATAAGTCTGCCAGATAACATTTTTCTATTATGTGGTGACAGAGCCTGGAAAGGCATTCCAGGGAAAGCAGTGGGAGGTCCATGTCCCTCTTTCAGTCATTTAACCATGTTTTACCTCAGTCTCGAAACTCTAACTAATTGGACACTACGACACAGGTGAAATAAATGTGATGCTGAGTCATTTAGCCCTGATTGTACTCTGAGACCAAATTCTGGAATCCTACAAAAAGATTTTTTAGTTCTTTAGTTGCTTCTGTTGGTAGTTGTGGCATGCCTTGAACACAATTAATAAGCTAGGTCGTTGGCTTGCAAAGGAGAGTAAAACTACTAGCAATGCTTTAACAGGATTGTTAACAGATGTTGAGTCTGTATGCCATGAAACACTGGAAAACAGAGCAGCAATGCTTATTGTTGTTAGCCCAAGGACACAGATGTGAAGGCTTTAAGGGAACGTGCTGTGTGAACCTGAGTGACCATTCTGAATCCATTCACAAAATATCCAGAAATTGATGGAACTGTCTGGATAATGGCAGAAAAACCAGGGATGGGATCGATCCTTTTGGCTTGTTTTCTTGGCTGGGAAGTTTCAATTTTGGACCTTAGGTTAAACGTGCAGTTGCCATAGCAATAATGGAACCTGTAGCTCTTTTAGTGGTCATGTTGTGTTTGCCATGTATGTTTCCTTATATTCAATGGCTTATCAATCAAAACTTAAAGCAAGTAAGGCTAATTTATAAACACAGTAATGGCTTTATAACCATTAATAAATAAAAAAGGGGGATACATAGGGTGAGAAAACAAAAGAGGCTTAGTAATAGAAAAGCAAAGACTGCTTGGTTAAATAAAAGAAGCTTATTCCACTGAGCCCGGGAAAAGTTGCAACAAAGTTTTTAAAATACCACGGTATTTTAGAACCACAGTAGTTTGCAATAAGCTATAAAAAAATTATTGTTTTGAAAGATATGGTCTGATACTTGAATCATTTATTCTATTGGCTGTCCAGAGGCATATTATTTTAATCTGATGGTAAAAATATTATAAAAAGTGGATGCTTTTCCAATAAATGTTTCTGGCCTTGTCACTGTGTGGGGACTGTTTTGCATGCCGATATGCTGCAGAATTTGCTTTCAGCAGGTGCAGGAGTCCCTGAACTGCCTGTTTCTTGTTGTCTTTGACTGTGACAACATGAGCACAGCTGAATTTCCAGACTGGAATTACCGTTTCTGGTCACTGCGCAGGCAATCGTCTTTGGCGGAGTAGCAGTGACACCCGGTGGCCATTAAGTAAATTCGGAAAACACTTTCCAGTTGAACTCCACCTTCATCTATCTGCCTTCATACCCTTGGTGCATTCGCAGGTACATTAAATATAGGATGTATTTACCTCAGAAGCTCTGCAAACAAACTCTTCCAGTTCCTTGTGACTTAGCTATTGAAGAAAAACTGTCAGAAACAAATTTCTTTGGTCACCTGGGAACTGTGGAATCAAGTGCCTGCTGTAGGCTATATGAGAACAGAACATCTCTGGAAGATGAAAGGTCAGATCTGAGTAACAGGGTGTGTGCAAAGGAAGTGGCTCCTCTAAACTAGCTGTACACAGTTTAAAACCCCAGCAAGAAGCAAAATAAATGTGACAATTTGTAGCAATGTACCACAGAGCTGCCCAGAACATCTGGGCAAACTCTGGGGAGGACACTATGTTGTATACAGACCAACTTCTCTTTGCATTAGCAGGCGAGTATTTAACCACAAATTGCAAACTCTCTAATCATCAGTAGATTTTGTCTCTTTTCCTTTTCACTTTGAGAAAATTGTTATGTCCTAGCAGGAGGACACCTTTCTACAAAATTACAGTCTAAGCTGGCAGATTCTGTGCACTTTCTCTAGTCTACAACTGTTCAAGGAACTGTTATGCTGTCACACATCACTTCCACTCCAACACCTTTGCCTGAGCAATGTTTGTTGAAGCAGGTTTTCCAGGACTGTGTCCAGTGAGATTTTGAAGAGCTTCTGGGCCTGAGATTCCAAACTTTTCTGGACAACCTGTCCCAGTGGTTGAGCCACCTCACAGCTAAAAATTATGCTCGTGTGCAGTAGAATGTAATGTGTTTTAAATTGTGTCCATTGTCTTTTGTCCTATCAGCATCACTGAATAGAGCTTTGCTCTGTCATCTCTAGTCCTCTCATGAAGTATTTATTCACATTGATAAGATCCTCAAACCTTCTCTTCTCCAGGCTGAACAGTCCCAGCTTGTTCAGACTTCCCTCACATGACACATGACTCAGTTCCTAAATTGCCTTGTGGACTTTTTTTGGACTCTTTTTGGACAGTCCATGATGCCTGTCTCGTACTCTGTAGCCCAGAAAAGGATATAGTACTCCAGGTGTGGCATCACCAGTGCTAAGTAGGGCTGGAAGAATCACCTCCTTCCACATGCTCAGGTGCTCAGGGTTGCTCTGTCTGATGCAGAGCCTCACATTTCCCTCTGTTGAGCTTCATGAGGTTTTTGCTCTCCAGTTTCTCTGGTTTCTCTATGTCCTTCTGAATGGCATCAAAGCCACCTGAGGTATTAGCTACTTCTCATACTTTTGTCTGCTCTGCAAAGTTCATGCAGGTGCAGTCTACCTAACTGTCCAGAGCAGTAATGAAGTTATTGAACAGTACTGACTCACAATTTTACACCCCCACGGGATACATGACTGGTGATCAGCATCCAAATAGCCTTTGTCCACAACCCTCTGGGCCAGCTCTTTGACCAGAGTTTAATCTCCTTCAGAATGTTGTGAGAGACAGTGTCAACAGCCAGCGTAAGACAAGATAAACTATATTTACTGTGCTCCCCTCATCCACCAAGCTATTCAACTTGTTGGAGAAGCCTATCAAATTAGTTAAACATGACTTCCACTTTGTAAGTCGGTATTGACTATTCCTAATTACCTTTTCATCCTTCATGTGTCTAGAGATGGTTTCCATCACCTTCCATGGACTGAGGAGAACTGGGCTGGCCTGGGCTTCTCTTACTCATTATTTTCTCCCTTCTGGAAGATAGGATTGACATTTTTCTCTGCCACTCCTCAGAAACTGTTCCATCTGCCCTCCAGAGACAACAAAGAGTGGTCTCTCAATATCACCAGCTTCCCTCAGCATTTGTGGGAGCAAGCTGACAGGTCTCACAGACTGCTGCATGTCCAGTTTGTCTGTTTCCTAGAGTCTTCCCTGCTCAAATTTTCTTTCTGGTCTCAGAAATCTGAGGATTCCTGAATTCTGGTTTTACTAGTAAAGGCTGAGGCAAGAGAGGCTTTGTGTGGCTTTCTATTTTCCTTTTGTGGTGGTCTCTGCTCTGTCTAGTGGCAAGCCCACATTTTCTTTGTCTTTCTTTCATTTATATACTTGCATAATCCCATTTTGTTGCCCCTCACAGTCTTGATCAAATTCAACTCCAGATAGTCTTTGGCTTTTCTATTTCCACCTCTGCCATGATCATGTTGCGTATGTATCTTCTTTGGTCACTCTTCCTCCTGTTCCTAGTCATCCTCAGAGAGGAGTTTCTCACTGCTTAAGAGGAAGCTGAAATGAATACTTTTAACACCGTTGAAGCTGGTGTTATACTGACACCCCAACAGCTGAAACCCACTATCTAAAAATATTTTGTTGCTGACCCCCAAGCTGTTTCCTGCCTTGGGTGTAAATGGTCTTTAAGGGTGAGATGACATTGTCCTCTGGTTTTATATTACAAGGAACAAGAATAGTTTGTCACTTATTGGTGTACAGAAGCAATAGGCAAACTTGTTTCTTTGTTCTTGTTTTCACTTAAATGATAAGGAAAGTTATATTTGTTCTTCTGTATTTCTACATAGAGCCACAGAGTCATCAGACAGATCTTAGGTGCAATAAATGTTCATCTTCAGTCTGTGTCCAGTTTTGGGTTCCTCAGGACAAGAGAGACACGAAACTCCTGGAGTGGGTCCAGCTGAGGGCAACAGAGATGATTAAGAGACAGGAGCATCTCTCTTACAAGGGAAAGGCTGAGGGAGCTGGGCCTGTTCAGCCTCCAGAAAAGATGACTGAGAGATGTTTATCAGTATCAGAAGGGAGGGTGCCACGAGGGTGGAGCAAGGCTGTTCTGAGAGATGCCAAGCAATAGGACAAGAGGCAACAGATAGAAACTGATGTACAGAAGTTCCACTTGAATATGAGGAGGGAGTTCCTTCCTGTGCAGGTGACCGTGCATTGGACTAGGCTTCCAAGAGGGGTTGTGGTGTCTCTCTCACCGGAAATATTCAAGAGCTGTCTAAATGAAATCCTGTGCAATGTTCGCTAGGATGACCCTGCTTGGGAGCTGGACCAGGTGACTGTGGTCCCTTCCATCCTTACCCCTTCTGTGTGAATGCCAGAAAGAGGAGGAGGAAGGGCTGAGATACTGGGATGTGCTTTAGGCCAAAGGCTTCCTGAGAGCAATTCTCAAACAGTTCTCCCAGGTTCTTTTAACCTCCAGGGTAACTTCCTTCTGGATTCTTTCAAGCAGGTCCCTGAACAGTTCACATTCTGTTTCTCAGATGTCCAGGATCGTGATTCTGTGTGATGGTGCTCACAGGGGTTTTCAGGTGAGGGAAGAGATGAGAATGCTGACTCCATTTTCAGAAGGCTTGATTTATTATTTTATTATATGCATTACATTAAAACAATACTAGACATTAAAACAATAAAACAAAAAGAATAGAAGGAAATGTTTCATTTCAGAAAGCTAGCTAAGCTAAGAATAGAGTAGACAAGAATGATAACAAAGGCAGCTGCCTCAGACTCTCTGTCCGAGTCAGCTCTGCTGTGGTTGGCCATTAGTTACAAACAAGCAGACAAGACCAATCACAGACGCACCTGTTGCATTCCACAGCAGCAGATAACCATTGTTTACATTTTGTTCCTGAAGCCTCTCAGCTTCTCAGGAGGAAAAAATCTTAAGGAACGATTTTTAATGAAAAGATGTCTGCGATAATTCTGGTCTTTGCCTTGAATGGTTTGAGACCCTGGCAAGGGGCTCAAAGACCTTGGCATGGAGTCAAAGATACCTGTGCCTTTGATTTTAACCACGGAAACAATTACCAACTTTGTGTGAAGATTTGCAAACCACAAGAGTATGAATAGAATGATGGTTAGTTTGTCACAGAGCAAAAAAGTAGAATTTTGGGGTTTTAGAATGGGGGTTTAAGAGGCAAGATGGAGGAATCTTGGTGTGTCCTGTCTTTCTTCTTCTTGTGTTCCATCTTCTGCTGTGATGGTGGTACTTTTGGATTGGTTTAGGATAGAGCCAGACTGTCTAACATAGGTAATAGGTATTGAAAAATTATTATAAATAAAGTACACGTAGGTTTTAGTATAAAAAGATAACACCGCCCCGAGGGCATTCAGTCTGCCTCAAACCGACCTGCCAGACAGACCTCAGTCGATCGGAGAAAGAATGTATTAGATAAGAGAAAATAAACAACCTTGAAAACCAGAGCTGAGGAACCCCAACTTCTTCTTCAGTTGCGGGGCTGGGAAAAAAGGCTTTTTAATACCTTGGGAGACATTTCAGCAATACAAAACCAGAGAGCTTCATGCTTCGTGCATTAGTGCTAAAACACTTGTGATACACTGCAACTCATACTGCTTTTACAGTGGAAATGTCAGAGAGCTCCCCTGTCTTGCTGTCCCCCCATTTTCAGCCCCTTGTGCCCCCGTTCCCTTCAGGTTAGCCCTCCTAGCCCCAGCTGCTTTAAAGCACCCCTCACTGGGCTGGCAAGTCTGTTTACAAAGACAGCTCTTGACCCTTGCCTCAAAGGTCTGTGGTCCCTCCTGACATGCTTCAAGTTAGTCACCATGGTAGATTAAAATATTTCTTGAATATATGGTTTGCAGCCTAAAATAGTTTAAAAAATATCATAAAATTATATTTTGAAAAAAACCCTGTATCACAACCAAATTCCTCAATATCTCTGTTTACTGGGGAAAAATGAAAAAGAAGAAAAATCTCAGGCCTAAAAATCCATCACTAAGCTAGATGGGCAGAACATGACTTTAACTGTAATTATCTATAAGCTGTTCAAAGAAATTTGCAAACAGAAAAATAAAATACATTTCATCCACTGTAATATTTACCCTGAATTATTGGCTATGCTCCATAGAGGGAGCTGATATTCCTTCTAACGCTCTTTAATATCTGCCTGTCATTTCTCCCTGCCAGAACTGTATTTTCCAGATATGAGTAACTATTTATAGTGTAAAATCGAAATAATAAAGTAAACTCATTCCCTCCCCCCACTCTAGTTTATGAATTGTGTCTGAAGTGATAATGAAAACCTCATTATTTTGGCACGTGCTCTTGAATTTTCTGTACCTAATCATGATTCTCTGTAGATATACACAGCCCTCTTTGATCAGTCCTGAAAGTCCAATAAGGATATTTGAGTTTTTTCTTGGGTGACTGAAATAGTGAATAGAGTTTATGAGAATTTCAGATGATATGCATGCTTGATCTCTGAAAAGAAAGAGGCCTAAAAATAGATCATTACATATAGGAGTAAAAATAAATCTCCATAAAAGGAGCTTGAAGGCTGATCAGGAATATTTATGGAAAAATAAGTTGAACTTCAATAGGTTTACACAAAATATGTTGTAGAAAATTGCTGAAAGATAGAGAAATAATTAGAATAATAAATAAACTCTCGGGCATTTGTGAAGGAATGTGGGCAAATTACAGAGATGATATTACTTGATAAAAAGGGAACACCAAAGTATTTGCTGCAGTGAATTAATTTTCTGTCTCGCCCTCTCTCCAGCCTGGATCTCTGTCCGCTCTCTGCCTTTCTCTTCCTTCACAGCCTGTCTTTCTCTCTTCACTTTTCCACTCTTCCTAACCTGTGTTTCTATCTTCTTCTGTCAGCCTATCACAGACTCTTTGACCCCTTAACCTTCCATTCTCTTTCTCCTCTTACTGACACCCTTTGCCCCTCTCTGTCTCTCCCTTTCTTGTCTCTGTTGTGTTCTGTCTCCTGAAAAGATTGTTGTAATGTGAAGAAGGACTTAGGAAGGGAAGATCCCAAAAACCTTCCTTTTTCTGCAGTATTGTGGTCTAATTAAAGATATTTTTTTTCTCCTCATGTATTCTGCCTGTCTAAGTGCAGTGTAATGAAACCACTACTCACAGATATTTTAATGTAGCCATGATATTTTCTGAAAAATCCTTTCCTTAGGATTTTTTCTCCTGAGAAGCTGAGAGGCCTCAGGAACAAAATGTAAACGATTATCTGCTGGACAATCATTGCTGTGGAATGCAACAGGTGGATCTGTGATTGATCTCATGTGGTTGTTTCTAATTAATGGCAATCACAGTCAGCTGGCTTGGACTCTCTGTCCAAGACACAAGCTTTTGTTATCATTCTTTCTTTTTCTATTCTTAGCTAGCCTTCTGATGAAATCCTTTCTTCTATTATTTTAGTATGGTTTTAATATAATATATATAATAAAATAATAAATCAAGCCTTCTGAAACATGGAGTCAGATCCTCGTCTCTTCCCTCATCCTAAGACCTCTGTGAGCACTGTCAAATTTTAAAACTACAGGAAAGTCAGAAACAACTATATCAGTCAAACTACCTGCATTAAAGAGAAAATTCCCAGCAAGCAAGGGATACTCAGGAGCACAATGCCACAGCTGAATTAAATTGATTCATGAAAACTGCTATGACAGAATGGACTTTGAGAAGAAAAAGGTCTCTTTCTTTAGTATAGACTATCTGATAGATAGTATAGTATAGAGCAAAAAAGCAGTGTCTTGAAACTTTTTTATGAACTAGGGTAAACTTATTTGTAGAGGCTAAGGGTGCATGGTTAGAACTGCTGCATGTAGTTTACATGAATGAAGAGTTATCAAAATTTATGAAGTACAAGAAAGAGTTTATCGAAACCTTTGTTGTATGATCCCTTTGTCTCACTTTGCATGTGAAGGTAGAGTTTAAATAAGCTGAGCATAGCAGATTGGGAGTCTTGGATGATCTAAGTAACTGTTTAGAGGACATTCACTGTCTTTGTGATAGCCTTGTTCAGATTTGTGCTTCCTCACACAGCTTTGAGCTCAGAGTTGTCTGAAATTGGCACTTGAATTTGTGAAAGTGATGTTCTAAATAGATGTTCTAAAATCTAGTAGATTTTAGATTATTGACACTCTGTCTTTTTCCCTGTCTTTCTTGTACAGACTTTTCTTGTATGAGATAAAACATTGAGATCATTATTGGCTACCATTTCACAAACACATTAAGCTGATATAGTCTGGGACTCATAGCTGAAGTGATTGTCCAAGACATTAACCCAGGCCACCCTCCTGTTCTAATTATCCGCATGTTTGAAAGCGTGCTTTTTGCTCATTGAACAGAGTCAGTTTTTATGATGGTAGCGGAAAGTAAGAAGTAGATGCACAGTTTCTTTTAAGCCCAAATTTTGATACATGACCTCATAATCAGATTTAATTCCAGACTCTGATAATAAACTCTAATCTGTGACGTGGGCTTTGAACCATGCTACTCTATTGCTTCTGCAATGTCTTGTGACTGTTAGTTTGTCAGTTCTTAGATACTGTGATCAGGGCTAAACAAATGGTGAAAGATGACATAAGGCTCATTTCCCTTCTGTAGAATTAGAAAAGGATTCAGCAGTATGCTTTTCCATGATAGCTGGATTGATTTTGATGATCTATGAAATACCCGTGTGTGTCTAGTTTCTGTAGCCTTGAAAGGTACACCTGCAGAGATCTGGCCTCATATAAGGCCCCTCAGGGATCCATCCCAGTACCAGCGTTATTTTATATCTTCACTAATGGCAGACAAAGGAATCGAGTACATCCTCAGAAAAGTTGCAGGCAGCACCAAGCTGAACGATGTTGTTAAAAATCCTAAAGGATAGAATGCCATGTGGAGGGATCTGGAAAAGTTTGAGAAGTGGGTTCATGTGATTTAGGAAAGACACATCCTGCTTGACCAAGCTGGTCTCCTTCTATGACAAAGTGACCCACTTCATGGATGAGGGAAAGGCTGTGCATGCTCTCTGAGTGGAATTCAGTAGAGCCTTTGACACTGTCTTCCCTGGCATTCTCCCAGAGAAACTGACTTTCATGGCTTCGATGGGTGCACTCTTCTCTGGGTGAAACACTGGCTGCAAGTCTAGGCCCAGAGAGTGGCAGTGGATGGAGCTAAATCCTGCTGGGGGTTGGTCACTACTGGTGTTCCCCCGGAACTCAGTACTTGGGCCAGTCCTGTTTAATATCTCTACTGATGATCTGGATGAGGCGATCGAATGCCCCCTCAGTCAGTTTGCGGGTGACATCGAAACGTGCGGGAGCGTTGCTCTGCCGGAGGGCAGGAGGGGTCTCCAGAGGGATCTGGACAGGCTGGATCAATGGGCCGAGGACAATGGTATGATGTTCAACATGTTGAATTGCCAGGTCCTGAACATGAGCCAGCAGTGTGCCCAAGGGGCCAAGATGACCAAGGGCATCCTGGCCTGTATCAGGAACTGTATCAGTGTGGCCAGCAGGAGCAGGACTGATTGTCCCCCTATACTCAGCACTGGTAAGGCCACACCTCAAGTCTGTGTCCAGTTCTGGGCCCTGAACTTTAAGAAGGACATTGAGGTGCTGGAGTATGTCCATAGAAGGGCAACAAAGATGATAAAGAATCTAGGGAACATATTTCATGAGGAGTAGCTGAGACACCTGAGAGTGTTTAGGCTGGAGGAGGCTGAGGGGGGAGTTTACTGCTCTGTACAACTATTTGAAAAGAGGTTGCAGCAAGGGTGTTAGTCTCTTCTGCCAAGTCTCCAGTGAAAGGGCAAGAGGAAATCGTCTTAGGTTGCATCAGAGGAGGTTCAGAATTTTTTTCATGGAAAAGGTGATTAGGTGTTGCCCAGGGAGGTCCTGGTGCTACTTTCTTTTGTAAGTGTTCAAGTAGTATGTGGATGTGGTGCTTCTGGCATCTGAATATGGTTTGGGATGATAATGGTAATTCTAGGCTGATGAATGGACAGATAATCTTGAAGATTTCTTCCAACCTTGGTGATTCTGTGATTCTGTAATTCTGTAGTACTGGTCACTGTGTAATTCCTACTGAATTGGAAGCTTTCTTTTGCAGTGGTGGTCTTGTGATATCTGACTGAGGCTGGCTCCTGGCAGGCAGGTGTCCCTACTTCTTCTTCTCCAGGCACTAGCCAGAGCAAAATGCTGGACCTGGCAAATCCCTTCCCAAATGATTGTAATCCTGACAACAGTTTGTGACTTTTCTATTGGTAAAACAGTCAGTGCTCTGAGCCAGGGCTCAAAACAGTATGGAAACTGTGCGGTGACTTCATTTCCTTCCATCTGACTCTTGCTGCTGAGAGATATTTGTTTGTGGGAGGGTGATTCCCTTAGTTTCCCCTTTGCAACAGGGTAGATTTATTTCCCCCTTTCTGTGAGGAGCCTGAATAATCTCCCTGGATGACTGCATCTTGACAAGTCAAGTGCCAAGGCAACTTAAGCGTGAATGTTTCAGTTTGGGGATATTTTGGGAAACAGCTGCCCCCACACATGCTGACAACCTGTTGTATGTCCCTGAGTTCATCCCTGCCAGGAAAGGACATGGGTATTGAAGATGTCTTCAGGAACAAAATAACAACACTGTGAAAGACTCAACCTCATCTTTTATTTCATCTCTGCTCTGGTCACCCAGCATTGGGTGAAACAGCACAGGGTGAGGCTCTCCTTTTCCCACTTATCGCTCCACACTACAGGAGAGGCTACCTTTTTATAGAGAACTGTTGGGACATAAAGCATCAGATTACTATTGGCTTTTTAAAGGAAACTTCCCTGTCTGACTGTCCACGGACCACTCTGGCAGCCATTGAACTGGAACCAAGCAATTGGTGGCCCCAGTGACATGATAGGTGGCTCATATATACTCATACAGCTGGACACAGTTTCCTTAGGCTTCACCCCACATTTCCCACAGCAGTCTCAGACCTCTGGATTCTGAAAGAAATCCTTGTGCAGCAAAAGAATCTCAGCTCAAACTGGTGCCTCCAAGGAGGGACCTGAACAAAGGAAACCCTGAGCTTTTATACCTCACAGTCTGTGTGTGTGTAAGTCTGCCATATTCCTGCTGAGTCCTCAGCTCCTGCAGTGCCTCAGTGTCTGGTTTCCTGGCTGCTGCCAGGTCCCTGTGCCAAGAGTTGGCAATTCATGCCCTCTTGCCCCAGGCTCCCATCCAGAGCTCAACTTGCAGCTCCCACTCCAGCTGTACCCCGAGCTACTTGCACGAAATATGTTTCTCGAAAGCTTGCAAATAGTGATCCTAAATCCTATATTCAGTGAGAGATTTCTATGCTGTATTTGTGTTCCTGATAGCAGCCTTACCCATGGTGGTGAATGTCAGACAAACATGCAGCTGTTATGGCCATAGCTATGCAAACTTGCATTTGGCAGGAGCTTCTCCTGCAACATTAGCTTTGGTCATACTGCAGTGTCCAGTCAGGAAACAAGGGAACACCTTGGAGAGTTCCGGTAACACAGAAAGATACACATCTTCAGTGAAATTTCTTAGAGGGCATCTCTAACAACTTTATGAATTTTTCAAGGGAATGCATAATTTAAAAAACTGAATTGGTTCTAAGCTCCCCCTAATAGTACAGTTGAAACTGGTATGATTGATCCCTAACACCACTGTACATGAATCCCTGTTTTTTTTCTGAAAGGAAAGAATAGTTTGTCCCCTGAGTCCCTCTTACTTTTCCAACTCAAAAAAATCTTGACAATTCTTTCAAAGGAGCTATTATTTGTTATGCTCTAGCATTCTTCAACTGAACTATGTAATGCATTTTTATGTTGTGGGCAAGAAATACAAGAGGTCCCTGAAGTCTTTTCACAAGGCAAACTTTATGAAAACTCATAGACTCAGGAAGATGAGATCTGTTGGCAGGAAGTGTAAAGAGGGGATTTTCTTCTTTACAAAAAAAAAAGGATTTGGATTCAAGTACATTAGTTCTATTACTTTAAGCCACAATAGTAAATCAGAATAGACAATCTGAAAAAAAGGAATTTATTTAACACAAAGAAAAAGTGGTTTATAAGAATATCTTCCTCTGAAACAGCACCTTACATTTCAACTTCTGAATCATTATTCTCAAGTTGCTGCAAGTGCCCAGTATGACGGAAAGTCACCATGACAACCACCACACCTTATTGTATTTTTATATTGAGGGCATTAACATCCTGCTATGGTTGTGATTTTTGATACTTGGGTTGATATATGAAATTCCTTTGGATATAAACCACTTCATTCATGGACTGTATCAAGCTGCTTTTATGAGAACTAAAAGTTGTGTTCCTCCCAGGACATAATTTGTTGCCTGAGAAAAGAAGTTACAAAATGAGAACGTTCAATTTGATTTGAGTCACACAGAGCAATTCCTTCTGAAAGCAAATTTTGAAGCATTGAATGTGCTTTGAAAAAAGGGGAAGAGATAGGGACTTCAGCAGCTTGGGATCTTCAAAGACTTTGGTTATTCTGTCTGCAAACATCTGCAGATTGACAGTGATATATAGGCCCTGGCTATTTCTGCTTGTCTTCTCAGCTGAGGTGTTGCTGCCTGTTGGGAGCACTCTGTCCTCAAACTGCACATGGGTTAAATCCAGCAAAGAGCCTGTGTGCTGCTCCTGGCACTGTCTGGGTGTACATATATATAAAACAACAAACTAAAAAGCTGTAGAAGAACTACAAATAGGTCCTCTTTTGTTGAGCTCCCTGACACAGGAAAGTGACACAGCTGTTATTATTTTCTGCTCCTGAAAGAAATATAAGTACCAAATTTGAGATTGCTCCTTAGCAGTCGTCCCTCCACTGTTAAGAGGAAGTTCTTGCCAGCAGCCTTAGGATATGTAGATTTTCTTGCTGGAAGCCCAGGCACATACAATTTAGGAGATGGAAAGAATATTCTGGGAAAGGATGGCTTCTTATTTCCTTTGGTTTTGAACTGTTCTGCAGATATCCATTTCTGGCCATCACAGGGGATGAGATCCTGGGACAGATAACCTTCTAATTGAAGAGGTGTAAACCTTCTGATTTACCAGATGCTATTTTTTAAACTTTTGCTTAGGTTTGTGTGGTTCAACCCAATATAATGATGTAGTGTAGAGAAAACCGTATTTGGTAGGACAGCAGAGCCCTTGGGGAATGGAGACAGAGGATGCTGTGACACAGGCATGGGATGGTAAGAGGCAGGGTATGGGGCTGACAGTGGAGGTACCACAACCATGTGCCCTGCCCCCTGAGTTTGACACAGGACGCCTACCCAGAGGTAAGGCAAGCACCGTGGAGGGAAGCCTGAGAGTGTCTGGCTTGATGCAGGCCATGCAAATCAAGCTGTACTGCCACAGGATGAGGCTGCATGAGGGCTTTATTGTCTGGGCTGGTCTGCTGTGAAAGCACTTGGCTCTTGCGTGTGCATACACAGAATATACTTACAAACACTTAGATCTCATCAGGCAGCCATCCCAGTGTGAAATGCAGCTCCTGGTCTACCTGATGATGTCAAAAGGCATGTGAATGGGATGACTGATACTTGGTCTATAAGTTCTGACAAGAGCTGATTTAGCCTCTAGCTTTCCAAGGCAGAATTGATTCTTTCTAAAGCAGGGCTGACAGCTGTTTGTTTCATGTTCTCTTTCTACCTTTTCTAATGGGAATCATCTGGCAGGTAGTGTTTTACTGTCATTGTTGTTGCCATTAGAAAATCCTTCTCCAAATCTAGTAAAAGCTCTACCATGGTGCAGTTGCAGCACACAGAGTTAGTCCTTTCTGTGTTTGTGTGAGTGTGTGTGTGTGTTGTTTTTGTTTATGTGATAAAGTACTTTGTTTTTAGGTCTGTTTTGCTTTGTTTGGGTTTTCTTCCCACTTTGAATCATTTAGGGCTTTTGTTTCTGCTGGCTTATGATCTCAATCACAATCACAAGAAAATAGTTTCAGCATAAAAAAAAAAAAAAGTAAAAAGTGTGTTATAAGACCTTATAGAAAGACTTCCCTGACTGCTGCCATCAAGGCCTCTTGCAGGTGCTTCAGAATCCTAATTTGGCAAAGACAATCCCTTGGGGTCTGGAGTCAGATTCTTTAGTTGTACTGTTTCTGCTTTTGTTTAGCAAAGCACATGTTCTTCCAGGCTACAGTTTGAAGAGAGAACACAGCCAGTAAGAAAAAAAAGTCCTATGAGTACTGAGGCCTATGTAGGAGTTTAGCTCCTGTTTAGATTCCCAGGTCCCGCTAGAAAGAAACTTGGAGAATATACTAGGCAGGAAGATGCTTTTAAGTGTCATTGCCTGACAATGCTGCAGGGGCCACTGCCTTATGGCAGTGCTGTGTTGGAACCTGCAGTGAAGGGCTAACAGAGGAAAAACAGTCTGGGGGTGGGTGAGGTCAGGGGCAAACTGGGTCAATATGGGGCAGTCCTAGTGTCAGATGGCTCTATCCCACTCATAGCTCAGCCCTTTCAAAGAAAAAAGAAAGAAAGAGGAGAGGAGAGGAGAGGAGAGGAGAGGAGAGGAGAGGAGAGGAGAGGAGAGGAGAGGAGAGGAGAGGAGAGGAGAGGAGAGGAGAGGAGAGGAGAGGAGAGGAGAGGAGAGGAGAGGAGAGGAGAGGAGAGGAGAGGGGAGGGGAGGGGAGGGGAGGGGAGGGGAGGGGAGGGGAGGGGAGGGGAGGGGAGGGGAGAGAGAGAGGAGAAGAGAAGAGAAGAGAAGAGAAGAGAAGAGAAGAGAAGAGAAGAGAAGAGAAGAGAAGAGAAGAGAAGAGAAGAGAAGAGAAGAGAAGAGAAGAGAAGAGAAGAGAAGAGAAGAGAAGAGAAGAGAAGAGAAGAGAAGAGAAGAGAAGAGAAGAGAAGAGAAGAGAAGAGAAGAGAAGAGAACCCCATAAAATGGATTTACCTTCATCTGGGATTAGAAATCAAGACGTTTTCAGGGGTTTTAAAGCAGAACAACTGAGTGACGTTTATGTGTCTATAGAAGCTAAAAATGAGTATATTTCTAATAGGCAAAAGATACAGTGATGTGATTTTATTTGATATTGGACAGGTAGTCTTGATTAGAGCAATAAACATAGTGCTGTAATTTAATTGTGGTATCATCTGTCAGGGACTGGGAGTGAGGTGAGCCTGGAGAGCTGAAGATGGGGATTAGGTGGTGTGTTGGAAACCCCACAAAAGACATTGTGTTTGATGAGTTAGTGATCTGGAACAGGCTATGTCTGCCCATTTGGCCCTGGCCTTCAGGCACGAGTGACCACGAGTGACCCATGCCAGCTTGAGGAGCTGCTGCATGGGACCCTGCAGCAAGGCCCAGTGCTGCACTGGGAGTGGACACTGTGTCAGGTGCTGTGACAGGTCTGAGCCTGCCAGGAAACTACTATCTGAACAGACTGCTAACATAATCCATAATGCAGGAAACCTTTGAGAAAGGTGAAATGGATCTGAGGCGAGGGGTGGGATGTATTGATTCAGAGGACCACTGCATGTTGTGGAGGTAGTGATACAGCTAACCTGAGCAAATGTGTTGTGCTGCACAGTCCCTTGCCAATAAATTCAGCCAGCTTGTTGCAACTGCAGGCACCGGTGATGGCTACACCTGCATGGCCCTGCCTTCAGCAGAGCACCAAGAAGTTCTCATGAGAATAGCTTTTACCAATAAAATTGTTTTCTTGTATAATGTTATATCCCACTAATATTTTGAGTAGAAAGGGACCCACAAAGATCATTGAGCCCAGCTCTTTAGTGAATGGCCCATATGGGACTCTAACCCATAACATTTGCATTATTAGCACGACACTCTTACCATTTGAGCTAATCTCAAATGACCCAAAAGGCCTTTCCAAGAGTGGTTGGCACAAGGGGGTATGTAAAAGAAAGAGCTCTCCTCTGAATATTTAAGTGTGCTGATAAGTCAGCTGAGCAGGTGTGCAGCCACCTACCAAATCTTGTGCTCTAGCATCTTTTCTGTTTGGTGTATTGGTGTATGCATGCTCAAGCACACTCACACATATACCCATGCTGCTTTCTAAAATGATAAATTTGGAAAGTGAAGTCATTCAGCTAGTGAGTACAAGTGAGTACAGTTGGTTTTCATATGGAAATTGCTGCTCTGCTCCTTTGTCTTCCATGTGCAAGTATATCTGCATGGTAACAAAACAGGAGCCGTCCATTAGAAAGTTGTTCTCCATGACACAGCGCCATTCCTGAGCCTATAGCAGAGATGATTTCTGTACACTTTTATGCAATAAGCAGCAAGTGTTATTAACTGGTAACTAATTCAGCTTGGGAGAACTGTGTACAATTTTCTTCTTTGTCCTTCAGTGATACAGAAGTTGCTCCTGTGATTTAGTTTACTACCACACTTATTTTTTGAGAGTGTTTTTGCAGTATCACAGCAGACAGAGCCTCTACAGGGAATCCTAGAGGATAAGAGGCATTAAACTCTTAGACCTTTAAACGATGCTTTTTAGTCTTGCTACCTCTCTCGAAACACTTAATCGTGGTTTTTGTCCGCTTTTTCCAAAGAACAAATCCTCATGGTGTTTCTAGGCAATTGAAATCACACAGCAAGTTAAATCAAGGCTGGATGCTGTATTCTTTCTAATATTGTTTGGACTCAGTAAGGTGGAGCAGACCTTGGGGACAGGGACCAGGCAGAGCAGGAGGTGCCGCCATGGGATCTGTTTCCCAGCTTGACTTTCAAGTGACCTTGAAGCAGGACGATGCTAAAAATGACCAAGAACCTGGTTGGGTCCAAGAAAATGCTAATTATAAGGCACTTATTGCTTTGATATGTAGATGCAGTGATATGTTAGTCTTGGCTTACATTGTACTGGCTTGGTGCACATGTGTAACCCAAAGGTGAAGAAGAAGACTACAGGGCCTTCATCAGTGATGACTCCCAAAGAGTCATCACCACCGAGTGGTGGCGCATGCGTGGTAAAGGTGGTAATGAAGGCGGAGACAGAAAAGTGACGAACCGAAAATAGGAGGAGATGGCATTGACAGATGGCATATAAGGGGTGACTTTTACTTGGCAAGCTTGTATGTGAAGTGGCAAGGGTCAAGAACCCTGCCCTCCGTACCCCGCGGTTTTTTTGCTTATGCGCTATTATTTGAACCAAATTATCCCTGATTCATAGATATATTTTTTTAATTATTTCATTAAAATTGTTACTACTTTTAATATTGTTTGGTTCTTTTTAATGATGGGATAATTGGGCAAACATAACAACGAGAAAGAGGAGTGTTGCTTAGCAGAACAGAGCTGGAGTCAGTTTTGAGGAGCAACTTCTGCCACTGGGAGACTTCAGTGAATGCTCTGCAAAGCATCTGCTAGTTTCAGTCCCTCAGCTGAGACCGGGATCCTTGTCCAGGATCACCACCCACTCAGGAATTCCTAGTAGGTGACCTGTCATAATGCTCCACCTGCTGCTAAGGAGAGTTATGACGAACCCACATGGGAATACCACAAATAATTATGTGACCACTGTGTTTTTCCATGAGCTTTTGTGAGTGGAAAATTTCATTAGAAATGAAACTCAGTTGTGCAAAAAAGGGACACTACATGACAGTTGAAGGCTAAACTATTATTCTTTTGAATCTTCATATTGCTTTTAATAGCAGGTGTATATTAGAAGCACAGACAGCAGGGAGCAGTGATATTGGAGCCCCAGGCTCATATTAGGACAGCAATGGCCCATTCAGTTTGCCAGTGATGAGGAGAACAGGTGACAGAGTGATATTCTGCCTTCCTTTGTGTTCCTACTACTTCTACAGGTTTTTCAGTTTAATAGGAATTACTCTCTTCCTAGAAGGGACAATGGGGTAGTCTAAAAACAGTTTATGTGATTTAGCCATGACTAATAACTTGGTCTTATTTACACACTTTTTTATCCTCAGGGGGAAGATGAAAGACAAGCATTTTGATTAGAGTTGCTAAGCTGTGGTTGCTGTCTGCTGATGTGTCTTCAAGCTGTTAAAACTGATCAGAATTGTTCCACTGCGATACTGATTTAGGACAAAAATTGTTTTGTTTTGTTCTTCTTTTGACTGTAATTGATTTAGTTTGACTAGATGTGTCTTCTCTCTGCACACCAATTAAATTTCTCAGTTGCAAATCTAAGTATAATAATATAGGAACATAGGTGTTATACTGCTACCTTAGATAAAGGCCCTTCCTAGCTGAGCAAACTGTCTCAAATCATGTACAAAGCTGAGCAAAGGTGAGCAAATGTCTGATTTTTTCCCTTGAGAACTCACATATTCCTGCTATTTTTTTCTCAGGAAAGTCAATGAACATGGTGGAATTTTTCCATTTAGTCTCAGGCAAATACCTAACTATTCCTCCTTTAAATATATAGCAACTTTTTGGACTCACTGAATTCTTAAGCAATGAACCCCACTTAGACCCAGCTTGTGATTTCAGCTGTAAAAATCATGAAAACAATGTTGTTTCCCCCATTTTATGTTGTAGTGTGTTCTGTTAGTTCATTTAATTACTCCCCTATTTTATGTATCACTCCCCCATTTTCTGTAATGATTCTGCCCTCACCAGTTCTTCCCGCCATGGTATTGTCTGTCATTTGGTTACCTTGTTTACTCCTGCCACAGTTTATGTCAATCCTCTCTGTTAAATAATTTTCCCTCCCCTGTGTCTCCTTATATGTGAATTTGTTCTTCTCCCTGGGCCCAGTCAATCACTCCCCACTCCTCCCAAGCTTCCAGAATCTTCTTCTACCTGGGAGTTATGGTTGGCTGTGGCTCCAGGGCTCCTCCCTTATAATGTACCTATTGGTTTCTCCCCAGTGCCTATTATGTTAAGTGCACTCCCTTACCTTCCCCTATTGGTCCTTTGTAAACCCCTCCCTGAGATCCCTCCTCCCCTTTATAACCCTGTTGCACCTTTTGTTCCTGGTCACTCACTGGCTGACACATGTTAGGTACCAGCTAGAGGGTCACTCGCTGGCAGACACGTTAGATTCAACACCTGGGTGTCTGTCGCTCCCTGGCTGACAATAAATCTGACAAGTCCCCAGTGAGTGTCCGGACTCTTTACTCTCGTCGGCCAGCAGCGATTCCGTCCGCTGTGAGCACAGCCCGAAGACTTCTGATGCCGAGGGGTGCTCACACGTTCGCAGTTGGGTGTTGGCCGCCCTCCTGCCAGCCAGACACCTTTAAGGCCACACCTCACTGCAATTTTATTCTGTATTTCTATGGACATTAAGGTTTTTTCAAGTGAAAAAATTGTTTACTGTGTAAACACAAAAAGACTAGTATGCTTCAGGGAAATGTTGAGAAAACCAGAGAGACTGACATGAGGACAATATGAGATGCATTTCCACCTTTCAAAAGACCTTCATTGGCAAAATGAGACTGTAAATGAGGTGAAAAGTTTCATGAGGGAAAGTTTCATGATGCCTCTTGCTCTTTTGTTGTTGAAAGAGTAGCAAGAGGGGGATGGTTTCGCAAGGGAAGGTAATGCAGGAGCCAAGCACAGTGCAAGCAGGGATCTCCCTGACAGGGAGCGCCTGAAGAAGGAGAGCAGTAGCTAGGGTCCAACAAGAATCCATTGATGGGCAGACAAATTCACAGTTGCTAGGTAGGTCTCAAGTCTAGCCAGATACATGGTCAGGGCCAGCCAGTTAAATGGTCAGGGCACAAGCACACCTGCCAAGCAGCTTAGGCAAGGCTCAATGTAGCTCCCAAGCCGAGGGGTGAAGGCTGTGTAGCTGGAAATACCATATAAGGTTTGTCACAGCCCTTTTCATTCAGCTTCTACCTGGCAGGCCTAAGTAGAAAGCCTGTACCATGGCAGAGCTGGTTTTTCACACAGGCAGCCAAACCACTTGATAGCAAGAGATTGCAGAATCTATCCGTGCACTCAGGTTTGTGACTGTCATTTTCTAATTAGCCACACATCTTTTCTTCCCTTTTAGGTCTTTAACATGAGAGACATCCAACCTTCTGTGCCAGTGTGATTTACTGTTTTTACTGAGAGCAAGAATGATCTTTTCTGTCCAGCAGGGATAGTGGAAGCTCCTGTTGTCCTGGCTGGCTAGCAACCAACACAGGCTGGTGGGCTGACTCACCGGGCAAAAAAATTCCTAGAATTATGCCTCTGGTTTTACAGCAAGGGAAGCTCTAATTTTCAACTCCCTGAAAAGCTACTTATTTTCAGGAAACCCTGAAAATAAGGGTAGAAATTTTCTATATTGAATTTGCCCATGGCTGAAATAATTTGAGAAAGACAGCTAGGTGAATCCTTGTCTGCCTAAGGAATCAGGACACCTGCCATATAAGTGTACCTTAGATTCCTGTTTTAGTGGGTTGAATTTTTCTGAAAAGGTTAAGAAATTGCAATAGGGGAGAAAGAATGGCTCAATTTCTGTCTCTTAACACAAGCTTCAGTCAGTGTGGAAGCTGCATGGGATCTATGCACTTTAGAAAATTCCCTTCTTTAAAGGAGGAGTAATTACTTGGTTCTGTGAAGAACAGTGAAAAAAGTGTGCTGACCATAATTTGGTTACTCAGTCTGCAAAGACGCCAGGTTTGGTGGGCACTTGGAGAGTTTCACACCAAATCCCAGCATGTTAGCAGCTCATGTAGCTTCCTCAATATCCCTGCTAGCTCAAATCACCACTCTGGCTTTGCAGGACTGCATCAGGCAAACATTTTTCTTTCTGTATATCTGAACCTGTTTCTCCAAATCTGAGAGACAAAAGGAGTCAGATAAATTTCTGCATTACTTTGGTGGCCTCCACATAAGTAGAAGGCCCTAAGTGCTGAGTCACAAACCCGTAAGTGCTCCTATGATAAAAACAGGCTTGCACAGGTCTTCTTCCACCATCACTCCTGAAAGTAACTGGGAAACACCTCCTGAGCTGCTGAGCATTACTCTGAGCAGTCAGTGATTGTTTGGGATTACATATTGGGATTCCTTGGCCTTCTTTCCCCCTCTCCAAGATCCTTTCTTCGGATATAATTTCTTGTGCTGCTTTCCCCACTTAATAACAAATATTTCTGTCCTTGAAGGTCTCAGCAGATTTATCTCCAATTGAATTTCTCAACTTGCTCATTGAAGAATTGTTTTCTTCTCACTCTCTTCCCTATGGCCCTGAGAAGGGAATTTTCTAGTGTGACATAAAATCTAAAGCAAGTAGTAATTTAATACTTTTGTATTTTGCCATGACTAAAAGTAGGTTTAATCTCTGTTTAGTAGAGCACATTTGCATACAGTGCAAATACACAAAGAGAAAAATAGAAGGAGAAAGCTTTCCAATTAAGCTGCAGCCCTCTCTTTTTACAGGTGGCTAAAAATGACCAAGTTATATTAGGAATAACCTGAATAATGCACAAGTCTAATTTTATAATTCTATTAATTTTATTACTGAATAAAAGTGACATTATTTCCTCAGCTTTGAAAGGTTTTCCGTAACTACATGCTGTGCCTCTTTGGTAACTATTAATAACTTGAAGAGCAAGGTTGTAATGAGGGTGTAACAGTGTCTTTTCAGTGGAAATGTCATTTAAGTAACCTCCTAAGCAGTATATTTAAATTACTAGTCTGGTATTTTGGTGGGAGTTGGAACTTAAATCCTATATATGAGTTCAAAAGTTTAGAGAGTGACCACCACAATCTTTCACTTTTCTTATGAAATGCAGTGCATATGTAGGGAAAAGAGCATGGGAAAATATTTAAAGTATTCTGGCTGCCCCATGTTAAACAAGTGCTTTTGAGTTAAATTGCTGGGGAACTGAATGTGCTTTGCTTTCAAAGCCTAATGCCTTCTGCCTGCTTCAGAAAATTTCTGAATATGTTCTGAAAATGAAGAACTTTCATTTTCTTTGTTTCACCAACATTATCTGTTATGTGACAGGCAGAAACCCATTCATCTTTGCTAGTGCTTCACAAGAAACTTAGAGATGCAGGCACTCCATGCTTCAGGCATGCCCATTTCCAGCAGTAGATGAGGTCTAGCCCCAGTTTTGATAGTATCATCTATTTGATAGTATAGATGACATTGGTCACAGGGGACTGGGATTTAGAGAATCAGAATTCAAACTGTCCACCCACAGCCCGAAACAGCCGTGCAGAAAGAAAATTTCTAATATTTTCTGCTCCTCTTTGCATAAGGAACATTTAATGCTGAAGATCATATCTGTGTGTTAGCATGGTTTGCGTTATTGACGACTGTTTCATGGTATAAACTTCAAATTTTTGCTCTGATTCTATGCATTCTGCTTCAAGTGTACTTCACAGACAGCGACAAGAAGTGGGGAAAAATA
Source organism: Zonotrichia albicollis (assembly GCF_047830755.1). Lineage (NCBI taxonomy): Eukaryota > Metazoa > Chordata > Aves > Passeriformes > Passerellidae > Zonotrichia > Zonotrichia albicollis. The sequence continues at coordinate 64,331,111 of NC_133860.1, read as the reverse complement.
GTAAAAGCACAGAAACTGCGATGACCCAAGCTAAATGAAAGTTGTACTAAGATTTTGTTGAAATACTAGATGAAACTAGGGGAAAGCAATAAATGGTTGCCTACAGAAGATGCAGAGGAATTGACTGTCTCTTCTAGTGCAGAATCCAGGGTAATAATATTAAAGTATTTGCTAGCAGCTCTAATACAAATGAAGCAGATGGTTCTCCACTTAATTTGCAGTTGGGTATGGACATCCATACTGTGGGATGTCAAGAATGCAGGAAATGTATGCAGTTTCAAGAAGGATGTTGGGCAGGTCAAGGAAGACAGATCTTCAGAGAGTTAAGTAGTACTGCTATTAAGTAGTCATTGGCTGTATTTTGTGATTTGTCTGGTCTATGAACTGTTGGAAACTGGGGAACTACTGAAAGATGGTAAGCTGTAGGGCCTGATCTATTCCTCTATTCTTACACAGTCATCTGCTTTTTGCTACTGTACAGAACAGGACACAGAGATAGTGGAATTGTTCAGCTGGTTCTAGCACAGTCTTTCTGAACAAAGGTACATGAGATATACAGAATAGAAAATACAGGGATTATTTGAGATGCCTGTAACCAGTGTGGTAAAAAGGCACACTTAACTTGACAATTAAGAAAATGAAGGGGATGAAAAACCAACTGAATATATGTCAGAAAAAAAATGAGGCAAATCAAGTGGCATAGAGTGTGATGGTACTTGCATAGAGCTTGAATAGCCAAGCACCAAGAAGGCTTGGTATGTCAGCAGAGAATATTCAGGAATTGGGAGCTACTGCAACCACTGCCACACCAAAGTGGATGCAAACAGACAGCAGGGATAGGCAGGGATAGGAAAGGTTTCTTCAGGAGGGGCTCACATGCAGGTTCTCATGGATTAATAATATAAACTAGACAATACAGGATTTCATCTTGTCTAGATGAGGTACATGAGGAATGACCGCAGTAGAACATTCTTAGCTAATTTTGATTCTAGCTCTCAAGACTGGGACTTGAATTGCCTCTCACTAAAGAAACATGGCTTTGAGTCTGTGTGTATAGGGTTCTATCCCTTCTGTCCCATTCAGGCATCCAGTGGTGCATCCATGTGTCCTCGAAGATCTAGAAAGATGATTGTTGTGCTTAGTCCCTTGTCTGGTCTCCTGGGCCCATATGAGTGATACCTAACGTGTCTGAAGGCTGGCATTTTATTGCTACTATGCACTGTGCCCTGTACAATATATTTAGGTAACGGTGTCCCAGCAGTGAGCATAGCCTTTTGGTAGAACTGTGTACCTACTACCCAAAGTTCTAAAATGTACCTAGACCTCCCAGTTTTGAAACTCCACTGAGAGAGTGTGCAGCAGAGAACTTTACGGTTCAATATGGCTGGGGAAGTGCAATAGTAGCAGAAGGGCAACAACAATCAGAAACAACAGTTTGAACCCTCTAGAAGTACGCAGAAAACTCAAGCCCCGTAGGTCACCCATGTATTGAGAGGTTCACACAACCTTCTTTGGTTAACTGATCCTATAAAACATATTGCCAGGATTTTTCCCAATATACAAGGGGAGAGGGGAGTCACTTGGATTCCTCAAGCCTGTTGTAATAAAAGCTAGAACAATGCAAGGGGATAAGAATGAGAACAAAACTGCTGATACCAGCATTTACAAAGTTTGGGAAGGGTTTAAGAGCACTGTGCACTCCAATAAAATGTCTTCTGAGTCTTGAATGCAGATCCACCACTTGGACTCATGGATGCCTGACAGCATTTGGATCCGAGAGTCGCTTTCAATGAGAGCAAAGTCAGGTAGAAAGAAAGAAAAGTGGAAGTGCCAGCACCAGCGAACAGGGTGGCAGGACACAGCAAGCTGTGCAGGATAATGTGGTCCTAAGCCTGGACAGAAGTGATAGGACTGGGGATCCCCACGTGAAATACAACTTCAAAAAGCACTTTGAGTGTGGCCTGGTGACATGGTGTGGGAAGAGCTGACCACCTAGCCCAGGAAGTTCTGGGATATTTTGCCTGGGAAACAAGGCAGAAGTATAAAATTAGGTATGGTTGTGTCACCTACAGCTCTGTGGTGTCTCCCGGAGGAGGACTGTCTGCTTCCCATGTCTGTCTCTGAAATGTGGGTGAGGGAAAAAGGTTTCCAATGAATGGCCTGTTATTCTGATTAGTGACATTAAGAGTCACAGTTCAGGACAAAGACAGCGTTCAGGCACAATTTTTTCTCCATCTTGTATTTTGATCTGTCAGTTTCATTATTCTTTTTGCTACATAGATTACCTTGGCATCTTCCTGAAACGAACTCAGACATGCTTAGCAGATTGTGAAGATATTTCAGGGCTGCTTTGAAGAGTAATTTAGACCAATTTTTGTCTCGCTTTTCTGAAGTCGTGACACAGAACCCTGTCTCTGATTATTAAAAGAATTATACAGGCAGCTGGTAATACTTCATTAAAATCTGAATTTACAAAAAGAAGTTTTATTTAAAGTACTCTTGACAAGGTTGGGAGGGTTGATTAAATCCCAAACAAAAATTAAAGCCACATATGTTCAAATTTTTTTTTTAATAACAAATAGTTGTAAATAATTTAAATAACAGATGGGCTCTTTAAATAGATTGACTATTTAAATAAATTACTTTTAAAAGTTCAAATAATTATTTACTTCAGTTATCTATTGAATGTGTAAACTATGAGGGTTCTGTTGCAAGTACAGATTTATTATTTTGGAAGAGAAATCCAAGTTGCTGGGAAGAGTGATTCCTTTTGTTCTTCTGATTTCACTATCATGTTCCTAGCCAAAGATGTTAGTTAAGTTAGGGGACTAGATCAGGAATGCCAAGAACTTGAAAGAAATCCCTGAATTCCTTGGACAGACTGTCTTTTCTCATCTCACAGGTCTACAAAAGTGCATATCTAGAAAAGCATGCTGGGAACAGCATGATATACTTGACAGATACTGGCCTTTAGCTGCCAATAATGGGAGTGGGATGTTCAAGGGACTTGGGCCTTTAAACACAGCTTATGCAAATAGTGAAAGCTCATTTTTTTAACAATTATGTTTTTTCTTCTTTGTGTCTGGAAGACAAGATGCCCCTTGAAAGGATTTTTAGGGAAGAATGTGCCCCTAATTTATTTATGTCCTTTCCACAGCTGAAGAAACTGGTAAGAAAGGAGAGTTGGGATGGTATTTGAGTGCCTTACCCTAAGCAGGCAGAGATTGCTGTTGTATCCCCAGCACTTCATGGGAGAGCTCTAGGGTCTGTCTGCTCTCCCAACGTTCATCTGCCTTCTACTTTCTTGGCTGCCTAGCCCCAGATCTGTGCCCATTGCCCTCGTGATACCTTCCTGAACAAATGGTCTGTAAGCTTTGCCTGGCAGTACAGTCTGCTTTTTCCTCCTTGGCAGATGGGGAACCTGAAAGAGTTAGGAATTACATCATCACCCCATCTTCCCTTTGCCACCATCCAAAGGGGTGACTCACAGTTGCAAGATAAGAGCAGTTTGTTCTGTCTGCTGCAGAGGAGAGAGCTGGTAATAATTAATGCCTGTCTTCTCCTGACAGAAAACTTGGAACATTTGGGAGAGGAGACTAGTGGGCCAGGCTGTTTTCCTTCATTTTCCTCCATGCATGTCACAGTCTGCCCAGGAGCTGGATCAGCACAGAATTCAGGTGTCTCAAGTGCCAGACTGGTAGAGCAAGCAGACAGTCATTCTGCCCACCAGTGCGGATTGTCTGGGCGCAGTGGGAGCTGAGCACCCTCAGGGGCTGTGCAGCTGTGTCCTGACAGCAGCAACACCATCAGCACTCATGGGCAGGCAGGAGGAGCCCTGGGGGCCACCCAACATCAGACAGGCCCAGTGGTGCCCTTCAGACTCTCACACAGACACTGGTGTGTTTAATAACAGGATTCAAGTGTCAGTGTAGAGGCTTTAAGTTTCAGTTGCGGAATCACAGAATCTACTGGAAAAGACCTGTCAGATCAACAAGTCCAACCAATGTAGATGTCAGTATTGGTAATGTGAGGCTGGCTGGCTTTTTGTGCCTGCTGTTGTGCTGTCTAGAAGCTGGGTGAGCCATGTAATACACACATCCAGGTGATGAAGCTTTACAAATTCTTGATAAGCTTGACATTTCTGAGACAGCAAAAGAGTAAACATAGTAAGCCCATGTAGTGGAGAAAATGAGGGTTTAGGAAGCAGCAGATTGTGTGTTTCTTCCAGAGGGAATACAGCAGATCTTTCAGTTTGGGTTAACAGAACTACAGAATGGGTCAGGTTGGAAGGGACCCCAGTGGGTCAATCTGGTCCCACCTCCCTGTGTAAGCAGAGTCACCCTAGAGCACATGGCACAAGATTTCATCCAGATAGTCCTTGAATATCTCTAACGAGGGTGGCTCCATAACCTCTCTGGGCAACCACCTGCACAGCAAAGAAGTTCTTCCTTATTCTGTCTTCCTCTTGTTTGGGTAGAACTTTCTGTGCCTCAGTTTGTATTCTTTGTCCTTTTGGCCTAACCCTTCTCTGAGCTTACTGAAGTGGTTGGAAAAGCTCCCATTGATTGCAGCAGGTGTTGTTTCCTTTCTCAGTTATATTCCTGTAAAACATTACGTCTTTAGCTTTCTGCTCAGTCTGTTTTCCTGTGGGAGAATGCAAGTGGTCTGGCAAGGTCAGATGAGGCTGGAAGGGTCTGAGCTGCAGTCCATGCCTTGAGCACAACTGTAGGAAATGACTTTCTCTCCTATTTCACTTGGTTTTCTGTTTTGTTTGAGGAAGATATTGGAAGATGTAAAGTTGTAGCCCTCAAACCTTTCATTGTACATCTATTGTAAAGCAGAGAAGGAAATCTGCAGTAATATGTTCCCATGGTAGGCCTGTCAAAGTAATCAGTCATATCTATTTGAATAATACAAACCATAGAAATGAATCATAAAGTAAGGAAATCCAATAGTTAAAAGTGAAATGTGAACAGATCAGTACTATGTCTTGAGTCTTTCTTCTATTCAGTGACTATCCAGAATGTCTTCAAGACAGATGACTCTCAAGAGTTATCAATAAGTTTAAAAGTTAAATTTTGCATGATGAGGAAAGAACATTTCCCCTTAAATTTCAGTGTTCTAGCAGCAGGAAAGCTGTTCTGCTGAGGTCCAATATCCATGACTCCATAGCCAGCCGGCCAGCTGGCGTTCCTCATACAGACAGTGTGGTTCCCTGTCCCTCAGAGGGTGGATACACTGCACATCAGATTCACTGCCAGGAGCTCCAGGCAGCAAGGTGCAGTATAGCCTGGGGAAATGTGAAAGCTTCCAGTCTCCAGGGGTGTCCGCTCATCCCAAGCCACCTCTTGTCACAGAGCATAAATTTGCTGCTTAGAAGGAAGGATGAGAGCCAGTGTATAGCATGGATATCTCCTAAGGGAACAAAAAACCAAACTCCAACCCCAAACAGCAAGTAGAGTCTTGTCCCTACAAAATTATTTGCATTATGTGTCTGAGAACTGGAAATAACCACCTGTAGATCAAGTGGGAAGTGAGGCAGAGTCCTCAAGCTGAGAGAGGACTGACAATTTGGGGAGAAAATTCTTTGTGTTTGCTGGTTCTATTTCTTTCATTAGTAGCTGTAGGGAAAAATATACCTATGATTTCAGGGAGGTATTTGAAATATCTATGGGGTTGAATCCGTGGTTGGAAAAAAGGTATAATATTCCAGAAGAAAGCAGATTTTTCCAAAGAAGTTGGGACAATTCTTAGTTCAGCAAGATTTGGTATGCCATTTAATTTCCTGGAGTGTTCATGAGATATTCTCCATTGGAAATAAAGTACATGTATTTTTATATCATGCCACTGTTATTGTAATGGTAGCTCAACATCATGAAAAGATTTCAGTCTCTGAACGAAGATAAAAGATTGTCCTCTGTTTTTTGGATGTCAAGACAAAATTGCAGAAATTTCTATAAAAAGGGAAAGAAGTGCTTCTTCTGTATAAGCAGATTCCCTCTATCAGTGGGATTACTTTGCAAGCAACATGTTCAGGATTTAGCCTTGGTGCTTTGGAATGTTGGCCATGTTCACATTGCTTTTGCCAAAGTCCCTGGCTCAGGCACCTGGCACTCATCCCAGCATCCCAGCAAGGAAGACCAAGGCTGTGCTGAGATACTGGTGATGATTTGAGGGGAGATTAAGCAGCTACCGATTTTCATACTGCTGCTCTGCTCCTCTATGAAAGAGATCACCTCTCTAGCCAAGAAATTGGATTTCATACTGTGATCCCAGCCTATTTTTCATGCTAGGAAACCACGTGAATAAACTGTATATTAATGTGATTGGTGCCTCTACCACATACAACTACATACAACATAATTACTGTTTAGAGAAGACATGTATCTTTTTTGGGAACGTGATCTGAAATACAGCATGTTATCTGTTATTATTACAGACTTTCACCTGTAATTAATCTCAGCAGGTTTTCCTGAGTAAATAAACTATTTCCTTACTGATAGGAATAGCTGTAGTGTTCATGGCTTCTCAGAGCAGGGGTTTCCACTCTTTTTCTGTCTCATTGATTACCTTGTTTTTTATTATCTTTGGGACAGTGGTCACCACAGCTTATTTTTGACTGCTGCAAACTGGCACTATTGTTCTTCCTGGTGTTATAAATGGTAGAGCTTTTAATAAATCTGGTTCTGTAGTGCAGCCCTTTTTTTGTTCTTATTTCCCTGTGGTGGATTGATTGCTGCATAGGGTGATGCCTGGTTAAGCCACTGGTCTGAGAATAGCCAGCACCAAGAACTGATGTCAACCAAAGTCGATACCCAAAGTGCCAGAGTAGCAGCCTGGCCAGAGGAGCATGTCACTTGCATTCAGCTGCTATCATTGGGCACTTGTTGGGTCCTACACCTTTAAAAGAAGTGATTCTAGGCTTAGAGATTGGATTGTGGTTTTTTCCCTCTGCTTCCACATCAAATAAAGCCTGTGAACAGTGCTTTGCTGTCACAGCAAGAAAAACAATGTGCTTTCATGGTCTCTTAAAATACCTCAGGAAATGCCAGCTCCCAGCTGCCTTGAAGGTATCTGCATGAATGAGAAATCAGAAGTGTGTGCCCTATTAATGCTCTAGATCCTGCTAATTCTTATCTCATCCTGAAATAAGTTCCATCCTTTAACTACAGAACTAGAATTTTAAAGTTTCATCCTGCTAGCAAGAAAAAATGATTTTGTGTCCTTTGTCCAGGTATAATCTAACTTTTCTTGTAATAATTATGATTATATAAACATAAAAATAGTACCTTGTAGGCTTATTTTACATTTTTTACAATTACAAGATAAAACACAGCGGAAGGAGAACCAAAAAAGATAAGGAAATGTCTTTACCTTGGCTGTGAAGCTTGTTTACCACTTCAGAAGCCAAGCCTGTTGTATGAATGAGAATAATCCCTATGCCCTGAATAGAACTCCTTGCCTCTAAATCTAAAAACAATTTGCAAAAACTGGGGCTCCTTTATTGCTATATTGCAGTGGTGTCACAGACATCTTTTGTGAAAAATCCTTTCTTTAGGATTTTTTCCCTCTTCTGGGAAGCTGAGGCCCCAGAAAGAGAATGTTAACAATGGTTATCTGCTGCTGTGGAATGCAACAGGTGCACCTGTGATTGGCCCATGTTCCATGTGTACATGGATTATTATTATCCATGTGTACATGTACAATTAAGGGCCAATCAAAAGACCAGTCTCTCTCTGAGAGAGAGAGAGCTCCTTTGTTGATTCATTTCCTTTTTCTATTCTTAGCTTAGCAGCTTCTGAACTTTTCTATTTCTACTAGTATAGTATTATATGTAATATATATCATAAATTAATAAATCCAGCCGTCTGATCATGGAGTCAAGATTCTCGTCTCTCTCTTCACCCCTGAGGAACCCTTGCAAGCCCGGCAACACTGTGGCAAAATAGCAGCCCAGAGTAAGCGACCCCTGTGAGGCCACCTCCAGGACAGAGCTGCCCTGCAGCCTCCTGGAGCCCTGGCTAACGCCCTGTACAGTCAGACGGAAGCGCAGGAACAAGGCTGGAGTCCTGTGTAACCAAAGTAGGCCACGTACCCGACTCAGGAAGATGCCTTCTGTGATGCAGGAATCTTACCAGCTATTGCCTCACTCAGTGGTAAGAGGATGTGATTAGTTCTTAATGAAGCAATAGTAAATGCTCTGATCTCTGTGTCTGCATTTGGAAAAGTCTGGAGTAGCAGGGCTGTCTTCTGTACCTGCCTATATATATATTGTTGTACCACAAGCCAATGATGGAAAGATGGGAGCATGCTTGGGATATTTTGACTTCTTGCTTCTGTTGCATATGACAGAAGTGGAGGGTAAGGATCAGCTATTCTGGGGAAAAATCAATGGATTGACATGAAAAGTTTTATCAATTTATGCTGCCCGGGAACTAAAACTCAATATTTTTTTTTTAGAGACACAAATTTCACCCTAAATTTCAAGTGTAACAAGCCAGAGAGATGTCTGTATTACAAGGTAGCTATAAAACATGTAAAGTCTTCTGATCCTGTGATTGACTAATTGTAGATCAGATGGGGGTGGAAGAATCAGCTCCATTTTGGAATTGCTTGGGAGGATTCTGAATTTGGATTTGTGCATCAAATGAGGATTTTGTAAACATTTTAAAAACAAACAAGCTTTTTGTTTGTTTCAATGTGTTTTCAGTTATAAGAGGATCTCAGTTTTGGTTTTGCCTTCTCTCCTTCTCTTCCACCTCAGAAGTTACCAGGGAGTTGATTTAAACTTTGTTCCATCAGAAATAAAAATCTCTGTAAATTTCATAAATGTTCACTAGTATTTTATGAAGCCTCCCCAAGCCTTCTCCTTTAATTTGCATTATTTATTATATATCATCACAATCAGGCTCAGTATCTGGGCTTTGTCACTTAGAGACAATCCAAGGAAAGACAGACTTGTCAGTCCTTTAAATGTACCCCAAAATATCATTTGCACTGAAAAGTATCAAAGATACCTGTAAAAACTCTCTGTGGGTCAATAACTGGCAATCTGTCTTGTGAACTACTAAAGAAAAAATAATGCTGCTTCATGCTGTACCACACTCTATTTTAAATAACTGAAGCATTTTACTCTTTGAAGATTCCATACAGACTGATGATAGCATGAGTATGGACCTGCAGTTACTCAAAATCAGGGAGTGGTTACTGAGGGACAGAGAGCCTCCAGTATCTTTTCAAGCTTGTTTATATGTGTGAATGCTTTTTTATGAGTTCAGAAACAAACTACCACCTCTTTTTTGACTGTTATGTTCTTTGAACTTTCAGGAGCATACTGTTCCTACATTATCGGTTAAACAAAAATTTCACTCCCTATGCTAGTAAACATTTCAGTGAAAATGTTTTCATCCTCTGAGAGCTTATTACCAAGCTGTTATTTATTTTATATTTGAGAGAAAAATGAAGTGACATTTTGTTTCTGGCTTTTAAAAATAAATGTAGGTTTTTTCTTTTGAAAGACAAAAAACCTTAATTTTTTTAAGCTTTCCAACACTGTATACACCTCCTTTTCTCAATAGACATCTTTCAGAGAAGAATGATTTAGGTAGGCAGTTATTCACTAGATTCAATGGAATTGAAATTCTATTTTCTCACAGTTGGCCGTGTGTTTAGGTGCTGCCTCTCCAAAGCAAAAGGGACTTTATGGAAGAAGATGCCTTGGGATCACTTGGGCTGGAATGTAACACATGGTGTCTATATTTGGCACAACAATGCTAGGCAACAGAAGACAACTTTCCAGTCTGCTATCATTACTTCAACCTACTCCCTACATCAGAAACTGGCTGATTAAACCCTTTTTTGTTAAAGCTCCAAACCATGACTTGATGTAACTGAGAAAAACAGAAGCAAAGGTAGTTAAAGAGAATTTAAATAGGGAGTGTTTTCCATTTGGATGGCTTGTATTTTCAAACATATAGCTGCTTCAGCTGTGTTGTGCTGTGTTCATTATATTTGATATATTATACTCGATGATCCCTTGGTGGTTTTTGCTGGACTACTTGTTTACCTCTCCTTTCTTTAGATAGAAAGTGAAACTCTAAATATATGGGAAGCTGACATCACATGTGATTCTTTTTATATCTGTGTCCCTATGTATTTACATAATTGGTGGAAGTAATTAGCAGGAAGGATTGCCTAAATAAGAGTATTTTTTTGTGCAGAGAATGTGTAAACTCTTGTGGCCTATTTCATGAGGAGAGACCTCTGCTGTGTAAAACATCTAGTTAAAGCTCTAAGAAGCATTTGGATGGGTGCTCCTCAGCACCCAGGCTTTTGTTCTATTGATGGCTTAGATCTTGATGCATTACTTCTTACCAGGGAGAGGTCCTGATGATGCCTTGATCAGGAGAGCAGATGATAAGGTACTTACTGCTTTCTACATGGACAATTTAGAAAATTCCTGCAGCAGTCATCAATGAGTTGACAAATGTCACCTGGCTGAGAATATGGTCTCATGCTTAAAGATATTCTTTGAGATTTATAGGCAAAAAACACTATAAAGAATTAGCTATTTATAGAAGATGAGAGCAGTTTAGAATAATTGACTTTCTGGTGGGAAAGGGTTTTGAATCTCTGCATTTCATGCAGGTTTATATAATGCCTGACTATAATGCACGGTTCTCTTCATAACCACTTGGAAAAAAACATAATTTCAAGAAATTAAAGCAACATTTCAAGAGGGTTTTATTCTGGATAAACCCAACACAATACATTCAAAGTAATATGTTACAAGAAATGTCCTTTTACCCTGTATTCCACTAACACAAGAGCAAATTCTTACTCTTTTTAATGCTGTGTTCTGAAAGCCCCTCTTGAAGAATCTCATTATTTGTTCCATAATGGCAAAACAGCTGTGAGAATAAAGAAAATCAGTCAGGAAAAGATTAATGATATTTCATGCTCCTGTAGCTGCAATGAAAGTAGTAGAATCACCCTTCTAAAAAGTAGGTAAGGAAGTTTACCACAGAAGAAAGCCTATCTTACTGGATATTTCTACTGCTTCACACCCTATTGGTCATTTACTGGGTGTGCCTTTATGTCCAACTCCTCCACTGAAGCAGAGAGTAGGGATGGGAAAATGGAGACAACGAAGCCCGTTCAAATCCTGCTTGGATTCTCTGATGCCACATGCCATTCTGAGGTGACCTGGTGAAGAGCTGCAGGTTGCTTATGCAGATGCTGGCCATGCTGTACACTGTCAGGAGCCGAGGTGGGTGCCTTTGATGCTGGCTGACCTGAAAATTGATCTTGGCATTCCTACCTCCCCTTCCTCTACACAGTTGCTGTTTATAAACCTTATTCACAAAGTATTTTGTATAGATAGTCCTCATTTATGTAAGATAAAAATCTAGCCAGAGGAAGAGAGATACACAAAACCAAATATTTACCCCTTCAAATACTTCCTTCCTTAAGACAAACATGTGACTTTGTTTTTACAGCTAATCTTCCATGAAATCCCCTTATTGTGCATTTAACTCATTTATTGCGCTCACTACCCAATACTTGGAGGTAGATCCTTCCCCTTTACTAACTCTAAAAAGCCATTATCCCTTGAGGTTTCAAGAAGGCATGAGAACTGCTCTCATCAACATTAAAGCCTTGTGGTTTGAGGGTTGAGCTGAGCTTTGCTCCAAATCTGCACTGAGCTCTACCAATGAGCCCCCTTTTCTTGCTAGAAATGATAGAGGGAATATCCCCCTCCTGCAAAACTAATGCAGAGGATGTGGCTCTTATCTTGTACCTTTCTGTTATTTATGCAAATGTTAGAAACACTTAATTCCTTTCTGGAAGTAGACAGAGTTAAGCTTTGTGGGGTTAGATTGATGAGGGGGAACCTATATTTCTGACTGTCCTTCTGTTTTTCTGCCTGCTAGCAAACAATAGTCAATACAGGTAGCTGCAGGGTGAACTTTTATCTCTACAGAAGAAAATAGAAAGCTCCAGCTGAGTAAAATGATGAGAAAATGGAAACAGAATTGCTGGGTGAGACAAATCCAGGTAAGTGCTTCACATTTCCAAAGCATTTTACTTTTTGATAAATAAAATGGAAGTTAAAAATTCAGATTGAATTGCCCATGGCATCTATTTAAAAGAAATTTTTTTTCAGGAATAAAGAGATACCTTTCACAATTAAATACAAACCATAGTTTAAGAAAATTATTTGGAAAAGTCTATTTTAAAATATAAAGAAGAGTGTGAGTCCAGCTCAAATTTGTAAAAGGGTTTTGTGTCGCAGGAGATTTGTCCGTACAGACTTGTATTAAACTTCATACTTGCAGACCTATTTTCTTATATTTGCTCCTTGGTCTTGGCAACTGAATTCACAACCTTCTCATGTTAGCAGTCTTCGACACTTTTCAAATAAGTGTTAATGCAATTTTCTTAAGCTAGAAAATGATGTGATGTATTTAGGAAAAGCCCATGGATCAATTTTTTTCAGCCTAAAATGTCATTGCTTACATCTGAATTCAAGTTAAGTTAACCTCTGGGTATTGATGGTTTAACATCTGTTTTCCTCTTTTGCTTTGACTCCATAGGAACATATTAACACATGCAGGTGTGAAGGCTGAAACTGTGTGTTAATAGGTCTAGCGGGGAGAACTAAAGTATGCCTACAGAATCCTTTTAGAAATGGCTGTAACTATAGCTTTGGCTGGGGTGCTGTGCATAAGGGTAGTGCTCTGGTGACAGCTAATAAATATTGGAAACACCAAAAGCATCTCTATGTAATGGAGAGAGCTTTATAACAAGATTGGGGTAGTCTTAGTGCCTGTTTTTCAGTTTAGACTTGGGCTTGATAAGAAGCAGATGAGAAGGATTTGGGAAAAATCCAAGGACTTGTGCCTAAAGACTGTGCTTTTAGTCCGTAATTTTCTGTGTGATCGCTGTTGAGTGACTTGGGGCACAGGGGTTATGACTGCAATTGGCCAGACACTGGTCTAAACAGGCTCGGCCTGAGCAGAGGAGAACCTGGCTGCATGTTTGACAGTGGAGGATGGCCTGTTCGTGTCCAAGCTTGCTGGATGGGCAACGAGCACCAGTGCTAACAGAAACTGCCTGGGTGGAAATTGGCAGTGAAGAAGAGCAGAATGCTGGGCCATGATCTTCACTGCAGATTAATTTTTGTAGCCTGGGAAATAGCTAAGGCTCTGCAAGAGTGGGATAAAATGCCTGATGCTTGTTATTGGGGGTGTTTCTCCTTGGTCTGGACCCTGGCTGAGAGGCTGGGTGCTTTGCAATTTAAGGGCAGCAACCTTAATGAAGCACAAGAAGTAGGAGGATGCAGAGTTGACTTTAAAATCTAGGTCTGAAGTACCACCTTTCCTCAAGGAAGTCATATTCCCACATCCCAGTCCCACTTCCAGAGTGGGAGAAATTAAATCATTTGTCTGATGAAACAATAGAAACAAAGTCAAAGTCACAGGTCACAGCAAATCAAGGATGTAAGGGCAGTTGGAATCAGTGCTGTTCCTAACTTTTGTCTTATTGATTAGACAGTAAGAGACACATGGTGCTCCTTTCATCTCCTGTGTGTCTTGGCTAGTCCAGCAGCACTGAAAACACCTGTATGTTACTAGTGATGGAGACTGGGCAATATAAGGGAGAAGTAACTGACTGGATTCATAAGGTAGACTTTTCCCTACCAATTTGTGATGAACAAGACAGTGATGATGGTTGTCCCCATGCTTTTACTCCTTTTTAAGCTTTTACTATTCAGCACTGAGTTGAAGTAGCACTTAGTTGTAGCAGCAGACATTACTGGGCTTGAAAGCATCAAGAATTAGCAGAGGTGGTGGTTAAATAAACTGTCTTGCTCACATGTGCTCTCTCTGCCCAAGATGGTGAACCGGAAAGAGCAGAAGTCATAATGAATCTGCTGTTGCTCTTTACAGAGCTGGCCTTACTCAAAGCTTTTGCTGGCTTTGTAAATCCTTCTAAGGTGTGGCATTCCATTGAAGGTGACAAGGCTGCTATCTTCTGGCTCCTCATGTTGCTGAAAGCCTGTGCTGCTTTTATATTTTCAGGCTTTAAGCTGCTGGAAAGATTAGGTAAGCAAGAGGCCTGAAAAAAGGCCTTTTTTTTTTCTGACACCAAACAGTGGCACTGTCACAGGAAACCAAGAAGACTCCAAATGCTTTGCAGAGTCTCATATTTTCTCCTGTTCTGTGACTGGATGTTGCTGCCCACATCCTTATCTCGCACTCGACGCAGGAATTTGCAATGCAAGTTAGAAACCACAGTGCTGCTTGTGTGTGGGGTCTGGCTGCATGAAGCACAGGGATCATAAGATTGTAAGGGGCTAAGTGCCTCAGACATGACAGAAGAGGTATGTCTTTAAATGTATTACAGAGATTAGTTTGTATGTATTCTTTCTGCCAGGGAGGAATGGGATCTATTCAGGGTGAAGGGAGGGCTACACGGGAGGCTGAATCCAAGCAAAATCATGTCTATGGCAAAGAGAATCACCAAAATGTTATCCTTGCCTTTTTTTTCCTGGATGTGAAAATGTATTCAGTGAGACTACTAAACATGTGATCCATATAATACAAAGATTCATTCAGGCCTGATGACTCATTTCATGGCCTGCTAGGGAAAGTTTCAGTCTTCCCAAAGCTCACAGCAACTGCAGTTTGGCACACGGGGGAAAAAAATTCTCATTGAGAGCTGAGTAGCATGGATAGCTCTGCCAACATGTTACAGCCACACCAGATGTTTCACAGCTTTGCAAAATTGACTAGCATTGCCTACAGTGTGCTCTGGAAAACTGCTTGCTAGGTCAGAAAAGCATAAAATATTTATTGGACAGCAATGAAAGCAAATGTGCAGTGTTCGTGTGATGAGTAGCCAAATCTATAAGGAAACCTCAACTTATGTATTTTTTACTTCCCTCCAAGAGACAAAATGTAAACACAACATGTGGCTAGTAATAGCTGATGAGTTAAGGGAGTAGATGAAACAGAGAGCAGGGAATGAAAGAAAAAAAATCTCCTTTCTTGCCAATGTCTTATTCACAATATCAGTCTTGACTTCTGCTGAAGTTTGGTTCTTGTTCTCCATCTCAGCCCAAGAGAAGATCAAAGCTAGAGAATACACCTGAGGCATATTCACCACCAAAAAAGCTGCAAGTGTTTAGAATCTTGATTAAATGTTGGGAGATGGTGCAGCGTCCCAGCCTAATTTTCCTTGAGGTGGCAGGCAGCAGAGTAGAGCCCAATGGGCAGATGCGACCTTATGTCCTTGCCATATGCCCTTGTTCCTAGGGCAGTGTAGCTAAGGACTGCCTATTCTTGCAGGCTGCAGATGTCTCTATATGCCTGAAACTGAGGTCCATAATATTTTTTTCCTACTGCAACTCTGGCTAGTGCTCTATTTAGATTACTTCTTGTCTCTAGCTCAGCTGAAGCAGCAATTAAAAAGTAACTCAAACTGTTGGTGAATAAGAACCTGAAGTTTCCTTAAGATATATTTTGCTTACTGCTAACTAGTGTGCTCATGTAAATGGACCAGTTCAAAGTAGACATTTCAGAAGTAATGTGTGGTAAAAATGCCATTTTTTTCCCAAGAAATGTACTAGATTTCAACAAAGAATTTTTGAAGGGGCACCTGCAAATCCTGATTGGAATTTTCCATCAAAATGAGAACAGAGTAACCTCCAAAAAACCTTACTGTCTGTATTACATTGTAAAAAATCCGGCTACCTTGACTGGTCTTTAGAAGGACATGGAAGTCACATCCTCTGTTTGGTTGATATATCTGTGCAAGCAGGTAACTGTAGTAGAGAGATCAGGAAAACAGACTCAGGTTTCCAATTCAGTCACTCCAAGAAACTTCTAGTACCATGTTTCCAAAATTTGGTCAATAGGCACCTGAAGATGAGTGAAGCAGTAAGTTTGAAAGTGTCGATTCCTAGGTCAGCAACTACAGCTTCTTCTGAGACCTTGACATTGGTAGACAGCTTTGCTGAGTCACCACAATGAGAAAAAAGAGGCAGGGTGAAGACCCACCTGTTCTTTAGTTCTCCCATAGGCTAAGCAGCCTGCTTTGCAAGGGCAAACTTTTGACTGTATCAAAAAATCAATACAGTCTAAAACTCCAGACTCACTATTGATTGTGTCTTTGAAATTCTCCTCCTGACTAGTCTGCTATTTTTGTTCATAATTGAGGTTGAAGTCTCTCTCTTTGGTACCTGTGGACTCTGGTCAGTTCATTTCCAGGTCCTCCCAACCACTTCTGCTCTCTTTGCAATTACTTTTAAAAGGAATTCTCTAACATTTTGCTGGAAGCAACAGGAATCTTTTCTCTGCCCCATACCTGTGAGGAGCAAATGATGCAGTCCTACAGTGGTTGTCTCAATTACAGAATTTACTTTTGTTAAGATATTGGAGCAAATGGTTATGAATTCTTATAAGTAACATATACCTTTTACAAGGAGAACCTCTGGCATATAAACACTATGATACACCTGCCTGCATTTTCACCTAGTGAGACTTAAAACTTTTTTTTTTTTTTATTTAAAAGTTTTTATTATTAACAACTTGCTTTTTGTAGGACTGTGGTAAAGGAGTTGAAAATTTCTACTGTAAATAGGTTCTACATTTCTCCTGCTATTTGTATTATGAATATAAATATGTATTATGCACGAAAACAAGTGTTAATTGACAACTAATTTAAGCTGAACAATAACTGAGTAACTAGTATCTCCAAAGACCTGTTTTTTTCTTTCCTGGGTAGTATGTGTAAGATTTAAAGCAATACAGAATTTAGATGGTCAGCTTGAACTTTCTGCAATTTTATTCCATCACAATCTCTGTTAAAGAAACACTGACTTGGCAAGTAAAGCCTGGTTTTTGTGACTAAACTAAACCGAAACTAAAGTGGGTAAGTGGTTCAACTCTCTAGAACAATTTGATTTTGTGAAACTGTACCTGGTCTACAGCAGATTGCATGGGGGGACAGTTTGTGCTCCTCTTATGCAGAGACACTCCACAGCTTATGGAAAAACATATTTTAAAGATCAGGCTTCTGCTTTTTAAAAAAATTTTTCTGATATATCTTCTTTAGATTCAGCAAGCCAATGAGAATAGGAACTAAAGCATAATGACTCACCCCTTGGAAAAGACCTCCTGATCTTACACTGGAGACTTTACCCTTCAGCATCTTGCATGGATATTACTCATGGATAAAGTGAGAATTTCTCTTGTTATGAAAGACAGAGAAATGGAAAATATAAAGTGTAAGGGTGAGAACTCCTGTTTCCTGTCTTCTTTGGATCTGGTTGTATTGGGTGCATATCTGAGTCTGTCTCCTTGGTCTCAAAGACTCCAGGATCACCAAGAGTTGTTCACAGTTTGGACAAAGGCTTTTGTATTTAAGAAATAGTATGCTGATCTCTGTAGCAGTCAACTGTAGTCTTTGCATCTGTGAATTAGTCCAGAATTCTAACCATTGCTCTCTGTAATATATATCTGAAGTCCTCCATTAGTAGAATAAATTTTATCCCCTCAGCCTCTCTTCATATTTTAACACTAGTACTGCAAGAATTATTTCATTATAGACCCTTAGAGATGGATTTACTTCTACCCTCAGAGCCTTGTAATGCCCACTGACACTTGGGTCAGTGCAAAATTATTTATTTTTACTGGTCCTTAGAGATATTTGCAAGTGTTCTGGAGTACTAGACATTCAGCATACAATGCTCAAGGTTCCCAGCTTATTTTCTTTTTCTTTTCCATCTTTGTGTCTTCCAGTGGCTCAGTCTGCTTTATTAGAATAGTCATGTCTGTTTGGTAAAGAACAGTTCCCAGCAGCTATAAGCCTTAAATATCAAGAGGTTTGCATTCTAATCTCCATGATCATATGTGCAGAAGAACACAGCACTTTGTCAGGCCTCATTCCAGCTCTCTTTTTCAGTCTTGCTACCCTTGCTGCTGATTATTATGCCTCTCTAGTTTTGTGTATCTGAGGTCAGTGGAGTAGAACTGTTCATACCTACCATGTTACCGCTTCCCAGAGCACAATGTAATCAGTTTTGTGCTCCTTTCCTCAGCACCAGAAAAGAAACCTTTGTGCATGCTCTATTACTAGAGATTTGCCCCAGAAATTTCAGTGGGATAGCCACTTCTGTTTGTTGCCCTGAAGGTAAAATAGAAGTACATGCAGATCAGCATCCTAGCATCATCTGTGGCCACTGTGATGTGCCAGATAGGATTTACTGACTTGCCCTGTTTGCTGTGAGGAAGTAGGACAGAGGCCATATTGTGGCTGGTCCTAGCAATGCATCACTCAGTAGGGAAGGGAACAAGGGTTGTTCTTTTGGCTTAAGTTTTGTTCTTGGCTGCAGCAGGCTTGTGTCACAGGCCTCCTGCACAGGCATTTACCTGACTTGTGATCTCATGGTCAGTAGACTCCTATTTGGGCAGGCAGGATAAAGCTGAGGGTCAGGTAGCAGCTGAAGCCTTCACCCAGTTGGATGCTGACAGACACTGACCAGAGATTTGTCCTCTCTGCACTGCAGATCCTTCCAAGAAAGTGTGATGCTGTAGAGAGGGCACTCTGCCAGGACTTTGTGCAGTGCGTGCCTCTGAATGCCAGCCTGTCCTTCCTGGTGAGAGAGATCTGATCCTCGCTCTGTAAGAAAAGCGAAGTTAATGAGCCAAACCTTTGGGCTAGTGGCATGGTCAGAGGCATAGATCTGGCTTGATAAACACATTTGTAGGCAAGCTGTTCCTTTCAACACTTCTTGGCTATCCTCACTCAATGAACAAACCAGTTTCCTTCTGAACATTGCAGGCCAAGCCCACAAACCACTCAATGAGATGTAACTGCCCACAAACACCATTTAGACATAAAATATTATTGAGAGTACCAAGAGTCATTTCTGTGTGTTAAAATTGATGTTTGTTAAAATGTTTTCACTAAGTGAAATATTTTTCTCGGAACCAATTAACCAAGATTTCTGCAATAACATTAATATGCTTTAATAGAGTTAATCATGGTCCAAAGGGTCGTTGGTATTCTTGATGTTGCACTGAAAATAATGCAGTATTAAAAAAAATTGAAATAATATGTTTGACAGTTTCTCCTCACTACAAATAATAAAAAAGTGTATTGAAGAGCAATTTTCCTCTAGGATATCTCTTGTTATTTGTAGAATAATCAGTCTGTACTTGATTTAATAGAATTATAGCTGTGGTGAGAAGAACGGTACATGAAGTTCAAAATGGACCATCATTGTGTCATCAAAATTACACCTGAGTCATGAATCTGAAAAGCAATTTGACAGAAAAATAACACATTTAATAGCAACAAAAAAGCCTACTTCTTTTAGCACTTAGCAAAATAGTGGTGATGAAAAAGACATACATACTGGTATATAATTCTTTGAAAAAACCAAGACTTTAGTTAATGTCAGTGCTGAACAAGAGTAAAAATCTTTTCTCAAACTTCGCAATTTGTGACAGCCTCGGAGACTGAAAGAGTCAACAACTTCCATTAACCCCTATTGGCGTAACATTGACCAATAAAATGCAGTGTCCACCATGGCTCTTTTGCTCTGTAATTACACAGAGTGTAATCTGCCAGCCCTTTTTTGCAGTGACATTAATTTTCAGGTGGTCCATTAATTTTCTGTAGTCCAGCTTTGAACAACACTATGCATGGATTTGTATGTGCTGCTGAACTCTATCTTTTCCTTGAAAATCCAGAGCTCATCAGAGGATGGTTACTAAACTAGATG
This sequence comes from Zonotrichia albicollis, assembly GCF_047830755.1. Classification (NCBI taxonomy): domain Eukaryota; kingdom Metazoa; phylum Chordata; class Aves; order Passeriformes; family Passerellidae; genus Zonotrichia; species Zonotrichia albicollis. Next base: position 64,311,316 of record NC_133860.1, on the reverse strand, counting down.
AGCCATCATTAGGCTAGATAAGCCACATTACCTGTAAGTGGAGTTATAGGATGTCATTTTGTGGTTCCTTTGTTAGAAAGGCTGAAAAAAGGCCTTGTCCTTACTGCAAGAAACAGACCAGAGAGTCCTGGCCTTTGCGGGTGGGAGAAGCAGGCTTTGTCTGCAGGAACCATGGTGTCTGCTCCTGCCCCTGAGTGGGGTCTGCTGTCAGTGCTGGCAGGCAGGCCCTCACCCTGCTGCCTGTGTGTGGCACCGGGTGTGCCTGGGCTCTGTGAAACACCTCAGGGAGCTGCTGACAGCTGAGAGGGACAGGCCATGCCAAAATGAAACACGGATATACAAAGCTTCTGGATCTGTGGCTGGAGAAAAGTATCAGGCCCAAAATAGTTCTCTGGCTGCTGCAGAGTGACAGTGAGCTGGTTTCAGATATGGCTTGTACATGCAAGCACACACAGGTAAAATGCTGAAGGGAGATGGTGGATTACTGCTGTGATCCATTTGTCATGTCCATATCCCTGGGTCCTCCAGAGAATTTGCAGGTTTAAAGGATGTGATTACATCAATTGGAAGAGGCACCAGCCGAATCCATAGTTTTGTTCTGCCAGAATCAGTTCACTGAGAAGCACAGTATTGATGTCACAAGTGCAACAGGGCCATTAATGGAGGGGATGACTCTAAATTTCACTAGAAGCATATTTAACAGATCCTTTGACTCTCACTCTGCTGAAGGAGACTTGCTGATATCCCTTACAATGATTTGTGGTATCACAGCTGACCCAGTTAAAATACCCATTCAGGGTCATTGTAGCACCTGAATGTCTCTAGCTTTTGGAGTATTGACAGAAGGGGTAGACATTGGATCTACAAACACATTTCCAGCCTCCTCTTCGTCCTGAGCTGGGAGAGAGCTGTCTTTATTTTAGAACTGGGAAAATAGTTCCTCTTGCCTCCTTGCTCTCATTTCAGTCTGCTGGCACTTTGAAATCCCTGTGTGCAAACCACTTGTGCTTTGCCATTCTGTCTCATGAGCATGCAGTCCATTTGGTCATGTCCTTCTGACATCTATTCTTCACTGAGGTCTATCTGAGGTGTGGCTGACACCAAAGTTACTCAGACATATTTTGTAAACAATGAGATGAAATGAAGCTAAATTTCCCTGTTTAAAACATTTTTCCTTCTCTGTTGTGAAGTTCCTCCTTGTCTTTTGATTGTTTGATAGTTATTTCTTTGAGAGGAGAAAAGAGAGATACAGTCCAATTGAGACAGACATGCAGGCAAACAACAATATTCTCATTAAAAATCAGAGATTTCTTGATAGTGAAGTGTTTGGTACTCAGAACTAATATCCTGAGTTATATAAAATGCATATGCAGCCATCATCCACTATGCACAAGTCAGTGTGGATCCAACAGGCATTTAAGAATGCTGTTTGTGCCAATGTTGTTCAAGTGTACTAAGCCGTCTTACTCAGAAATGCTAACAGGAGCCATTGCTGCCTTCCACTCCCCTCTCTCTGTCTTTCATGAAAACTTGGATTTTGGTGGGCCTGCTTGGTGTTGGATTTGCCATGAAGGATGTCTTGTAGACCAATACATGACCATGGATGTGTTGTAGCATGTCCAGCTACTCTGAAGTACCACCTTTGAGTCCTGTTTCTGCCTTAGTTTTTGTATCATCTCCAGGACTTTGTGGTGTTGCTGTTGAGGCTACTCAGGATGCCCAGAATTAGTTGCCCAAACATAACACAGTTTCTGTGCTTTCTGTATTTCTGAATAGAGAACTAAAAAGTCCATCAGCAGAAACAGCAGTCTACTGAATTTTTCATGTTCTTCCTGATAACCTGTCCTCCACAGCTATGATACATTAGGGAGAATATTTTCAATATGCTTCCTAACAGAACATAAATACTTCAGCACATGTGCAGAGAAAGGAGGGAGTTTACACAGTAGGTAATCTATCTTTTGACTATGGATAAATACAGAAATTGTTCATGTTGGACAAAATTTCATGATGGTCATTTCCAAATATCTGACTGTACAAAGCAGTCACAGTCACCAATTAAGTGATTTTGAAATAAGTCAGATTTAAGAGGACAATGCAATCTGACTTGCTTGAGTACAGACTTCTAAGAATGAGAGAAAATGCCTAGGCACGAAGAGGAACATTTTTGAAATATTTTCTACTAAATAAAACTTATCATTTTTTGTTTTCTTTGGTAGGACAGCAAAGAAATGCTCATTAGCATAAGATTAGAACTAGGAGGTAGAGGAGGTAGACACTTCTCTATGAAGAGGATTGTTTGGGTCATCTAGCCTGTTGATGTCCATAAAATTGTGCTGATAATAGCAGTTGAGAGCCCTTTTCAAAATCCTGCTAAAAGTTCTCAGGTGCCCCCATGAAGAAGGTTTAAATGTGTATCATTTCAAGTGGCACAGCTGAGCTTTTTAATACAATTCATATTAGCCAGGTCGTTAGGTTTAAGAGTAAAATGATTTTATTTTTAGCATTTTGTATGCAACCACATACTGGAACATCCTCAGGGTCCTGCTAGGTCTCAAGCAGGAAAATGGCTACCTCAGAACAACTGCATCTCTGAGAGCATATATTTTGATCAAAACAGAATCACAGAATATGCTGTGTTGGAAGGGACCCACAAGAATCATTGCATTCAGATCCTGGCCCTGCACAGCACCATCCCCTAGAGTCACACCATGTACCTGAGAATGTTGTCCAAATGCTTCCTGAACTCTGTCAGGCTTGATGCTGTGACCACTTCCCTGGGGAGCCTGTTCCACTGCCCAGCTATCCCCTGGGGGAAGAATCTTTTCCTAATACCCAATCTAAATCTCCCCTAACACAACTTCAGGCCATTCCCTTGGGTCCTGCCATGGGTCACCACAGAGAAGGGATCTGTCTTTGCCTTTCCTCTTTGCCTCACGAGGAAGTTGCAGACTGCAATGAGGTGTCCCCTCAGTCTCCTCCTCCCCAGGCTGAACAGACCAAGTGACCTCAGCTGCTCCTTAAAAGGCTTCACCTCAGGGCCCCTCACCCTCCTTGCCACCCTCTTTTGGATGCTCACTCATGCCTTCATATCTTTCTTATGCTGTGGTGCCCGAAACTGTGGCACACAAACATGACTGTTCTTCATGTGGAGAGCACCTGGTCACTGCTTCTCTCCAGGATTCCACTCTCAGCAAGACGAGGTGAGCAGCTGGCTGTTGCTTGAGCGGGTTGAAGTTTGTCAAAGCAAGTGCTGCCCTCTGCCTTCTTGCTGCAGAATGGTGCAGACCAGCTGTCTTCTGGCGAGGCTGAGAGGAAGACACTCATGGGAAAAGCTTTCAAGTAGAGATCTGTAGCATAAGGGAGTCAGCCTAAAGAAAGATCAGACTGTTGAATAGCAAGGGAAATTATTCATATAATTATCCATTCTGGAGAAATCTTAATAAGAATTCTCTGCCTTCCTTATTGTTTCTACCCATTGCTCCTTACAAAAACATGAGAGAGAATAGTAGTAAAATGGAAATTCTTAGGGGATGGTTCCACCTGATTCCAAGGAATCCCAGCAGTTTCCCTGAGCTGTGAGTGTTGAGGGAAGTGAAAGAGCCCTTAGAGCATGGAAGACAAAATCAGGGTAATGATGGATGCTTAATCAGTGTCTCTCATAACTGCAGATGTTCAGGTGTGCTCTGCACTGTAGAGCTGTGTAGCAGGGCCACAGGAAACTCATACTTTTAGTGTTGGTGTTACGAGACAAATTCCAGTGAACATACTTAGGAATGTGGAGGAAGGTTGGCTAAGTACACCTTGAACTGTCTTGATAACCAGAGTAATTAAGATCACTGCTTAATCAAAGGTTTTTGAGTTAAAAATGAAGCCAGCATGATTTAAAGAACATGCAGTATGGTTGGATCCTGACAGTGGTATTCAGGCTGACTACAGGGCAGTTCTCTCCAGATGGCAGGATTAAGAAATCCCATAGGAGTAGATTGATCATAGAATCCTAGAATCACAGCACATTTAGATTTGCAAGAGACATTAAAGAACATCTAGTTCCAATCCCTCCACCATGGGCAGAGACATCTTCCACTAATTCAGGTTACTCAGAGTCCCCATCCAACCCAGCCTTGAAAGCCTAAAAGAATTGGGAGTCCCCATCCTCTCTGCACAATCTGTTAAACTTCTCACCACTCTTGGAGTAAAGAATTTCTTCCTAACCTCTAATTTAAACCTAGTATCTTTTACTTAAAGCCCTTCCACCTTGTCCTGTCATTATGTGTCCTCTTGAGCCCCTGTAAAAGCCCCTCTTGAGCCCTCCTGTAAAACCTCTTCAGGTACTCTATGGGTCAGGAAGACTTTCATGACTTCTCTTGAATCTAGGTATGTCTGTTGCTGCAAGGCATCAATGGAGGAGGAGGCATTTTGATTTTTCTTTTCTTAGAAGCGATACTGAGAACACGCTGGAAGGCTTCCTGCATCTTACCTGCACCTTCCCTAAGTCACTTCCCCCATTTCACTGCCCTGCAGGAGCAAGTGACATTGCAAACAGTTATCTGTGCCTCATCCAGCCTTCTGGACCTTCCATCCCAGCCCCTTATTCTGCAAGAGAGGAAGGCTGGTCTGAGAGCTGCCAAAGACTGTTGTTTGCACCATGTAATTTGTATGGCAGAGAAAATGTGATGGAAGGTACAGTGTAAAAAATTATCTGGCTGTTTTATGCTGTTCTGTGGCTGTTAGGGAGTGAACTTTCCTTAGAGAAGAAAGTTGGGACACCCTCCTCTTCATTGAGCGTCTCAGATTAAGAGCTCTCCAAAACTTCTGTAAATACAACTATGCACCTGTACACTTTTAAATTCCAATTGCAGGGGTTGTTGATTCTGCAGGATTTTCTCAAATCTGGTATTGGTTCCAGATTATCCTTTGGTCTGGCAGCAGGCCAGGTAGAAGTGTTTAGTGGAGGTAGATGCCTGCATGGCTGCAGCATAAAACCAGCAGAATTCCCATGCAAGGAAGCTGAGTGTGCAGCCCCAGTTAAGGTGCTGCATTTAACATGAGTCTGCACTGCCTTGTGTGCATGGGATCCTCCTAGCAGTGTTCCCACTGAGGAGCATGGATCTTTGCTGCTGTCAAAAGAAATAAGGATGTGGCTGAACTGTTTGTAGTTCTTTCTCCAGGAACTCATCTATGCTTAAATTATGGGTAAGAAATGAGCTGAGAAGCTTAATTTGTAGCTCAGTTGTTGGGTGGTGTACATCACAAAGCCTAGGTTAAGGTTGCTGCTCTAGCTGGTATCTCTGCTCTGTATGGAGATGAACTTTGTGCTGAATTCAGAACAAAGGTGTCATTTCTGCTCTTGTGCAAAACCTATGCCTTCCCTTTGGGCACAAATGGCTGAAAGTGTGTGGGGAGGCGTGTGCCTCAGCACACCTTCCTTCTCAGTCTTCTCTCTCATTGCACAGTGGACTTTACACAGATTCATTGCATCATTCCTTTAATCCTCCTTTTACTGTACCATCTGTTTCTGAGATGTAAAATTTCATGGATCTCTTAGAAGACTCTGGTTCCATATTCCAGGAGAAACCTGCTGTACATTTAATTAGCATATTACATAGCTTTTTCCTCACCATCCAGAATAAAAAGAGATCTTGATCCTGAACAACTGTTTCCACCTTCATAATACAGTTTTAAATCTATTTTAAAATGGCTAGAAAACAGATTTTTTTTTCAAAGTCTGTTGTAATTTTATAATGTTGCATACTTGGCAAGTGTGACTGTGTTGCTATAGTGATCTTAAATTATGACCAGAATGAATTTTTACTCAAGGCTTATTTAGAACTCATCTGGCTCAAAGCCATCTTATCTGGTTTGCTGAGCCCTGGAAGAAACATTTGAATCCCCACAAATATTTTCTCTGAGCCTTCAGTTTTACAGTAATCTCACTGGTATAATTTTGAAATAATAGTCTTTAAATGGGTTCCTGAAATGCATTTGAAATAATCAAAACTAAAATTTCTGAGAGGTGCAGTACCAGCTTCAGAAGTGTAGCAATGAGGGAGTTTTTCTCCTTTTGCTTACAGAGAGGATGTTAGTCATATCTTTAGATAGTTCTGAAGTCAGAGCAGTCAATCCTTTGGTTGGACAATGGGAAGTAGAAATAAGAGGAGTCCTGTTTATTTAAAGAGTCTTGGTTCTTTACTGTAGAATGTATGGGGACTGTCTGAATCCATGTGTAAGGATCCTCTGTCTCATGGGACAAGGGAGTGAAAATATGTCAGACCTGCTCTTATAAACTCCAGGGAACTGTGTCTTTGGCTTACCGTCCAACACTGAGATCCCTGTCTCCCTTCATGACAGTGATAACTGGATTGTACCCAGAGTATTGGATTCTCAACTTTCACACTCAGAAAATCATTGTATGAAATCTCAAATGCAGAGGGTGGCAGCTGTTGTGGTGCTGCCCAGCATTGTCTGTATCAATAATCTTGACAGAGAATGCTGTGAGCCTTTGTAAAATAGGGAGGGCTAAGGAGAGTTGTACCTGTCCATGTCTTGGCATGGACCTGGACAGTTCTTCAAGTCTTGCTGTTCAGGAAATGCCTTTTTACATGGGATACAGCCCATCAGAAAGAAATTTTAAACTGCATGGCTTTTTGTCAGATGTAGGTCTCACTTATATTTTTACTGCTGTGCTTTATGATGCTGTACACTGAAATAATCTTTTCTTTTCAACAGGCTTTTAAAATTTCCTTCTTGAGCTGTAGGCTGTTTGCTTCCCAGGCTGGAGCTTGTGGAAATTACTCTGTCCTGTGTTGCTGCACTGCTGAGTGTGTCAAAGTGTCATTAGTTCTGCTAAATTCTGTGCATAACATTGTGCTTGTTACCATGTTGGAAAGGTCAACATGGGATTTATGAGATAAAATGCAGAAACTATTGACTCCCACCACCTCTATACAAATGTATTTAATCAAGCAAAGCTTGCAAGGAATACCAAGTACATTGTCTTACTTACAGAAGCTGCATATCTGGTAATGTCATTGATTGCAATTTGGGTTTGATCTTCATTTTTGTGTTCTATAGCATATCTGTAGGATATGCAGTAGGAATGGCTTATGTACAGATACAGGACCACTTACAGCCCACAGTAACTTTAAATGTGCATTTAACAGACTGTATATTCCTAAAGTCCCTGGCGCGAAAGGGAATTAGTTAAACATTGTATAATATATAGGAATACTGTTAACTTTCTTAGGTAGACTTAGCTATATTCCCCCTTTCATTGGTTAAAATTCATATAATAGAATTTATGATCATTTAAAGGAATAAGTTCAGTAGAAACAACATTATTTTGTACTAATGCTGTTTCTTTAGTTAAGTTCTAACATTGGAATTGATTGACTGTGAATGGACTTGGTAATTTATGGATAGATTGAAGAATCAATCAAACAATCATTAATGGTTTTGTGAAGAAATAAAATTGGAGATGTGGAGAGTTAGACTTGTCTGGCTGCCAGATGCCCACAAAGACACTCTCTCACTCTTCCGTATCAAGAGGACAGAAGGAGAATATAAATAAAAAAATCTTGTGTGCGTCAAGACAAAGACAAGGAAGGGTCACTCAGCAATTAGCCCTAAACCCACCACAGAAGGGAAAGAAATATTTAAGAGTAGATATTTAGAGCTCTCCTCCTTGTTTTGCTGCTTTTTAACTGGCACCTTCAACAATTTTAGCTCCTAGTGTCAGAATTGATATTGCCATACGTGCTTATGCTTAAGTAAATGGTGAAATCCAGAAAGTTGAGATGAAAATAGGAGCTGGATTTTCCTGTCTTAAGCGCAGTAAATTTGGCTTTTGGTGGATCTTTCCAGTTACCCCTCAAAACGTACCTTTATGTAATTTAACATATTACTTTATGTAATGTTTAAACTGGGGACCCAGCCAGTCCAAAGAGGTGTGTGCCATGGAGAGAAGCAACAGTGCTAATGCTTTGGACAATGAGGAAGTCTGGGCTCTGAGACATGCTGCAAAGTGCATACAGATTAGACATACCCCACAACCAGCAAACTAAAAGGTTCAAGCTTAGAGGTCTCATCCAGGCTGAAACATGAATCGTATTATTACTGTCCCAGCACAGACTGCTTCAGGCCTAAAAATGGTGTAGCAAAGACTTCACAATTCAAGCTCAAGCAAGCAATACCTGAACCAAAAGGCATGCAGAAATTAAGTGACTTATCAAGGTCATCTTGGAAGTTGGTTTTAGAGCCAGGGATTGCAGCCAGTTCAACAGACTGAATTGCAGTGCTCCTGGCAGAATTCTTGAGCAGTTTGTTGGCTGCAGGAAAGGCAAGGACGCTGCTCCTGTGCAGGCTCCTTCATCAATATCACACATAAACTGTTTGTTGGCCTGGTGAGCTGTCAAATGGCAGAACTCTACCAGCTCTTGCCAGGCAACCCCCTGGTTCAAAAGGTGTCACCTGAAGTGTTGTTTACCCTGAAGCGCAAAACTACTGCTTTTGTTACTTGTTTTTTCTAGGTGCTGTTAGCCAGCAGGCATACCTGCCAGCTCATCCTTGCACTGCTTTACTCTTAACTTCTTGATGAAGGAAGGGTCTGTGGATAGCAATAGCTCAATAATTGTTGTTGTTTGTGCCTTTCAAGCAGAGTCTCATCTGCAGCTCATTCAGGCACTTTCAAACTGGAAGCCTGTAGTTGTAAAACACCCATTTTACAAGTCAGGGAACAAGTGTGGGTGTTGAATAGGGAAATCAATGCCTTGACAAGAAAGTATTTTCTTCCCAATGCACCAGGCAATTCCATTTGAGTCTGTGCTTGGTAGAAGAAGCTGCCTTGTGCCAGACAGGTCAAGCACTGTCCCTTCTTTGAGAATGTTTGGCAGCTGTGCTGGTCCTACTCACCATTTCAGAGAGTTTGACCACTACTTATTCTCATGTCAGTCTGAGGTGAAAGGGGGAGACAGAAGAGAAGAAGAAACGTCACTATCAACAGAGAAACAGTTCCCATCTGAAACCCCGAGGTGGAGAAATACTCACATGTTTTGGTATTTAAAACCCTTTAAAACCTTGCCATCACTTTCATATTTTGCTGAAAATGTGAAGGAAGAAAGCTGCACAATGGACAAGACACAACAAATGATGAGCTATTAACTGAGGAGCTTGGCAGATCCTAGGGAAGTGCTGGGCAATGTTTTCCTAAGGATATGTTCATATTACCACTCTATAGTGCCTTTGCTCTATTATCAAATGGCTTACTTTAGTTGTACCTCTTAATTACCATGGTAAATGGTTCTTGGGTACTTAAAATGTTTATTTAACTGATAGATTTAAAAGGTAGATAAGGTCTGTAAGGCTTGCGTAGGTGAAGTTATTCTTCTGTAAGAGTATTCCACTTAATTATCTACTGTTAAAAAATTTTAACCAATAAAAAAGCTAATTGCTAAATGAAAATAGAAAATGAGGGGTTTTTTTACTGAAGGAAATGCAAACTGCCCTCATGTGCAGGCCTCATGTAGAGGCAATTTGTTTGCTTTCAAAGTGTCTGCCTTCCATCAGAGATGGGACTGTGAATAACAGTACCATGTGTCTGTCCTGTGTCCGTCCCTCTGTCTAGAAGGCAATGGATTGCCTGTCTCTGGACATTTAAGTGTGAGGTAACAAGAACAAAACCACACCATCAGTGACACATACTTAGATTTTTAAATGGGATGGAAAAAGCAAGTTGTTAGCAATTTCTCTTCTTGGGGACTGCTGTTCTGTCATAGACACACACAGCTGTGTAGGTGCTGTCCCCTCCAGCCAGGCTGGGCTGACACCACAGGGGAACTTGGTGCTTGTGATGGCATTCCACATGCTTGGACACTGCTGGGCAGCACGGTGGGAACAGCCCTGTGTGTGATGCTGAAGGTCTCTGTGGGCCTGTTGTCCAGTGGAGGCTCTTGTTTTCACTGGGTCTTGTTTTATAATGTAGTGGGCCTTGATCTCCAGAAGCTTCTTCAGTAAAATATTTTATTCATAACTGGATTAAAAGTAATTGTCTCGCTCTGTGCTTGAAACCCCTAAATTCTGATGAGCAAGTATCCTTACCTCTGTTTTCTTGAGACATATTTCCAATTTCGTCCAACAGTACAAAAAGAAAAATAAAAAAATTTCTTTTTAAACATGGCAAATTCTCACTTAATTCCATTAATAGATCAGCTGGGACTTTAAAGAAAAGCAACAACAACAACAACAACAACAATAACAACAAAAAAAAAAGAGATACATAATGAAGAGCTGAGAAATTAATTAAAAGCCCATCTACCACTCACAGAAAGTATGGGGGTGTTTCCCATCTAACTGGTTGACAGAAAAATCTACTGTCTAGATGAATTTTCTTAGGGCTAGATTCTCACTAAAAACACACATTCTCTTTAAAATTAATTAGATTTCTTTTTGTCCCCCAGATAATAATCTTAGCTTTTAGTGTGATAACCAACATTTCATTTCTCTAAATTGATGGCTTTAATACCTCCGGGACTAATGGATTATTTTGTTCTGGTGGCAAACACAGAAGTACTGAAAAAGAGTTATTTTCTGAGTGCCATATACATTTTCTTCATTATAAATTCTGTTATTCTATTCCCTTTTTCAGAGTATTCTACAGTATTTCCCTGCATCTCTTTCTCTATTCAGATTTGTTTTAAAAGCAAAATTGTTTGCTCAAATCAATGTCCGGAATATTTCTTTACAAAAGGAGTATGTTAATACAATTATAATTTCGACCAGAATTATGATGTAATTTCAAGCTTTACTTTAAAAATACTCAGAAAAGGTGTGTATTTCTAAGATTGTACTTTGCAGTAAGTTCTCTTTTCGAATTCCTGTCCAGTACTCTATTCTCTCTGACCTTAGAAAGCGAAATGCAATCATCAACATTGCTGTAAAGTGTGACTGCACTGTGGCTTACCGTGCAAGAAGGGCCTCAGCACAGTGCTGAAGGGACACAAGGACATCCAGCTGGTGAGATAGGGAGTGGGGCTGTAACCCCATGAGTCATCCATAAATCTGCAGCACCAAGTTATTGTTGCTTGATAACTTACAAATGCTGTCATGGAAAATGCATCGCCTCAAGGAGAACAACAAAGCTATTCCCTCCATGTCCTTAAGGGAAAATCTTTTGCTCTGTGATGCCTCGGCATATGAATATGGCTTTGGGATGAGGCATGTCTCTGGCACTCCAAAGTGTTGGGAAGGGTTTTTCCTGGGAAGGCATTTTGGTTTGGCCTGTTCATCTGACCTTGACATCAGAACTGCAGTTTGTGTCCTTTCCATATTCTCCCCCTCCAGGCTCCCAGAGGAGCCTGCCATTCAAGACTTTGAATGCTTTCTGTCTCAAAAAGATCATCACCCATTCCTCATCACTGCTTGGTTTTTGGCAGCATTGTCTCTTACAAAGCCATAAAGAAAATCAACCACTTCTGCACCAACAGAAATAATGTGACCTATTATTACATGAGAGGACAGAAATCAAGTGTTTACATTTTCTGAAAAATTTTACCCCTATCCAGTTCTTATCTATTCTTAAATGTTTCTGAGAATGGGGGGAGCATGAAAAGTGTTTACTCTCTTCTAAAAAAGAAATCTGAAATGAGGGATGTTTGGCATACTGTATATGGTCTTTATTTAGGAAAGTTTTGAATAGAACTGACTACTTTGTTTTGATATGTTGTGCTTTTGGCTTTTAAAGAGAGAGAAAGAAGCAAAAATTAAGTAAGAGAAGGAAAATTAATGTGGAGTAAATGTAGTCATATTAGTCAAACTGGAAATCATAGGAGATTTGTATATATGCCTGCATGAAGAATCTTCTCTTCAAATTGATTCAAAAGAAAAGCATTAAATCATGCAAAATGAGAGATATGGAAATGGCTGAAATGACACTCCTTGTCTATTTTGCTTTCTTTCTTAAGAGAGAAACCATATGTTATGTCAGTGAAAGCTAACTTAATATACACCAAAAAAATAATATGACTGCTGTAAAAACCCATAGATTGTGAATTGTATTTCATAATGTGATGTGAAGAAATTAATTGCTTTATATAAACTACAGAAACATCAGACACTATAGTAAACAGTACATAATCTGTTAAAGGGAAGAATCACTTAGGGTTCTGCACCCAGGATGTAACTATGATCCTTAGTGGTGCTGGCAAATTTATATGGATTTAACCACAATGCATCAACATATCAGGCGCATGAGGCAAAGAGCAGCATTCATGGATAAAAGCCACTAAGGTGCTTCAACTTGGGGTGTTGTCTGTCTCTCCCCTTTTATGTTGCTTCTACCATGTCTCCTGGCTCTGGAAGGCTCTATTGCCACGTACATTATATTCCCTCCAGGCACCCTTGAATCAAAATGGTTCCCTTGTCAGTGGCTGGACAGCTATAGAAGTAGGTTTTCTGGCTTTATGGTTGCTGGTGTTATCAGGGGAAATCATCACAGAGCACCTGGAGCTTGGACATCCTGCCTCCACAAAGGCCGTTCACAGCAATATCGCAAAGTCCTAGCTACTGTCAGCCTCCAGCTCTCCTCTTTGTCCTTCAGCTGCTGATAAGCAACATCAGAGGTGATCAATGTTCACCCCTGACAGGAGCACTGTGCTCTTTCTAGAAGGTCTTTGGGGCTGTTCACTGCCAGAGCAGCTAAAATCTATGTTCCCCACAAGCAGAACTAAGCCTCTCTGAGAGAAACAGGTTAACCTGCATGAGCCAGCATGCTGGCAGTCTTGAATTCAGCCTGTTCCTGGGACAATAGGAAAAGGAACTTGGTGGGTGCTAATCTGATTTCTCTCCATGGGTATTACTGGAAAAAGTGATCCATCAGGAATTTAGGAACATGATTATGATTACAGCAAATGATCTGCCATGACTTCCCCAGAGGACTGGATAGGCACTGACTGCAAGCTTCTCTTGCTGCATTCTTCCAAGATCGAGCTATCTCCTTGCAAGAAAAGGACAGGTTTTCAGCTTGCCCAGGGGATTTTTTCTGAGCTGAAATCTGGACCAGTAAGATAATCACCAAAGCACATGGCTGAACAAAGATATGAATCCATATTCTTGAGTATGAATCTTCCAGATATACCTCAGACCAATTTACCTTCTCTTTAACAGGCCTAGTATAATTTAAAATTATATATTTTCTTAAAATATTAGGTATTTATTTAAAAATTAAATCATATGGTCTCATCAGGAACATTCACAATATGAAGAGCTGGGCTAATTGCTGTGGAACTAGCTCAAAGTCACTTTGGTAGAAGAGTTGGAGTTTACCATTAAAAACACTAGGTTTTTCCTTGTTCTGCTGTCCTCAGGCTTCAGATGTCTCTTCCTGTGGAATTCCAAAAAACAGGAAAATGTTTTTTAGCACATGACAATGCTGCAGAGAGACAAAAACATAGCAGTAAGATGCAGTTTTCCTGATACTTCTGTAGTATGATAGTGTTGGTGACCTGCAGTAACAACTGCTGAATCCCAGTGGTCAAATCACCACAGCCTGATGAAAATCCCACCTTGCTTATTTGGGTGACTGAGCATTGACTTGAGAGGAGACAGTATGACTTGTTGAATCATTATATATTCCTTACAAATCTTCATTGTGGAGACCCACAGTGAGTCCCAACTTTTCTCAGACATTTATGCCCACAGATAGGTCCTCTTTGGTACAACATTGCTGTGGTCATTTACCATTTACCATAAATTCTTACAGATTATTTTGACTTTTACCATTCCCTGTAAGACTTCTGAGAGTGGGGAGATTTTCCCCCCTTTTTCAGTTTTTGTAATGCCCTGGTTAGTTATTAGGTAGTGAGGTTCAATGGGAAAGACAAGCTAGGGCAACTTTTTATAGCTGTTGAATTTTTAGGACAACCTGTATCACACCAGTCTCAGGCTTAGGAAACAGGAACATTTTTAGCTTCAGTTCCTAGCTTAAAAATGACTGGATGTCCCTCAATTCAATAGCAGTTGTCAAACCTAGTAGAAGATCAAAAAGAAATGGAAATCAGGACAACTGTTTTGTGTTCTGACTTAGGCAATGAACATCACTGGATATATCCTGATTCACATAATGGTTTTGTACTCTTAGTAATCAATATCTTGCATTATCCATACTATGTTTTTTGATCTTTGGCTCTGATTTACATTTATCAGTGAACAAAATTGTTCTGCATCTGTGAATTTTGGCATAGTCTGAGCCATCACAGTCCAGACATAAAAGATGGACGCACCTCATATTGTATTGGCCCTTGCTGCAAGTGAATGGTTCCTCTTCTCTCCTCATTATCCCCTTCGAGCTAATTATGCTCATTTATTCATATGGTCACAGCTCTGCAACAATCCATCTGTTACACAGACATGCTCATATTAAACAACCTGCTCTCCTGCATTGCCTGGGAGAAATTCAGGACACATGATTCCTTACCAGAAATTATGTTCTGATTTGAGAAGAGTCCATGTGCTTTGTATCTTTAAGAGAGAGGACAATTTTAGTAAAAGCAAGTGAAAATCTTCCTATGTGGAGCCTACTACAGCATGACCAATAAAACACCTTCCTGAAAGTCAGCAGATGCTTTTTAAAGAAATTTGGTAGTGAAAGAAAAATGTTGCAGCAGAAAACTGCTGGAGAAAGAAGGAAGGATTTGGCTCTCTCTGTGGATAATGGCAGGATGGGGAGAAAGATCTTTCAGACATTCTACTGGTAGGAGGATTTGAAATTAAAAAAATATTGGATATGAAAATTTTGTGCAAATGAGTATGTGGGTGGTGAGAATGTGAATTTTAACAGTTACCAATATATATTGATAGGGATTTCATAGGGGCAAGGTGACATATTACATGACACCTTTAATAGGTCACCTGTGGGCTGGCATGATTTCCACGCAGGCCAGGTTGATTAACAGTGTACAGCATTAGTAGGGTGGATAACACAATGGGACTGACCCCATTTGCTTCCAAATCATAGGCAAGGTCACCAGAAAACAGTAGGTAACTGTTCAAAACCAAGAAAACTGTGTATTAGTTAATTAAAAAAATTACTGGCAAAGTTGTTATTTTCAAAGCATGCATTCCTGTGCTGTTCTGTTAATTATCCCAGGACTCTCAGGGCTAGAAACAGCCTTTGTCAAGTGGAAGTACCTAGTCTCATGTGGCTTCAGGGATCTAGAATCTGGGTCAGAGAAAGGAGCAGTAAACATGGTAAAGTTGATGACGCGTCATAAATCCTGACAGAAGAAAAATTCTCACCAGGAGCAGTAATAGTCAAATTATTCCAAGACTCATTGTCAATTAAGATGAGGCCTCCACCTACAGAGAATTTCAGGTTGCTGCTTTGTAAACACCTCTTCTCCAGATGTTAACGCAATCCGGAATGTCAAAATCAAGTAGGTATTATAGACATACATTGTCAGATATATTCTTGCAATGGCCGATGCTTGTATTGCCCTGAATGCCCATTGCCTGTAAAATTCGGTGTGAAATGAGATCACGTTACAATATCTAGGGGCAGGAAACAACAAGACACTTATGGTAGCTCAGGCATGGGACCCTATGCAGAGAAGAGAAAGGAAGGTGCTCTCTACCACCCAGTGCTGGCCACAATACATTCCCATGAGCAGTGTGGAAAAGTTTCTATTTAAGTGTAGATGTAGAATTCTCTCAGACAGAACAGACTTGCTTTTGGACTGTGTCTTCAATAATACAGCCCATGATTTTCCTGCCTTGAAGATGGTAATATGTACAA